>NC_142594.1:21561283-21865658 GCF_965207765.1 Zootoca vivipara
GTCAAGGAGCCTTTCTGGAACGAGAAGCGGGTAAGTGGGAGCTAAATTATCTGGGCCACTGTGTTCTGTTCTTTTGCAATGCTTGTGTTTTATGTCCAGGCAGCTTGGGAACTGCGAAGCGTTATTTCTGAAGAAATCCCCTCAAGCTGTGATTTGAGGCTTTGGCGTTGACATGACAACCTGAAAAGAAAGCAAGTCGCTCAACAATGAAAAGTACAGTGTGGAATAACGCTGAGGGGAGGACACCAAGGCTATGAAAAATGGGACGAGACAACATAAATTTGGGCAAAACTGAACAATAAACCTGTACTGAAGATGTTGTGTGAACAACCCTGCAAAAGGGTGAACAATCTACATATAATAGTAGTCAAAGTATCAGGTGTCTGGTAACCATCCCAAGGAATGAAAGGATTGTGTTACTTGCTCTCTGGGCAAATCTCCAGGATTGCTGTGTGCCAACAAAAGTTAAGTATTCTTAGCAAAAGAACACTTCAGTTGCTGAAAATTGGAGGCAGAAGTGTAGAACGAACTTCACTTTTAGAGTTACAGGAATACCTAGGAAAGACTAATTATTGCCAAAGGCAAGGAAATATTCGTATTATTTATTTCTGTTTTAATTCCAGTCTCCCTGAAACCTCAAGGTTAATTACAACATAAAACACCCCCCGAAGTCTAATGTTTCTGTTGTGTATTGAGTCAAAGGATTTTATATCTGTATTATTATTGTCTGTATTTGCATTAGGATAAAGTAACTGCCTTTTGGTTCCAGAGGGTACAGCTACTATTGGTTCATTTAAGCTGCTGTATTTGGATCCTCTGTCTTATTGGTTTCCTCCAAAAGGCAGCACTGTGATTGCTTGATATTGTTCCCTCCAAAATGTATCCCTTCCTAGCTAGTCCCCTGTCCCTATAAATGTAGCTTTCCTCTCCTCAGTCTTCAGTCTTGTTCACTTTAATAAAGAGCTGTTACTAGAGAACTGTCTCCAGCATGTTTTGTCAAGAGAGCTGAAATCACAAACCCCACGTCACAACAACTGGCGACGAGGATGGGATCCGGAATGCTGAGGAGCGGTTAAACACAGCCCTGCCTCAGAGTCCGGATTGCAGCTTAGAACAAGACTCACTGGCCAGCTGAGAAGACGACCCTGCCCGCTAGGACAATGGAGAGTCCAAGGGTATTGGAGCCCTTCCAGCCATCAGAGCCCCACACCTGGGAAGACTACGTCGAACGCTTCGAGTTCTTTGCAGTGGCTCAAGGGATCACCGATGCCAGCAAAAGAAGGGCCACATTCCTGAGCTACTGTGGGCCCGAGACCTTCAAGCTGGCCAAGGCATTACTTGCTCCAGCGAAGCTGAGTGAGACATCTCTCAAAGATATTCTTGCCTGCCTAACAAGCCACTTGGCGCCTACTGAGACCAAGATGGCCCGGCGGATGGAGTTCCATAAGAGGCAGCAGCATGCTGGGGAGTCTGTATCCACATTTCTGGCTGAACTCCGGAAGCTCGCTCAGCACTGCGGCTTCCAAAATCTGGAAGAGACTCTCCTGGATCGGTTTATTGGTGGTCTGAGCAGCAAGAAAGCCAGAAGACGCATCGTGGCTAAAGAAGAGGTTACCCTTGCTTCAGCCTTGAAAGAGGCCACCGCCACGGAGAATTATGAAAGAGAGGAGCTTGATGCCAGTCGCAAGGCCACTAAGCCACAGATAGAAGTTGCGCATGCCATGGACGAGCTAGAGGCTACTCCGAGCCAGAGCCCAGTCCGTGGGGTCGAGTCGGTGCGTCAGGCCTGCACAGTGCACAGAGATCGCCGAGGCAGTTGCCCAGGTTGTGGCGGAAACCATGAAAGGAAGAGTTGTCGTTTCAGGGATGCTATCTGCCGGACGTGCGGAAAGACGGGTCACATCGCCAGGGTCTGTAGATCGGCGGCGTCGGGAGCGACAGGAGCACCTAGACTGGAGCATCGCAGACCGCCCACAGCAACTCGTTTTCTAAAGGACTGCCACTACGTAACGGAGATCAACGGGAGGGCCGTGCAGTTTCCAGCGCAAGGCAAGGCACACGTCAAGGTGAAGATTGAGGGTCAGCAGTGCGACATGGAGGTGGACTCCGGATCCGCATTCACCATCGTGTCGGACCAGACCGCGAAGACATTCTTCCCCAGGGGTAAGTTGCCCCCTCTGGAGCCCTTTCCGGCAACCTTGCAGTCGTACTCAGCAGGCCGCATCCATGTTATGGGAATGTGTGCCGTGAGAGTACAGTTCCGGGACAAACAGGCTGTACTCAAACTGGTGATTGCGAAGGGCAGTCGCCCCAGTCTCCTGGGCACTGACTGGTTCCCTGCCCTGGGACTGAGTATCTCAGGGCTTAATTCAATCCAAACCTGCCCTGAGATGAGTGAGGTATTATGCAAGGAATTTGCTGGTCTCTTTAATGGAAAACTGGGTTGTTATAAAGGGCCCCCAGTTGACTTCGAGTTGGACCCCGGGGTGGCTCCAATCCGACTCAAACCAAGGCGAGTGCCATTTGCACTGCAACCCAAGATCGAGGCAGAGCTGGATAAATTGGTCAAGCAGGGAGTTCTCTCACCCGTGGACTCTGCTAAGTGGGAGACTCCAATCGTCACGCCCCTTAAAGCAAATGGGGAAGTCAGGATATGTGCAGATTACAAATGTACTATCAATAAGGCACTCAGGGGAAACTCATACCCCATTCCAGTCGTATCACATCTGTTGGCTAAACTGGCTGGGGGCAAGGTGTTCGCCAAAATTGACCTGGCACAAGCTTACCAACAGCTGCCAGTAACCCCACAATCAGCGGAAGCACAGACTATTGTCACACATAAAGGGGCATTCAGAGTTAACAGATTACAGTTCGGAGTTTGTGTGGCCCCAGGGATTTTTCAAGGGCTCATGGAACGCCTGTTAAGAGGTCTGCCGGGGGTCTTGCCATTTTTTGATGATGTTTTGATTGCTGGGAAAGACCCACAGGAACTGGTTGCGCGTGTCCGTGCAGTGTTGCTCAAGTTCAAGGAGGTGGGGTTGCAACTGAAAAAAGAAAAATGCAGTTTTGGGGTGCCAACTGTGGATTTCTTGGGGTTTAAAATTGATGCATCAGGCATCCACCCCACAGATGCTAAGATTAAGGCCATCATCGAGGCACCACGACCACAGAACAAGACGGAGTTGCAGTCATTCCTGGGACTTATTAACTTTTATCATTCGTTCTTACCCCAGAAAGCTTCGGTAGCTGAACCATTACATAGACTATTGCAGAAAAAGAATGTGTGGCGATGGGGGCGGGAGCAGCAGAAGGCTTTTGACTCCTTGCGAGGAATGCTGAGTAGCAGGAGCATCCTTGCTCATTATGATGAGTCAAAGCCGCTGGTCCTGGCATGTGATGCCTCTCAATACGGTCTGGGGGCTGTGCTGAGTCATAGGGAACCGGATGGGTCGGAAAAGCCCATCTCTTTCTATTCCCGTACGTTGTCGCCCACAGAGCGCAACTATGCTCAAATTGATAAAGAGGCACTGGCTATTGTGTCCGGAATCAAAAGGTTCTATGATTATTTGTACGGTCGCCATTTCTCCATTGAAACGGACCACAAACCACTGTTAGGGTTGTTCAACCCAAACAAACAAACGCCACAAATTCTCTCCCCCAGAATGTTGCGTTGGTCAATATTCCTGAATGGGTTCCAGTACACCTTGACCCATGTGCCGGGGAAACAGTTGTGCCATGCTGATGCGCTGAGTCGATTGCCCCTTCCTGGCGGGAGCAATGAGGATCCTGCTCCGGCGGAGCACATTATGATGCTAGAAACACTTCCGGGGGCTCCTGTAACAGCTACGGATATAGCTGAGAAAACTAGGAAAGATGCTGTTCTCTCCCGTGTGCTCACTTGGGTGGGGAGGGGGTGGCCAGGTGGTCCGCATGAAGAAAAATTCAGGCCTTATGAGACAAGGCAGCACGAATTGTCCATGCATAAGGGTTGTCTCCTATGGGGAGATAGGGTGATAATCCCAGCACCACTGAGAAACAGGGTTCTTGAGACGCTTCACATGGGACACCCGGGAATGGTCAGGATGAAGTCGCTAGCCCGATGTTATGTGTGGTGGCCTGGAATGGACCAGAACATAGAACAATGGGTACGAACATGCAAGGCATGCCAAGAGGTGCGGCCAGAAGTGGCCAGAGCACCAGTCCACTGGTGGGAGCAGTCCAGGACTCCCTGGAGCCGGCTGCACATAGATTTTGCTGGGCCATTCCAAGGGAAGGTCTTTTTGGTTATCGTTGATGCATATTCCAAATGGTTAGAAGTGGCGATGGTCCCTAGCATGGCATCAGCTGCCGTAATCAAGGTGTTGAGGCAGCTGTTTGCTACCCACGGGTTACCTGAGACCATTGTATCAGATAATGGGGCAGCTTTTGTATCCCAAGAATTCAGGGCATTCTTGGCTGATAACTTTATAAGAGGGGTCACATCCGCGCCCTTTCACCCATCCTCCAATGGGCAGGCTGAGCGCATGGTAAGAACAGCCAAAGAATCCATTGCGCGCTTAATGGAGGGTAACTGGTCGGCTCGCATTGCGCGAATGTTATTTTTGCAGCATGCGACGCCGTGTACTGCGACGGGCAAGTCGCCAGCCGAGCTGCTCTTAGGTAGAAGACTGGTAACGGTGCTGGATTATGTCCACCCAGATAAAATGCCAAACCGTAATTCAAGAGCAACCCCCCAGGCTGAGACTGACACAACAAGGTATCTCGCCCCTGAAGATCTGGTCTGGGTGAGGAACTATTCACGAGGTCCGCGGTGGGTGGCCGGTGTGATCACCCGGGCTAGTGGACCTGTGTCCTATTATGTGACCTTGGAAAATGGGCAAGTTTGGAAGAGACATATAGATCAGCTGAGGCGCCGGGCGCTCAGCAGGGAGGAGTCAGATAATTCATCCCTGGCTAATGACGCACAACTGCAAGACCAGAGTGAAAATGGTCCAGAGGTACAGTCACCAGGGGCTTCAGCAAATGAACCAGGGTCTGCTAGTCCTCATGATGACGAGGTACAGGTCGGGGACCCTGAGATGTCTGGGACTCCATCTGTTCCTGATGAAACCCCTATAGCAGCCCCTCCACCACAGGTAACACCCAATCCAGAACCTGCAACACCTGTTGTCAGGAGATCAGGTAGAAGTTGTAGGACCCCACAGTACCTGAGGGATTACGTCTGCTGTGCTCACTAGGGGGGGAGGGGTGTTGTGTATTGAGTCAAAGGATTTTATATCTGTATTATTATTGTCTGTATTTGCATTAGGATAAAGTAACTGCCTTTTGGTTCCAGAGGGTACAGCTACTATTGGTTCATTTAAGCTGCTGTATTTGGATCCTCTGTCTTATTGGTTTCCTCCAAAAGGCAGCACTGTGATTGCTTGATATTGTTCCCTCCAAAATGTATCCCTTCCTAGCTAGTCCCCTGTCCCTATAAATGTAGCTTTCCTCTCCTCAGTCTTCAGTCTTGTTCACTTTAATAAAGAGCTGTTACTAGAGAACTGTCTCCAGCATGTTTTGTCAAGAGAGCTGAAATCACAAACCCCACGTCACAACAGTTTCAGTCCAGAGAACTCTTGCCGACAAAGGAACATATAAATACACCCACCACTTTCTAGAACATCCCCATTTAAGCAAAGGGAGGACCCTAATCTGCAGAAGTTTGCTTGAGCGGTTGGTGGGGGTGGTTTGGATCTATAAAAGAACAACATGAGCACAATGAAGTCATGGTCTGCAATATTTCGCTGAACATTAGCAGGCTAGGTGTTTTTTTGGAAAGGCTATGCCGGTAGGATCACAGGAAACACAAGAGCCTGCATTTTCCCAAGTCAAACCAATGTTCCATCTATGTTCCGCCATGGGTAGCCAATGCGGTGCTCTCTAGATTTGCTGGACTCCTGTTGCCATCCTCCTTGACCCATGCTGTTGTTTTCGTCTGTTACTATGTTACGGTTTTTGTTTTGCTTTGGTTTTATATGGTTAAACCACCCTTTGATTCTAGGACGAAAGGCACTATAAAAGGCAAAGGGTAAAGGGACCGCTGACCGTCAGGTCCAGTCGCGGACGACTCTGGGATTGCGGCGCTCATCTCGCTTTACTGGCCGAGGGAGCCAGCGTACAGCTTCCGGGTCATGTGGCCAGCATGACTAAGCCGCTTCTGGCAAACCAGAGCAGTGCACAGAAACCTCATTTTCCTTCCTGCAAGAGCAGTACCTATTTATCTACTTGCACTTTGATGTGCTTTCAAACTGCTAGGTTGGCAGGAGCTGGGACTGAGCAACGGGAGCTCACCCCGTTGCGGGGATTCAAACCGTCGACCTTATGATCAGCAAGCCCTAGGCTCTGTGGTTTAAACCACACTAAATTTAATAAATAATAATAATAATAATTATAAGGCTGCCAGGCGCTGAAGGGAGTTGAAGTCCAGCAAAATATGGAGACATCTCTGGGCTACACTGACAGGTGATAGCTCTACAGAGTTTTGCCAAGATTCTTTCCCAGATCTCTATGGATAGTCACTACAGGAAGGAGGCTTGCACATACAAAGTATGTGCTCTACCACTGGTATATTTTCTCTCTTCATAAGCACATCAGACAACTTAGACTTGCCCAGAAGTACAAGTCAGTGTCTCGTGGCCTCTACCAGCCTGGCATTACTCCCTAAACAACACAGGAGGATCGTGGCAGTAATGAAGGGCCTTTGTTGCTCTGAAGATCAGATAATATGTTCTTTATGTGAGGTGCAATGACTTCTCCGTGAATCTCCCTCTCACACCAAACAAAATTCCAAAGATAACCAGACAATAATTTCAAAAAGAATGGAGGAAAATGCAGAGAATACTTTAACAGTGTCCCAAAGTATATACCTGGACTTGTTTCGATTGATTTCTACAGGAGACTTTGCGTTTTTTAAAGTCATAACTAGGGAAAATTGTAATATTCGCATATAAAAGAAACAGTATACAAGAGGTAAATAAGGAGGCCATTTACAGGATGAAGGGAGTCTTCTATTTTTATGTTACATTTTCTTTATGTAAGAGGATAGGAGTTTAATTTTGATAATTAAATTGTCAATGGCGGTGGGCTTGTTTCTTTGTATGTATGAGTTGTTGTGGACTATGTTGCAAATAAATTACTAATAAAATAAAAAATAAAAAATAAATTCCAAAGATAGTTCCATGGGGGCTAGAAAAGATCTAGAGGAAAAGTAGAAACCTCAACTGTTTTTAAAAAGCAGCATATGGCTTTGAGGCAGGACCAGCCCAAGACATCTGGGCACCTGAGGCAGAGCCCAAAATAATGACACACACACCAGGGAAGAAGGAAGTGTGCATGCACACGAAAGCTCATACCTATGACAAACTTAGTTGGTCTCTAAGGTGCTACTGGAAGGATTTTTTGTTTTGTTTTGTTTCGACTACGTCAGACCAACACGGCTACCTACCTGTAACAGGGAAGAAGGGGTGAGGGAAGATCTACATCGGGGGAGGAAGAAAGAGTGATATTGGGATTGGTGGCCCAGTTGGACCCAGTTGCCACCTGAGGCGGCCACCTCACCTTGCCTCATGGGTGGGCCGGACCTGCCTTGAGGCCATTCAGGGACACTCCAGCAATGAGCTGCCATAAGTGTACAACTCTTCTCTTCAAGCATTTATTGCATACCGTATTTATTTGTCACACTTGAATCCCACCCTGCCCCCAAGGAGCTCATGATAATGCACATGGAGTTGCCTCGCTAGCTTGTTGCAAGGATGAGGTAAGCTGGAATGATAGACAACGGCTGAGTATGGAATGTAAGATGACGTTCCCACATCCCTGAGGACTGGGCTGAACAATGGCAATGCAAGCCTAATACTTTGGCAAAACAGTAACAGTGTTGTCATGTTTTAATGAAATTCCAAAAGCATAGGGCCCCTTGTAAACAAAGATGATGGCCTACATCTGAATGCAAGCAAAGGAACCCTTCTTGCAGGTTTTTTTTTTAAATATTCTACCAGTACATTGCCAGCTCTGTGAAATCAATATTCACGAGCAGTTGCGATCTTTGTGATAAAATCTCTGACTTTTTACCGCAGTCTTTAAAGTGTTTTGAAAGGATTCACAGAGATAATAGCACAGGGTCACTAGAGGTTCCTGAAATCATTGTTCCAGATCTTCTGGAATTATATAGAGACTGTCACACTGAATATTATTTTGACAGATCAAAATTACATGAAACTGTTCTTTTCTCTTATTAATTTATATAGGCTTTTAAATAAATAAATAAATGAGTTTAAGAGTTGTTCATTCAAGCCCAGACCATACACGCTAACCCATTTGTAACACAAAAATCATGTTGTTGTTTAGTCGTGTCCGACTCTTCGTGATCCCCTTCATGGATCAATGCCTTGTCGTGGCGAAGGGGCTTGAATAACTCAGAGAAGCTATGAGCTATGCCATGCAGGGCCACCCAAGATGGACAGGTCATAGTGGAGAGTTTTGACTAAACGTGATCCACCTGGAGAAGGAACTGGCAAGCCACTCCAGTATCCCTGCCAAGAAAACTCCATGGACAAAGACAACAAAAATCATAGAAGCATAAATTTGTTGAGTTGGAAGGGACCCTGAGGATCATCTAGTCGAACCCCCTGCAATGCAGGAATATGCAGCTGCCCCACATGGGAATTGAACCTGCAACCTTGGCGTTCTCAGCACCATGCTCTAATGCAGGCACCCCCAAACTGCAGCCCTCCAGATGTTTTGGCCTACAACTCCCATGATCCCTAGCTCATCCTCAACATGCCACTTTCAATCTACAGTACTGTAGATTAATTCTAGGTCCTGCCATCCAGAAGACTGGGTGTGGTTCATAGGGTTGGCAAAAAGTGTCAGGGTCCTTCGGATGTTAGATTCCTAGCTGAGGCGGGGATTGTGAGGGCGGAGGATTTAAAACAAACAAAAAGAAACAAAGTCAAAGACCTACTGCAAGTTTAAAAGTATGCAATCCAAGACAAGTTAGGTCCATATCTGTCAACGTTTCCCCTTTTTAAAGGGAAATTCCCTTATTCCGAATAGGATTCCTTGTGATAAAAGGGAAAAGCTGACAGCTATGGTTAGTTCAAATCCAATCCTACCAGAAGAAATACACCAAACTATATTTTTAAAAGTTATGGTAAGGATGGTAAACTGCAAGAAGAGGGCTGGAATTAGGTTATGAGGCCTGGAGCTGGGGAAAAGAGAATAAGGACTTGGAAGCAGTTCGGCTGAGCAAGGCTGTGTTTACACATCTAAACCATGAACAGCAATTGTTATGAAGCATTACTGACACATGGCAGTGATGTGTGGTGTCTTTCCAATGGTGGCTGCCCCAGGGCCAAGACTGACTCACTCCTTCCCCATATGCCAAACACTAGAATTTGCTTCAGAAATGATGAACTAACTACATGGCTGCATATAGATGATGGGGGAATAAATTATATTGTTAAGACCTCTTGGCCCTGAATGATCTTTCAGTCAGAGTCAAGTCTCCTGTATTGCATTAGCAGATTCCAGTGCCGTTTCCATTGCTTTGTTCGTGTGTCGTATTGTTACCAATGTAACAGTAACATGCTTTGTATTTAAATCCACGAATGCATACTTTCTGCGGCATGCATCAGTAATGTACATCCACATGCTGAATTGGCTCTGCATGCATAATGATTAAACTAGTCGGAGACTAGGAACAATGGAAGCACTCTGTTATGAGAATTGTAAGGTCTAAGATATAAAATAAATGTTCATAAATGTACCAGGCAGACACACACACACAAGTATATAAACCACGTGTCTGAAATAGTACAGGAGAACAATCCTGAAGCCATTTTGACTCCCAAATTGACCTCAAATATTTCTCTGCAAGGAGGAAGGAAATGGGAAAAGCTTTCTAATTGTCTTTTGACTGTAGGGGCTTACACCTCCCTTTTCTAATACAGTCTGGCAAGTATCTGTTATGCTGAGAACACCATCAAAATGCATAAGACATTCAGGAACTGAGTATTTACCATCACAAAAGAATGGCCAGACTGCCCAGAAAATGCAACCAGTGACCATTATCAGGTACCCTGGCAAACAGGATTTCTGCTGTTGACCACCTCCTCTGCTGCTGACCGCCTCCTTCTGTGATGTATGCATGATGTTTCCGGGGGTGGTCTTGGACTACAGGGTGGGCAATTTCAAAAGTCTATATAAGTGCTTGCACACCAAAGTTCTTTCTGTAAAGGACTGTAAACACACTGGGGGAAATCCGGAACTGCTAAGCAATCGTCACCACCGCACCTAAAATAGCTATAAAACAAAATGAACATCTAAAGCAGATAATGTCCAGATAATGGGTGTCTATCGTATCTCATGGCTCAACAGAACGACGGAAAGACCTGCTTCATGTGTGGCTACTATCTGGTGGCAGCCTGCTCCCCACAAGCAATCTGGCCACCATGTTCTGCACCTACAGGACCAACCCCAGGGGCAGCCCCACATAGAGCACCTTGCAGTAATCCAGTGTGAGGTTGCATGGACAATTAGTTCGAGCTATCCAGGAATGACTGTAGCTGTCTTACCAGCCCAAAGGCACTCCTGCCAACCTAGCAGTTCGAAAGCATGTCAAAATGCAAGTAGATAAATAGGAACCGCTACAGCGGGAAGGTAAACGGCGTTTCCATGTGCTGCTCTGGTTTGCCAGAAGCGGCTTTGTCATGCTGGCCACATGACCTGGAAGCTATACGTCGGCTCCCTCGGCCAATAATGCCAGATGAGCGCGCAACCCCAGAGTCGGTCACGACTGGACCTAATGGTCAGGGGCCCCTTTACCTTTACCTTTTAGTCCAATAGAACTGGGAGTAAAAGCTATTAAGATGATGGACAATGCTATCAGGTCATGCATTTGATTATACAGTGGTACCTCGGTTCTCAAACGTCTCCACTGATGAACGTTTTGGAATCCGAATGCCAAAAACCTTGAAGTAAATGCTTCCATTTTCGAACGCTCCTTGGAAGTTGAACAGCTTCCGCTGTGTGTTTTTCAATTTTCTCAATTGAATTTGCAGACAGTCCTTTGTGCCTCAGTTTTCGAACGTTTTGGAACTTGAACAGTCTTCCAGAACGGATTACATTCGAGAACTGAGGTATCACTGTACTGTTGCAGGAATCCCCAAACTACGGCCCTCCAGATGTTTTGTCCTACAACTCCCATGATCCCTAGCTAACAGGACCAGTGGTCGGGGAAGATGGGAATTGTAGTCCAAAACATCTGGAGGGCCGAAGTTTGGGGGTGCCTGGTTTACGGCTTATACAGCACTGTCAACATTCCTGATGCCTAACAGAGTTTCATAGATGGTAGATCCCTGTCTCCAGGACACATACATATCTATGCAGAAGTAAATTTCACCTTCCTCCCAGCTAAGTAGATATATAGACTATATATTTAAGCCAAGAGACTTATGGGAAAGGATTTGGAGGAACCGAAAGAGAGATGCTTGGCTGGTTGACTGAAGCTCCCACCCAAGGGTATCAACTGTTGCTTCAAATGCTTGTGTGACAAGTTACTGTATTGCACTGATAAAAACAATGCAGTCTTCAGGAGTGAAGAAAGTTGAAAACACCAGTACCCTATTTCCAAATGCGTTTAGAAATCTCATTCATTGCCCTGTAACTCACCACCACCTTATGAGTGGTGATACTGTAGCCTTCAGGACATAGGAGTAGTGGATTGATGCCCATTTAAAATGATTTTTAAATGCTCTATTTCAGTTATCATGGATGCAAGCAACCTTATATGGGATTTCAGGCTGTTTGGAATCAATTGCAATGCTTTTGGAAAGAAGCATGCAATAGCATTTTATACATTAGGGCCTCAGCACTGCAGTTATAAACGGCATCTCATTCGCTCTGCCTAACAGTTTGAAGCCATGTATGTGATTTGTCCTGCAGCCATTTATGGGTATATAGGCTCTATGGAAAGTATACATTTATCTCAACTCCAGTGTTTGGTTCCCAGAGAAAGGAAATGCCTTATACTATAAAAAGCCCATTAGCAGCTGGGTTATTGGTTCGTTTGGCCAGTGTAGAGGATTGCACTGTTAAAGTAAAAAAGCAAAGTTAATATGCAAACACTTAACCATTCAGTTTAAGTAGCAAATAGGAGCCAAATGCCCTGGGCGGCAGAGATCACTGGGGAACAGGACTCGGAAGACTGAAATAATTATTCAGTTATTATCTTGATCAAATTTCAGCACAACTAAAAATTCCCAGGCAACAATCTGACTACTCAAGTGCAGCTCTTTCCCCCTGGATTGCATCCCCAATTGAATTCAAAGCTGTAGATCGTGTGTGTGTGTGTGTGTGTGTGTGTGTGTGTGTGTGTGCTCCTCCTGGTTTTGTTGGACGTCAACTCCCATTAGACCCAGCCACCATGTCTGATGGTCAGAAACTATGAGGATTGCAGTCCAGTATCTGGAGAGAAATAGGTTCCTTAGCCCTCCTGTAGATTATTTTGAAAATCTAGCAATGTAATACTATGGATAGTTAAGGGCCTTACTTTGTTTGGTCCAATCACCCGGACCTATCAAGGGAAATCCATGAGCAGATGCAGTGCTTGGAACTGATGGAAAGGCACACCTGGAAGTGTATTTGCAGCCATATTGTGGTTTTAATTTGGACCCCATTGCACTGGTTGGATACATTTAGTTTAGGGATGGGAAGCCGCAGACCCCTCCAGATATTGCTCAATGACAACACCCACCATCTCTAACCACTGGACATGCTGATTAGGACTGGCAAGAGTTGGAGCCCAGAAGCATCTGATGTGCCACAGTTTCCCCACTTCTGATTTAGATACAGCAGGGAATGAACATCACCTCCCTTTCAGACCAATATGTGTGCTATTAGCAGTAGATCAGAGCCACTTACAGCCCCTTACCTCATTGGACTCAATGGGAGTTACTTCTGAGTAGGCATGACTTAAAGCAAAACAACAACACATAAATGTGTGCCTTATGCATCTTTAGTCAGGCATTTACTGCTTAACAACTCTTTCCAACGGGCAGAGCAAGTTTTTGTAGTTGAGTATTCCCGTAGGAAAAGGTACAGATAGTTATTAAACCTGTGGCTGCAGTGTGTAGAATATTTACCGTGAGTCTGGAAAACACACTTTCTTCCTGAAGAAGAGCTGAAGGTCTCAAGCGACATTCCATTCTTAAACGAAAGCAAATGATCCCATCAGAAAATACCTTATCTGCAATGCTATTCAACCAACATGAATTACAGATGGCACACAGATTACTTCCACAAGTAAGCCATAAATCTGGGGAAAGGGTGTGTGCATGTGTGTCTATGATGTTTGGCAACCAACTGTCCAAATTAGGCATTGGTGCTGAACGTCGCTCTGCTTAACAGCATATAAAGTTTTGCAGCTTAATTGCATGCTTACTCAGATGCGAGTCCAGTTGTGCTCAATGGGGCTTACTCCCCAGTAAGTGTGTTCCGGATTTTCACTCTTGAGTTTTCGTCTTTGAACGCCGGACACATTGTACGCATTAAGTTGTCAGACGTGTTTGTATTTTTGTATTAGAGCTTTTTATAGAATCTTAGTGGACATCAAACCCCAAAGCTCTCCCAAAACAGCCACAGATGTTATGCAGATGGTTTTAATGCTGGTTTTAGTTTTGTCAGCCACCCTGGGAATGTTTTTAGACTGAAGGGTGGGGTATAAATTCATAAAATAACAAGAGCAGCACAACACCAGCGCAGTACACATCTTATTTGTGTGAGAGCAGCAGTCATTTGTTAAATGATTAGTAAATGTGTTCTGGTGTAACTGAACAGTTTTAATGAATGGAAGTGAAGTTGAGAAAGAGCCAACTATCGATAAAACGGGGTACTCAGAATGAGTGTGTGTGTGTGTGTGCGTGAGAGAGAGAGAGAGAGAGAGAGAGAGAGAGAGAGAGAGAGAGAGAGAGAGATGGGGTGGTGGTGGGAGATGAACTGAAGATAGAGGGAGAATATAGAGGAGGGAGAAAGGTTGTTTTCTGCTGCTCCAGAGAAGCGGACACGGAGCAATGGATTCAAACTACAAGAAAGCAGATTCCACCTAAACATTAGGAAGAACTTCCTGACAGTAAGAGCTGTTCGGCAGTGGAATTTGCTACCAAGGGGTGTGGTGGAGTCTCCTTCTTTGGAGGTCTTTAAGCAGAGGCTTGACAGGCATATGTCAAGAATGCTTTTATGGTGTTTTCTGCTTGTCAGGACTGGATGGCCCTTGTGGTCTCTTCCAACTCTATGATTCTATGATTCTATTCTATGAAGAGCTGTTGAGGCAAACTGGTCACTAACACCATATGTCTACAGTATTCAGAAAAAAAATCTCCACTGATTTCAACGGGATTTAATCCCCCGGAAATTTCAGCCTTAGAAAGGAAGTTGTCAAGTCCAAGACCAGTCCTTTTGGCTGGGCTGGAAACACAGGGTTGATTTTTTTTGGGGGGGGGGAGAATGTTTGTCTTTTCAGATGTTGCTGAGCTACAACTCCCAACACCTCCAGCAGGCATAGCCAAGGGACCTGTAGTTCAGAAACATCTGGAGGGGGAAATGTTACCGGGCAGCACCTGCACTTGATGGAAGATTAAAGCCTCTCCCCATACACCTGATCTGTCAAAGTTCAATGAATCACATTGTTAGCAGGGAACTCACTTGGCAGACGAAGGGAGACTGAGCCAAGGGGCCATGTGGTATGGAGGTTGCCCACCCTGTCCCAAATGTATCACAGCTGGGAATAAAAGCATGCAGATGATAATGGGATGCTAATGGACTTCATTCTTCCACTCCTTGTCCATATGGCAAGAGGGTATATCCTAGTCCAGCATTTCTCAACCACTGTTCCGCGGCACACTAGTGTGCCGCGAGATGCTGGCTGGTGTGCCGCAACGTGCGGCGACGAGAAGGGCGATTTGCATTGTCATGTGCCTGGCGGCCGCCAATGCACAACACTAACCCGCTGGAAAGCAATATTTCTCCTCCTCTTTCCCAGAGCTCAGTGCAATCAAGCCTGGCGGCCGCCAATACACATCACTAACCCGCCAGAAAGCAATATTTCTCCTCCTCTTTCCCAAAGCTCAGTGCAAACGAGCCTGGCGGCCGCCAATACACATCACTAACCCGCCGGAAAGCAATATTTGGCAAGTGTTTCTTACAGTCATAATTATAATATAGGGCGGCACAGAGTTAATTTTTTTAACTTTTTTAATGGTGGTGTGCCTCGTGATTTTTTTCACAGAACAAGTGTGCCGTGACCCAAAAAAGGTTGAGAAACACTGTCCTAGTCGCTGCACCCTTGCCTTCTCCTTTTTATCTGTTTTCACCGCAGGTTTCCTGTTAAACGTTTGGCCAGATATTAAGATGGGAAATTAGCAGCAGCAATGTAATATGCATGGGAATGATAGGTATTGTTTTCGCACTGTCTTTCCCAGATTGATATTCAAGATGTTCGGAACATTTTCCTCCTGTCTTCTCCAGCATGCTGCAATTTCCCAGGAAAAAAATCTAGCGATGGCTTCATACACACTATCCTGGCCAATGTAGTTTGTTAACGGGTTGCTACGAGTTGTAACTTTGCGAGGGATGAACTACAACACCCAGAATTCCTTGAGGGAAAGAATGAGGTTTGAGGGTGCTTTAAAGTATAGTGTTCAGCTTTATTAGTTACAAAATATAGTAAAGGTAAAGGGGTAAAGGGACCCCTGACCATTAGGTCCAGTCGCGGACAACTCTGGGGTTGCGGTGCTCATCTCGCGTTATTGGCTGAGGGAGCCGGCGTACAGCTTCCGGGTCATGTGGCCAGCATGACTAAGCTGCTTCTGGCGAACCAGAGCAAAGCACGGAAACACCGTTTACCTTCCCGCTTGGAGCGGTACCTATTTATCTACTTGCTGATGTGCTTTCCAACTGCTAGGTTGGCAGGAGCTGGGACCAAGCAAGGGGAGCTCACCCCGTCACAGGGATTTGAACCGCCAACCTTCTGATCGGCAATCCCTAGGCTCTGTGGTTTAACCCACAGGGCCACCCGCATCCCTCTAGCACAAATTTGTTACTAGAAGGTGACATCACCCACCAACTTACAGTGACAGGCTGCTGCACTGACACCAGGAGACATGCTATTTGTAAGACACCCATGTGGACCAAGATTCAGGAGATATGATGAATACTTCAGTTGAGTTGAGTTGAGGTCTCTGGGCTCCATCGTCACCCTCCAATTCCTCAAACCATCTTTACTTGTAAGACACCTCCTTGCTTTATATAAGCATTGCATCCATGAGCTTTGAAGACGTTCGAACTCAGGATGAAAGGGAGAAATGTGCTAAGAGGAAGGTACTCTTGGCAAACCCTCACCATGATCAACTCCTGCCCTGTCCCCACTGTGGAAGGACGTGTGGATCCAGAACTGGCCTCCACAGTCACTTGCGGACCCACTGTTAAAACCATGTTTATGGAAGACAATCTTACTCAGCTACGAGTGATCGCGAAAAAAAGAAGCACTCTTAGGATTTCAGTCTTTTTAATTAGTATAAAACTCTGCACCAGCCTGTAACTGATTCACAAGGAACACATATACAGGTATCATTCAGAATCATAGAATCATAGAGTTGGAAGAGACCACAAGGGCCATCCAGTCCAATCCCCTGCCAAGCAGGAAACACCATCAAAGCATTCCTGACATATTTGTATTTTGAGAGTGAAGTGTTGCGTTCAGGAGGCAAACTTTACCAAAAAACCAAGGTCCATAGTGTGAGATCTATTATTACTAGAGCAGTCAAGCACAACCATTTCCTGTTGCCTAGAACGGGCACACAGGGGAATGTGGCTCCAGACAGGGAGGACTTCCTGTCATACCTGCTCTGGAGCTTCCTCCCCCTGTGTGTGGCCAGGTAGATGGGTGTGACCCTAGCTAACCAGATAAAAGGGCTGGGCATGCTGCCATCTTACTCTTTGAAAAGTCTTGCTCTCCTGGCTCTTAGCCAGGGCATGGCTCAAGCTTCACATAGGATGGAGCCCACAAGCAGAAAGTCTGAGATGTAGCTCAGACTTCTTTTCACTGTAACCACAAGATAAAGCCTGCCTTCAGTTTACTGCTGTGAACTGAATGTGAGTAAAACTTTATTCTTACTTTTAAAGAAGACTATGTTGTGTTATTATTATTTTAAGAGGGAAACAAAGGGGAAACTTATCAGGAACAAACCAGACTGGACAAGCCAGACTGGATTGCTTACCTAAAGGACTCTTAACGAAACAGCCACTTGCTTCCAATAAAGTTGCAAAGGAAACACGCTCTGCTGTTTACTCACTAGCGTGAGTGAGGAGGGATAATATCAAAACAATCTGTCCTCTCCTACCTTCCTTAACATTCCCACACATAGGAATGTAACAATATATACTAGGCACCAGAAGGGGGGGAAAGCTTTACAGTGGAACCTCAGCTTGTGGACGTAATCCGTGACGGAGGCATGTCTGCAACCCGCAGTGTTCGTAACCTGCAGCGCCGCGTCTGCACACGTGTGTGATGCAATTTGGCGCTTCTGCGCATGCGGCGAAACCCAGAAGTAACCCTTTCCGGTACTTCCGGGTTTCTCGCGGTCCGCAACCTGAAAACACGTAACCCGAAGCGTTTGTAACCGAAGGTATATCATAGCAGTTAGGAAGGCCAGTACTGTGTCTACAGTTTTAGAATTCTGTTATCTTAAACAAGTATGCTATGTAGTCCATTTATTTTGGACCATTTATTTTGTTTGAAGAAATGGGATTCACGAGCTCTTGGGTGCACTGTTTGGTATCCAGGTCATTACATTACAGCTCAGTTTGGGTAATTGGAGATCCTCTTTGAGGTGGGTTAGGCTAATCCCAGGGCCAGCCCTACCATTAGGAAGTGCCTCAAGAGGCAGATACTAGGCAGCTGCCTGGCTGTTTCTCCTGAGCATCTCCAGTAGCTGTGTGTGCCTTGCTTGCTGGTCTCAGGTGTACTGGAGGATGCCAACTCACCCCCTGTATTGAAGAAAAAAACTCATCTGCCAACCCTTGCAGCTTCTGCAGATGGAATTGTAGGTGGGGGTGCCTCATCCTGATCTGACATCCTATCCCCTGGGGAGGGGGGAGCCTATGGCCCTCCATATGTTCTGGGACTACATCTCCCTCATCCTTGTCCATTGGTCACGACAGCTGGATCTGATGGGAGCTGTAGTGCAGCCACATATGGAGGGCTCATCATACTGGCGCAGCAAAGCGATCCCTTTTGCTCCAGATACTGTGGCGGCTGCTAATCCTAGCAAGCCCTCTTCTCTTTTCACAGTAAACCCGTTTCGTTTTACCTTGCAGCCAGAGGTGTGGCGGGTGGAGGGCAGCGGGCGATTCAGCCGTCGGTGTCAATAGGCCCTAATCTGCGGTAAACCGTGACTATTACTCTTGGCAGGCCGCTGCTCCGTGCAGAAAAGGGGCAAATGGGAGGGACGGGGCGGGCAGTTCGCGCCTCCTGCACAAATTGAAACCATCCAGCGCTTTATCTGCAGCCCACGTGCTCCGATCTCGCTTCCCCTCCTGCCCAGACGGCCAAATTTCTCCTGCGGAGTCCTCCCCCGCTCCCACTTTGCACCCCCTCCTCCTGCTGCTGCTGCTTGGCTGCGCCTCGGCACCCCCCTTCCCCTCGCCTTTCTGCATGCACACATTGACTCCAGCGCGCTGCCCTGGTCCGACGGCCTCCCTCCTTCTGTCCTTTTGGCTGCAGCAGCCTCCCCTCCTCCTCCTTGCAGCCGCTCTTCCCGCGCGTCCCCGGGGGCCAAGAGTGGGAAGTGCGAGTTTCCGCTCCTCCGCTTGTCTGTCCCCGGCCGCCTCTGCCTGCAAGTCCGCAGAGCAGCCCAGGCAGCGGCGGCGGCGGCAGGAAGCTCGCAGGGAGACGCAGCGCCGCCGACGGCTCTCTCCCGCCTAACCCTGCGCGGCGGCGGCGGCGGCAGGGGACTGGCGAGCGCCGTCTCCAGCGGCGGGAAGTCGTCGGTTGACTTGGCGAAGGGGGTCTCTCCGTCCCCTCCTCGGCAGCGGGTTCGAGAGGCGCGCCCCCGACGCCAGAGGAGGAGCCCGACCTGCAGCCGCCGCGCAAGAGAGAGAAAGCGGGAGAGAAGAGAGGGTGGGATGCCGGAGAGACGCCGAGGGATCGGGGGAAGCTGCCGCTCGCCGCCCGCCCTCGTGGGATGGAGCCGCCGCGCCGTCTGATGCCGCTCCTCCTCCTCTACTGCTCCTTGGCTCTGCTGCCTCCTGCCGCGCAGCCCGTGTGCCCGGAGCCATGCGACTGCCAGCAGCAGCAGCACGTCCTGTGCACCAACCGAGGGCTGCGGGCCGTGCCCAAAGCCGTCGAGCCGCAGGACATCCTCACCTACAGCTTGGGCGGCAACTTCATCGCCAACATCTCCGCTTTCGACTTCCACCGCCTGGTGGCGCTGCAGCGCCTCGACTTGCAGTACAACCGCATCCGCGCGCTCCACCCGAAGGCCTTCGAGCGCCTGGCGCGCCTGGAGGAGCTCTACCTGGGGAACAACCTCCTGACGGCCCTGGCGCCCGGCACCCTGCGCCCCCTGGCCAAGCTGCGCATCCTCTACGCCAACGCCAACGAGATTAGCTCCCTGAGCGCGGCTTCCTTCGCAGGGCTGGGCAGCCTGGTCAAGCTGCGCCTGGATGGCAACGCCTTGAGCTCGCTCGGAGATGCTACGTTCTCAGGGATGTCCAACCTGCTCTATTTGCACCTGGAAGCCAACCGCATCCGCTGGCTGAGCCGCAACGCCTTTGCCGGCTTGGGGAAGCTGCGCTTCCTCGACCTGTCGGGGAACCAGCAGAGCCTGCTGCGCCACCCCGACATCTTCCGGCCGATGCGTTTGCTCAGCACCCTCCTCCTCTCGGGCAACAGCCTGCAGCAGCTGGGGAAAGGGCTCTTCCAACACCTGCCCAACTTGACCAAGCTGTCCTTGAGCGGCAACCGCCTGGCTTGGTTGGCGCCGGAAGCCTTTGCTGGCTTGGGGGCCCTCAAGGAGCTGCGGTTGGATGGAAACGTTCTGAGCCAGCTGCCTGTGCCGCTGCTGCAGCCGCTGCGCAGCCTGGAGGTACTGGACCTGAGCCACAACGCCCTTGCCGCTCTCCTGCCGGGTGCCTTCGCTCAGCTGCACAAGCTGCGGGAGCTCAGCTTGCAGGACAACGCCTTGGCTACGGTGCCCGGTGCCCTCTTTGCCTCCAGCCCCGCGCTCTATCGCTTGGAGCTGGATGGAAATCCCTGGAGCTGCGACTGCCACCTGCGAGGCCTGAAACACTGGCTGGGCTCCTGGCATGCACAGGGTCGGCTCCTCACAGTGTTTGTGCAGTGCCGGCAGCCGCGGGCCCTGGCTGGGAAATACCTTGATTACCTGGAGGAAGCCCAGCTCTCGACGGCTCTCAACGGCTCCTCATGCCCCAACGTGGTGGCCTCCTCTCCTGCCCCGCTCGCTAGGGGCAACAGCAGCTCTGGCCTGGGCCCAGTGCAGGAGAAGGTTGGCTCCTTGCCCTCTGCCTCGACCATGCAGCTGCTGGGCTCTCAGAAGATCTTGGCGTCCGGAAGAGAGAGCTGGGCAGCTGAGACGGGCCCCACAACCTCAATGCCCGGCTTGCACCTCAGCACCAGGCCACCCTCCCTACCTGGAGCTGCTTGGCCCAGACGGGCAGGCAAATACCACTCAGTTTCGTCTGGCATCCCTCCACTGGTCACCGACCCCTGCGATTTCAACAAGCTGTTCCTCTACAACCTGTCTGTGGAGGCAGTCGGCTCTGGCACGGTGACGGTGCGCTGGGGGGTCCGCCCGCACCGCAGCCCCCGCCTGCTTGGCCCCGTGCGCTTCCGAGTCCTCTTCGACCGCTTTGGGGCTGCCACCAAGTTCCAGCGGTATGTTTACCTCCCTGAGTGGAGCGAGCCCGTGGCTACCCTGCAGGAGCTGCGCCCCGACACCCCTTACCTGGTCTGCGTGGAGGGCGTGATTGGGGGCCGCGTCTGCTCGGTGGCGCCGAGAGACCATTGCGCGGGGCTGGTCACCCTGCCCGAAGAAGGTGTGGGCGCTTCCGCCGCCGTGGCAGGCAGGTCCCCAAACCTGGACCACCAACTCCTCACCCTGGTGCTGCTGGCGGTCAATGCGTTGCTGCTTTTCCTGGCCCTGGCGGCCTGGGCTTCCCGCCTGGTGCGGAAAAAGGTGCTGGGGTGCCGGCGGCGGAAGGCAGCATCGCCTGTGCACGTCCGGCAGATGTATTCGACCCGCCGGCCCCTGCGCTCCATGGGGACGGGTGTCTCCGCCGACTTTTCCGGCTTCCAGTCCCACCGCCCGCCCCGAAGTGCGGTCTGCGCCCTGAGCGAAGCCGACCTCATTGAGTTCCCATGCGAGCGTTTCATTGACAGTGGCGCCGGAGGGAACAGCAGCGCACGGCGTGGAGAGGATCACCTGCTGCAGAGGTTTGCAGACTAGAGGTGCAGACGGAACAAATGCTGCGGCTTCCATCGCCGCCCTGTTATGCCGGAATCAAGTGCCCAGCGCTGAGATTTGGCAAGGTCTGCTGGGAATGGCAGCCTTTGGTTGGGGATACTTGGGCCTTCTGCTGTGTAAAAATGGCGGCTCATCAGACGAATGTTGGATGGTTCTAGGATAGGGTATGCTGGGAAAACAGGAGCAGCAAAGGGGTTGCTTGTTTCTCATTTGGGGACCAACCCTAGTTAAAGCGGGATTCTACCACTGTTCTCTTAAAATTACCACTGTCCTTTACTGTAGCTGAAGGGGCACTGGTTCCTCTTCGTGGGCAACTATCAACTTGGTGATGAGGGTTTTATGATTGTCCAATCATCAGTTTCCACACTGAGATGGTCTGTTGTTGTTTTCTAAATAACTATTCTGTAATCGTCCCTAACCTGTGGATATAATTCTTTAGCTAATCCTAATTACCGTTGGCCAAGAAATGAACAGAGATACTAGGAATGAATCAGAAGATGGAGAATGTAACCCTATACAAGTGTTCAGTGCTCAGGTGGATTGTGTGCCTTATAGTTGCTCCGTTTTTGCACCATTTTACGTACCAGGTACATCACTTAACGCAAGTCCCAGGTCTCCTCTTTCACAGGACTAGGGTCCTGTTACTTCCGCATATGAACTGTCTTACATGTGAGAACGCCGCATACAGCTTAAATCCCCCTTACCCACTAGAATGGTTAAACCAAATGTTCGTCCAGTGTGGCATGTGGCCAGCCAGATACCTTCAGGGAGCAGGACATGAACACAACAGCTGTCTTCTGCTTGCCTACTCCAATTAGTATTTGGAACGGGGTTTCCTAAACTTGGGTCTCCAGCTGTGTTTGGACTACAACTCCCATCATCCTTCACTAGCGGGACCAGTGGTCAGGGATGATGGGAATTGTAGTCCAAGGCAACTCAAGTTTGGGAAACTCTTGATTTAGAGCAGGCATCCCCAAACTTCGGCCCTCCAGATGTTTTGGACTACAGTTCCCATTATCCCTGACCACTGGTCCTCTTAGCTAGGGATCATGGGAGTTGTAGGCCAAAACATCTGGAGGGCCGCAGTTTGGGGATGCCTGATTTAGAGGCATGCTACCTCTCCAAACTCTATAGCTATCAATAGCCTTACTTTTCATTGAGTTTGTTTAATCCCCGGTTTTTGCTGGCGGCCATCTGTACATCTTATGGCAGGGAGTTCCATAGTTTATGTGCTGCTCGAAGAAGTGCTTCGTTTTGTCTGTCCTCATCTCACACCCTTCAGCTTCATTGGATGACCCCATGTTCTCACGATATGACAAGGAGGAAAGCTTCCTACCTGCTTTCTCCATGTGGTGGATACTTTTTATTTATTTCTGCCACACCCCACCTCACCTTTTCTCCAAACTGAAAAGGTTGAAGGATTTGTAACCTTCCCTTATGGAGGAGAGTTGCGCCAGCTCCGTTTATACTACCTAAATGTATGGAGCCTACGCATGGTGGTTCTGCCACCACTGGGTATATGCTGGCACTGTCATGCACTTGTTGCAAGCACACACATGCCAGGGAAATGTCTAACCCTTCCCTAAGTCCATACAGTGCCTGATTTGCAGACCGTTTGAATCAATGACATTTCAAACACTGACTTCCTGGATCTTTGCACCAGCCTTTATTGAAAACGAGCCAGGCTTGCTTCTGTTCTGAGTAATGTGAAGGCAGATTACTGCTATGACATGGGGACTGTTGTTCATAGGTGTCCAAGCTTGAACACTAGACTTTTAACTCTAGTCAACTTTTTGAGCCCTAGTCTTTTCCACCACAAGAGGTGCCTTGGAAACAAACCTTAACATGCAAGTAATTGGAAGAAACTAGAAATGTGCTTTTTTTTTTTTTTACTGGCCAGAGCCTTTTTTTAATTAGCTCAAATCAACGTGAGCTGATTTAATGTGTGTTTATATATAAAGTATGCAAACATGTTGGTTTTGCAAGGCTAAATTGCCGATACCACTAGGGGAAAACTAACCCGAGTTTGTTATGATTTTGTTTAGAATGGGTTATTTTTACAATGGTCTCGAATAAATACTTTTTGGTACTTCTACAGCTTAGCATGTTTTTCTTGTACAAGGTGCTGCGTATATTGCAAGAGAGTGAAATGCTGAGATTTGGCTCTGAAGGAATGTGACTGGTAAATAGGTAACATGGGTGAATAATGTTTGACCTCTGAAAAATAACGCTCAACATAGTTCAGACGTCTGAAACTGTACTATACCAGATTTCAACTTTCATTTATAAGGAAGAAAAGAAAGAAATTCAGGCAGTTCAGTGGGTCATACAATGAATTGCTCTTCAACATTTTCCTCCCTAATGTGACTCTCACTAGAAGTTTTATCCAGTTGGGCAATTTTTCATTAGCACTAACAAAAATAATGTTGGCAAGCTTTGGTGTTCTGCAGGACTCTTCATTAGACAAGATGTTACACAAACCAAGGGGCGGAGGAAATGGGGGCCTGACTCAAGTTACAGAAATTAGCCTGGGTGTTGTAGCCATGAGATCAGCTTGTAGCCTCAGTTCTAAGATGGAGACTGAAGACGGAATAAATCCCTGTCATGTGTTACAGGTATCGGGTTACACACCTAGAATTCTGGGGTAAATAAACAATGCTTGCTCCCAAATTCTGAGAAATTAAAGTTAGGACATTTCAGGTGATAGGTATTCCCCCCCCCCCACCTCTGCTAATTTATAAGCTATTTTGAAAAATATATATAAATATTGTTGTCTTCAATGTTGCCTGCTAATAAAGTCATGATGACAAGTCAGACTTTAAATTTCTCAGAAACGAGGAGTTCCCATTGCTTTTTAAATTAATAATAATAATATTGATGATGATGATGATGATAATAATATACTCATCTCACTCTCTTCTGTGTTGCCTGTTGAAGAGTTCGGGAGAAATCGGAAGTCTGCTGCAATTTTGTGATATTTTGGTTGGTCCTAATAAAGTTACTACCCAACTGTGGCTTTTGGAAGGTGATCTCCCCTCCCCCTTATGGACTAACACCTTTGCTTTTGAACAAGTTTTATACATATTTTCACATAAAATTTCTGTTATGTCCGTGTTTCTCCGTGTAAAATTTCTCAGCTGGTTGAGCTGCGATGCCTTCAAATCATAGTTCTCATTTTGGGTCATAATCCACTGAGAAGTTATCTTGGTGCAGAAGTAAATGGGAAATCTGTCACTTTTGCACTGTTGTGCAATCCCATTTATTTTAGTCGGAGCTGGACTCAGGGGGTCCTCTTAATGAATGATGCCTGTGGATATTACTTTTACGAGGGAATTAAACTGTTACATAGAAAGTCTTCATGCGATGTCAGAACAACGCTGTTTTACTTCTTGCACAAATATTCCTTTTGAGTGTAGCCTGGAAAAACACTGATTAGATTTCTTTACAGACTGCACGATTCTTAAATCTGTGATCCTTTTATTCTTTGATATTCCATATTCTTTAACATTTGCTTGATAAGTGTATGCCTGATAAGTAAGGAGAAGAGTTGGAAGGGGGGTCCTAAGGGTCATCTAGTCCAACCCCCTCAAATCCAGGAATCCTGCATTCTAGATAGGGCTGGGAGAGACTCCTGACTGAAGTCCAATGCTGAGGGCCTTCTGGCGGTTCCCTCGCTGCTAGAAGCGAAGGTACAGGGAACCAGGCAAAGGGCCTTCTCTCCTCTGAACACTGCAACCATAAAATCTATCTGAAAATGTACTAGCTAGCCAATGTAGGTTTCACAACTGCATTACAAGACAGATTTAAGTACCAATGGGTTTATTAATAAGCCCCCATGTGGAAAAACATGTGCAGCGTGACCCCCAAAGGCATTGCAAAGAGGTGTCTCTCCTTCAGATGTATCCATTAGGAAGTTAGGACGGGGGGGGGGTAGGGGATAAATAACCCCCCCCCCCTGCTAATTGACAGGATGTTATGGAATTATATGCGCTGCATAGCAGTAAACAAGTCCTTATCTTGACGGCACTAAAATGGTAGATGCTTCCACCGCTGCGAATTCGCAATGGGAAATGGGGAGAGAACGGAATGTCAGTGGAGAGGGAGGCCGTTTTCTTGGCAAACGGGGAGAATCTGAAGCCCCTGCTATGTGCATAGCAATGAGCTCAGGCTCACAACAGATGTGTGCGACACACAGAATTCCATTCCGTCCGTGTAATGTGGGAATCGGCCACTGGAAAGCACAGCCGTCATTCTGATAGGGCTTCCAGGAGGCAGTGTTCACCAAGCCCAAATTACATAAAACGCTCTGCAGTATTAGCATTAATGCTGAAGTGTTTTTTGCAGCATGCTTACACAATGAAGAGATAAGGGCCCCATTCCCTTTACTTCTGCTGTTCCGTTTATGCATCCAAAATGATCCTGTCCCAGAGGGAGCTGTCAGTAGGCTTTGTGAAACTGCAAGGTTTGGACAAGCAGAAAATAATACAGTAACTATCTATTCTTTCTCCCTCTCTCTCTCTCTCTCTCTCTCATCATCATCATTATCTATCTATCTATCATCTATCTATCTATCATCTATCTATCTATCTATCTATCTATCTATCTATCTATCTATCTATCTATCTATCTATCTATCTATCATCTAAAAAAAAACCTTAGGGAAATTGCAAGGTTGAGAAACTGCAGAAGCAAACATATCTTCCTGGAATTTAGAGCAGGGGATTAAAATACAACAACCCCAAGCAGTGTATTATGGACTGAGCATGCTCAGAAGCCGCAGAATGCTTTGTGTTTGTTAGAGGAGGGGAGAAAAATAGAAAATGGGTGGGGGAATGGGATGGAATATTTTGAATGAAGGCATGACTAGCTGATGCTCGTCATGTTGCAGACCCCACTTGTATTCTCAGTATTAATGCAAACCAGTTCTCATACCGTGTTTCCCCCTTTTTAAGACACCGTCTTATAACTTTTCCCCCCTCAAAAAACACAGGGTGGCTTACTTTCGGTGGGATGTCTTATTTTTTTATTACCGGTACGGTTTTTACGGTTCAGGGCGCTGGCTCAGGGCGCTGCTGGGCTGTCTTGAGTGCTCGGCGCTGCAGCAGTCCCCAGTTCCGGGTGGCGGGGTGGCAGGCGTCTTTGGCCAGGCCAGGCAGAGGCCGCTGGCTCATGCGCTCCGCCCGCCGCTGCAGGGCGCTCCAAGCTCCTTGGCCGGGCCAGGCAAGGAAGATGCAGTGAGCCCAGCAGTGGCGGCAAGCACGGAAGTGGCAGGGATGGCGGTGGACGAGAAGGCAGAGCGCGGGGATGCAGCCAGCAAGGCGGGAGCGCGATCAGCTGTTAAGCGGAGCTCTTGGAGCGCCTCATCATAGCTGATCGTGCTCCTGCAGTGCTGGCTGCATGGAGTGACTCTGTGAGTGGAGGTGCCTGTGGAGGTTGGTTTCCGCGGCGCGGAAGTATGGCTTATTTTCGGGGTATGTCTTATATTTCTCAAATACTTAAAAACCCTGCCATGGCTTACTTTATGACTACGTATTAAAAAAGGGGAAACAGGGTAATGCCCTTGTCTTTCATGCTCGCAGTCAATTAATACATGGTCTCAGTTTATTAAAATGCTAATTTTGGGACTGCTGTTTAAATGTGTGCTCACGGCTGGAGCGGACATGCTAATCCATAATCTTTCTAAAAGCACTTAGATGAAGAATTATTAAATTTCACACCCTGCACAATCCCTGCCATTTTAATCTTGGCTGATTTACCAATACAATATTTCTTGCAAGTATTTAAGGCTGACCTGGAAAAGGACTCCTACCTCCCCAACTTGACCACCTTCCTACTCCCCACTCTTGTTGGGTACTGTTTCTTCAATGCTTCCTGGATCCTTTCTACCAATAAGACACCCCAGTGAGGACAGGAAGCATTACATTCTGGTTCTGCGCTTAGTCTGAGGTTTCATGAGGACACCGTGAAATGATGCTTCCTTCCTGCTCTCTGGCATTTTCCAAGGAGGGAAGAACTACACAGCACTGAACCAAGAAGGCATCACGACCAGTCCAACCATCAGGAGGAACCTATGTGGCAGCAGACAGCATCACCTCCAGGGTTTGGAGGACACAGAAAGTAAGAACATCACAAGAGCTTGCTGGATCAGACCGAAGACCCATCTAGTCCAAGCATCCTGTTCTCACAGTGACAAGTTCTCTCTGAAAGTTGGTGTAGAACATAGCAATTGTGGCTTGTAGACATTGATACCCTCATGGCCTTCTCTCCTTCACTGAGTCTAGCTTCTATTTGCAGTAGGCCCAGGAGGTTCAGGTCAGTGGGCCCACCTCCCGAGTGGGGGGTCCTTGGCAGATGCTCAGCTGTGCCAACCCTTGGCTCTCTACCTGGTGTCCGAAGTATATGTGTGAAAAGTTTCATGAATCCTAGCCTTCCCTGGCCCTTGAAAGCCCCCAGGTTCAAACAAAGGTAAAGCTAAAGGGACCCCTAACCATTAGGTCCAGTCGTGACCGACTCTGGGGTTGCGCGCTCATCTCGCATTATTGGCCGAGGGAGCCGGCGTATAGCTTCCAGGTCATGGGGCCAAATTCACGCCCGATGCCTTGCTTTGCAATCCAGGCCGATTTGTCCTGAGATAACAGGTGCCTATAGTAGATATCTTTTTACTGTCACTACATCATGGCTCGTTGCTGGGTTGGATACACACATGATTTCCCTGAAAGAAACCTGGGAACTGCAGTTTGCTAAGGGTGCCGGGAATTGCAGCTATGTGATGGGCAAACTCCACTTCCAAGGATTCTTTGGGGAAAGCTATTTGCTTTCTAGTGGTCCAGCAATATAACTGCTAGTGCATTTGCAAAGCTAAGCAGGGTCTCATATGGTTTCAGATTGGATGGGGTACCACAGTTTGAGATTCCTGCATTGCAGGGGGTTGGACTAGATGATGTCTTCCAAAGGTTGAATGAATAATAATGGCATAATGATTTTATTATTTATACCCTGCCCATCTGGGGCAACTCTGGGTGGCCTCTAACACATTTATATAATATGAAACATTACTTAACTCCTTGGCTCAAGGGTTGCATAATTCCATACCCTCCAACATTTCTCTGATGAAAATAGGGACGTCCTAAGGAAAAGTGGGACATCCTGGGATCAAATCTGAAAACAGGATGGCTTCTGTAAATCCAGGACTGTCCCTGGAAAATGGAGACACTTGGAGAGTGTTGTCTACACATTTATTTGCTACAGCAAAGCACTGGACTATTGGAAAGTACACATGATTAAGCAAATAAGTTCTTGGTTTCATTTCTTCACAGAGGACACGGCCTCATTATTTGTGACCCTGTTTGAGAATTAATTAGTCTCTGGAAAGATTTAATCTCTGATTCAGCTGAATTTATTATACCTTGGATGTGTCACATGGAAAACAAGGTTAACAAAAGGAAACATCTGCTCTTTATCTCCGCAAATGAACATTTGCGCAGTTAAGAAGCACATACGATTTGAATCATTGCTTATTTTGTCCTGGCTAGAAGTGATATTTGAGGTAGGGCTCTGTCTTGGATGCATATAGTTGGGAAACCACTTGACGATGATATTCCATTTAATGAGTTCCCATTTTTTCCTCTGGATACTTCTTCATAATAGCCTTTTTTTGATTCTGGAAACAAAAGAGCATGGGAATCTAAGAAAGCCTGAAGTGGAAGACAAAAGCTAGTAAAGAACAGAAACCTCCAGCGCTTTTAGAATGGGAGCAAGCCGTTCCAACTTCATGCTGTTTTTCTCCAAGGAAAAGGGAAAGCAGAGTGGGAAGAGAATTACTCCAGTTTGGCACTCTCCAAGGACACACCTGGACATCTGCTTCAGAAATGGAGTCAACAGTATTGTGCATGTAATATATAGGGAATTTTCTCTTTAGGAGGAGAACATTGCCTTTTTTTAAAAAAAAAAGGAAAAGGATGATACATTTCTATTACAGATAGGGGCATCTTTTCCAGCAATCCTCTGTTCCAGTATGTCTTTATTTCTTTTCTCTTCCCCATAGACATCTGGTTGGCCACTGTGAGAACAGGATGCTGGACTGGATGGGATGTTGATCTGATCCAGCAGGTCTCTTATCTTCTGGTGTTCTTCTAAACCAGGGTTTCCCAGTGTGCTGTAGTGGTTAAGAGCGGTAGACTCCTAATCTGGGGAACCGGGTTCGCGTCTCCGCTCCTCCACATGCAGCTGCTGGGTGACCTTGGGCTAGTCACACTTCTCTGAAGTCTCTCAGCCTCACTCACTTCACAGAGTGTTTGTTGTGGGGGAGGAAGGGAAAGGAGAATGTTAGCCGCTTTGAGACTCCTTCAGGTAGTGATAAAGCGGGATATCAAATCCAAACTCTTCTTCTTCTTCCCAAACTGGTTTTCGGTTACAATTCCCATCACCTCTGACCAGTGGTCCTCCTAGTTAGGGATAATAGGATTTGTAGTCCAAAAAACAGCTGGAGACCCAAGTTTGGGAAACCCTGTTCTAAACCAAAAGGACCTATTTACCACTTAAGTTTGAGTGTCATGTACTATATAGCTACAATGGCCTATTAAGGTGTGTTGTTTTCACAACTGCACAGTATTCACAATTGTTGTATTTTAGGAGAACACAAGGAGAAAGCTACCATACAGCAGAGGGAAGGACTGCAGCCTTCTGGTGCTGGGATGAAATGCTGTTTGGGAAAATTACATTGTCCAAAGGTGCATAAAGGATTTATGAATGGCTGGTTTCAGAATAAAACATCATGAATCGGTTGAGTTGGCATAGATTGCAGAAAAGACATCATTTTTCTTCCTCTGTCTGAGCTCCAGTCCAGAGCAGGAGGTGGATTCCATTCCCCCCAGCACAATACAAGTTTTGCTGCAACAAGGAAATCCCTTTCCACTGTTTGCATGCATTACCTTGCTCCCACATCCATTTCCCCGCTCCTCCTCCAATTCTACTAGTCTTTGTCAAACATTCTATGACTTTAAATGCCTTCAGCTCACTTATGATGGACAGGGCCAGTGCTACCATTAGGCAGAGTGAGGCAGCCGCCTCAGGCAGCTGCTGTAGAGCACCATAAAAAAGGCAGCATAGCTCTAGCTATGTATTTGTGACACTTTCTGCCTCCGGTGCCAGACTAAATTGGTCATCTTCGGAAGGCGGTCATCATTTGCTGGTTTGCCTCAGGCAGCAAAACGTCTTGAGCCAGCCCTGATTACAGAAGAGCTGTCACTTAACCGCCTTTCAACTTTTGCTTGCGAGTAGTTAATGTGTAGCTGCACTGCGGAGAGGAAATTCTAATCCTTGTTAGTAAACATGACATGCAAGTGAGTGATTTTATGTATATGATGAAATCTCCTATGATATTCTCATAGATTCGAAAGAAGGCTGGAAAATTAAGCCATACGAACAACTAAAAGAAATAGGAATAGGATGGCTGCAGTATCATCAAATTAATGCCCTGTTCATGAAAGATAGGAAGAACCACGGATTTGAAAACAAAAAATCTAAATTCCAATCAGAATTAGTGGAAGGTAACGAGAAACTACTGTCCAAAATGTACGATCTTTTACTTGAATGGCACACGAAAGACGAGGCGACAAAAGAATGTATGATTAAGTGGGCAGTGGACCTAGGTCATAATATAAATATAGATCAATGGCAAAAGTTGTGGAACCACCAGATCAAGTTCACTGCCTGTATAATATTGAAGGAAAACATCATGAAAATGATGTACAGGTGGCATCTCACGCCCGTCAAACTGGCTAAAATATATAAAACAAATAATAAGAAATGTTGGAAATGTGATATAAAAGATGGGGATTTCTACCATCTTTGGTGGACGTGCAACAAGGTAAAGATCTATTGGGAATTAATCTACAATGAATTAAAAAGATTATTGTGTTACACTTTCCCAAAGAAACCTGAAGAAATGCTGTTGGGTATACTGGGGAGGGAGATTAAGAAGGAAGACCAAAACCTCTTCATGTACGCTACTACGGCAGCGAGAACCGTCTTAGCCCAAAAGTGGAAGACACCAGAGGTCCCAAGTGTAGACGAGTGGAGAGAGAAAATGACAGAATACTTAGAGTTGGCAAAAATGACAGGAAGTCTAAGAGACCAAAAAGAACAAAGGTACCGAAAAGAGTGGAATAAGTTTAGGAAATATTTGAAGGATTATGTCAAATGATTAAAAACACTAGTAGAATTACATTTAAAATACAACAAAGAATTATAAAGCCATTGTCCACAAAAAATATAAGTAAAACTATGTGTTAAACACAGATGAGAATAAATGGAAAGAACATATATATATATGTATATATATATAAAGGGAAATGGACAGGCAAGAAAGAGTATGGCACCGAAAACGGTGAAATTATAAATAAAACCAAGAAAGAAAACAGGAGGAAGTCCAGTTCGAAAGAACAAGTGGAGAAGATGAACGCTATAAGAGAAGTAAAGATAAATATGACACAACTAAAGTTTGATTGTACAAATGTAAGTTTATTGGAGAGGTACACAGATTTGTATGTTTGTTTTTATTTCTGTATATATATTAATTTTATTGCTGTATGTACCTAACCTAGAAACGTTTAAATAAAATAAAAAATGATGGAAAAAAAAAAGAAATCTCCTCTCTCCTGATATCCCCTCAAAATCAAAATAAAGTCTGGATGCATATACGGAAAGACTATAGTAGCCATGGGAGATAAATTTGGTTCAAGCCATACCTAATTTGAACCCACCTAATTCTCACTCCCCGAAATGTGTGAATGCAGCTACCCCTCAAGATCGTGTGATGCAGATCTCCAACCAAACAATGTGTACAAAAGTGTGTAAACAAGTGAAAAGTGCCAATATAGTACAGTATATGCATGCAAAAGCTATTGCTCAAAATGACATAACAAAATAGGAACTTCAGGAGGAATGCATAGCAAAAGACTGATGGATATCCATAAGGACTTTTTTTTTTAAAAAAAAATCCATCTGTTGTGGAGAAATGAATCTAAGATTGGAAAAATGAGAAGCCCAAAGAAACTGAAATGGAGATATTCTGTCTATCTCTAAGTCTGTAGGTCGTTTCCTAGGCTCCCCAAAACAGCACTGAGTGATGAGAAAATGAATCTGCCCCTGCTATTCAGTGAATAATCTCTGAAGAGCAAGAGATGGTGTTTCTTCTTCTTCACATCGCCATGGGGAGTGTATGTGTGTGATTTTGAGTGTGTGATCTTTGAGAGACGTTTGGGGGCTGTGTGTTTGCGTGAGTGGTGAAGGCAAGTGCTGTTTGTGTGGTGATTGTGCCTGCAGAGTCGGTATGCGGATGGGTGTATGTGTAATGTGTATCTAGATCGTATGTGTGTGCTTTATGGGTGGTGAGTGTGCATGCGCCCACTTGCGCATGCATTGATATGTGCTGGCTATGCTCACTGCTGGCATGTGGCCCCTGAAGGGAAGTCTGACTCTCAACGTGACCCTCTGGCCGAAAAAAATTAGGCACCCCTGCTCTAGGACTTCAGTCACTCCTGTAATCATAACTGTCTTTAACTCCCTTGAGAAAGCTCTCCATCTTTTTTATTTTCCTCACAGATTTTGAAAATTAACTCTCCACCTTTGTATGGCTTTATGGCATGTTGATAGGCTGTGTGACACAGACTTCTTTCTGCCCAATTCACTGTCCTCCTCTGTGTTTCAGACGACTGTTTGCTTCTTTCGCTCTGTGTTGCCCTGTGACGTATCTGGTTACTTCGACCCCCTCAGTGAATAATAATCTCCTGTGCATGGAAGCTATGAAATGGTGACAAAGTTGAGCTGAGGAGGGAGAGGAGAAGCCCTCCAAGAGAGCATTTTCAAGCGAATTAACCTCCTAAAACAATCCTACATGTAGACTTCTTCATTTTTCAAAGTTCGGCTGCCATGAAAAATCATGTTCAAACATAAACCATTTGAGGTTAGGTTGATAGTTGCCACTTTAACTAACTGCAGTTTGATGCTGAATCCAAACCAGATGTTTTATTTTCTGTCAGGGGTGTTTTCTGTTGTCTAGGGAGGGAGGAAGGGAAGGGAGGAGGACGGGAAGGCAGGCACAAAGGGTTATGGAGCAGGGTTGGGGTTTTTTTTAATACTGCAGTTGATTAGGACAAATTACAAAGAACTATGCTTTTGGATTGGAAATGCTGAGGCGTTTATGATCTCAGGCCCCAACAATTAAAAGAAAACAAAAACAGAGGGATTGAAAGAATATGTACTGTGAACCGTTAAACCGAAAGGCCCACGGGCGCACAGCAGCTGGATTTCATTTAGCCTTAAAAAGTTTAATAGCCTAAGCTTGCACATCTCTCCACTTCAGAAGATCATCTGCCAGGTGGGGGAAATTCTACTCCTTCCTCTGCCCCCCTCCTGGTAATAGTAATGCTGTCTCACTTCATTTTTGTAATAAAAAGGTATTGTCTCTCGAAATGTTTTAGCAGGATCTGCGTTTTACCCATAGCAGAATTTATAACCCTGGAGAAATGGGAATTCAGCATAAAGGGAACCGAAGGGATGAGCTGCCTGTAGATCTGTGTATTTTAGTTTCCCTCCTCAGCCCTGTATGACAGAGAAACATTTCATGCCCATGTTTGCCAGAAGACATGTCAAGAGAGTTTAACAAAACCAGCCTTCAGAGCTCTGGTGGGGGGAAATGCCTCAGTCCAAAAAAACCGGCTCCTCCATTTCCCTCATAGATAAACACGACTTGTGGCTGCTAAAAGCTGTCACACCCAGGGAAATGGCTTAAACTGGCCAACTAAAGTGGGTGAGGGTAGCCAATGGGTCTCGAACCCACAGTGAGTTAGGGGTTTCCCCTGCATGCGAAGTCAGGCTCCGGAGGATTGAGTGGATGAGACCAACAGTGGGTTCAATGGTCAAGAAGGCGGTTTGTGAGGGGCAGATGAGGCTCATCAACCTGGGAAGAGTTGAGAAGGAAAAAAACACCTCATGTTAAACCTCCACTGCCCTGTGGGATATCTTCAGGAGAAGAAAAGGCTAGAGAGTAAACCCTACACAATCCGAAGTGGAGTCCCTAAGACCAAGGCCTTTTTCAGCTGGAACTTTCTGGAACTCAGTTCCAACACCCCTCAGGGGACTCCATTGCCATTCTAAGAGAATGATGGAGGAATGCATGGTGACTTCTGGCATCTAGAAGAATTGCACTGCCTAAGACAGTTGGGTGGCACCTTGCATGCCACCTTCCGGCAACTCCTGCAGCCAAGCCGGGGCCAAACTTATCAGTCTGCTTTCTTTTGGACCACATTAGCGAGGCCGAGAGCGTGTGTGTGTGTGTGTGTGTGTGTGTGTGTGTGTGTGTTGTCATCTGAGCAGCCCAGGACATCCATACAGTACACGCTGCCCAGGCTTGCACCCTGGGGAGGTCAGTTTGGTGATGCTAATGTAGCGGTTGGACTTCACTCCATCGTCTCTCTAGAGACAGATGCCAACAACAGCAACATTGGCACCATAGATTTATACATAGAATGATGCCACTTTTAACTGGCATGGCTTCCCCTGGAGAATTGTTGTTTGTTAAGGGTGCTGAGAGTTTGTTAGGAGGCCCCTCTTACTCCCTCACCTGAGCTGCAATTCCCAGAGTGGTTTCCCCTCACAGGAAACCCCGGGAATTGTATCTCTTATGAAACTCCTTTTCCCTTCTAACAACTCACAGTACCTTTAACAAAACATAGCACCCACAATTCTTTGGTGGAAGCTTATCACTGCTTCCAATGTGGCGGCACAAACGAAAGAGCAATTGGTTTTAACCTGGGACAGAAGTCCCAATTTCTGTCATATACACAGGGTCAGTCGCTATCTGCACCAGACAGTGTGGCAGTAAGGTATGTGATTTTAGGGGGCAAAACTTAATTTTTGCAAATTTCTTTAGTGTCGGGTCTTTAAGATATTTTTTTGGTGGGGCATGAGGAATTTAAATCGGCTACTATTTTGGTGATTACAACATTCAGCTTAGAAAGTTTCTGTTTGATGAAGAAGCACATAAACTGCTTTCGGAAAACCAAAGAATTTTAATTTTACCTTCTGAAAATGTCAGGTATTGTCACAACAACAACAACAACAACAACAACAACCAGTGCTTTTTTTCCTGAGAATACTCATGGGTATGCAATACCGGCACCCTTTTTTCTAGAGGAAAAGCACTGATAAGAAATACTAATACTATAACTGTAAGTACTTGGCAGGCATTCATGATTTCTATGCAATTTTACACACACTTTACTTACCAAGCAAAACTACATTGTGTTAATTTAACCAAAATATATTTCGACTTCCCAAGCCATGTTACAACTTTGTAGCACCCTTCATTTTTGGGGAAAAAATTCAACACGTCCTAATGTGGCAGCACCTGCTGAAATTGCGTCTTCTGTCAAGTGGTAGCTGAGGAAGGGTGGAAAGCTTATATAAAGGTAAAGGACCCCCTGGATGGTTAAGTCCAGTCAAAGGCGACTAGGGGGTTGCAGCGATCATCTCGCTTTCAGGCCAAGGGAGCCGGCGTTTGTCCACAGACAGCTTTCCGGGTCATGTGGCCAGCAGGACTAAACCGCTTCTGGCGCAATGAACACCGTGACAGAAACCAGAGTGCACGGAAATGCCATTTACCTTCTCGCCGCAGCGGTACCTATTTATCTACTTGCACTGGTGTGCTTTCGAACTGCTAGGTTGGCAGGAGCTGGGACAGAGCAACGGGAGCTCACTCCGTCATGGGGTTTCGAACCACCGACCTTCTGATCAGCAGGCCCAAGAGGCTCAGTGGTTTAGACCACAGCAACACCTGTGTCTAGCCACTGCCGCCAAGCACTCACACAACATAGGTATTACTAAAGCAGTCTACACTCACAGGAACCAGTGATGCCCTTGACTTACCCCGGCCACTACCAGCCTCCGTGACAATACTTACATCACATGGGGACCCTTCTGTAGAATCAATAAGGGTGTCATTGGCTGCAACCCCCCCCCCCACCTCAAACACCAGAGCATTTGCATCTGAACAGATTCCCATACAGGGCTGGCATCCGTGTGTGGCATCATTCCACTGATGCCTACCCTAGGCTCCTTTAAAAAAACAACACCCCCCTCCTATTTGAATTTCCCAAAATAACTCTGATGCAGCATGACTGTAAGCATTGAGGGAAATTTAAGCAGCGGGCCCCTGCTTGGAGCATTGCTCCTGTCTACCAGTGGTCCCAGATCAATTCTCCAGGGCCTGCCAGCAGAGGAGGGGGCTTAACACAGGAGACATTAGCTAGACAGCCCCCACCCACCCACCACAATGCCCACCCTCAAAGCCAAAGCTGGCCCTGCTCCCACTGGTATAAGTCAGGCTTGGCCTGGAGAGTTTGATAGTTAGAAGAATATCCCAACTGCAAGTTGTTTTCTGCACTGTTTTTCTTTTTAAGCGTTTCCTTGGCATGTTTGCAAATCATCTGGGGAGAAAAGGCAATTCATAACGTAATAAATACACACACACACACACACACACACACACACACACACACACACACACACACACTATAAGATACCACTGAAAATATAAAACACCATGGAAAATATCAAGTCTCCCATACAGTTATAATCCACCCAAAGGAATTTGAATCTGCCAATGCTCTATGCAGATGGATTCCTCTCAAGGGAGGCAGCTGGCTAGTTTACAGAACCTGGACAAATGGCACATTGGCCGCCACCTGGAATTACATATCTGCCTTGTCTTCCAGCGAGTGGATCAAGTGCCCACGTTGCTGGAGAAAATCACTTCCACATAATAGCAGTTTGCTAAATGAGCTGTGACTTGATTGTGGTCCCATAAACCGCCTGTGTTCTGCAGAGTCTACTTTGCTATAAAGAAACCGTGCTGTTGCCTCAGAGCTGGCCTCTGGTGGAGCACAGCAATGTGAAGTCTAAGCTAGGCTTTGTAGCCTGTCACCATGAACAGTTTGTTTATTATAGCCTTTCCTTTCAGAAATGTCATCTGCAGTCTGTGCGTGTTAGGTCTTCTCACAGTTTTTCCTTTTAAAAAAATTTACTTAAAGAAATCTACTGCCACCTTGTGGATTTGGGATTTACTGCAGAGCTTTAAAATTCTCAGATTTTGTCAAAAGATGTGGGATCAAAAGTGGATTGTTTAAAGAGACACAAAGCTAGGTGAGCCACAAAACTGTTTCACTTTAATTCCAAGGCAGTTGATCTCAATTCATCAGTGTGTGAGAATACATTACGAATCTGTCAATACCCAATTATCGTTGACTGCTTACTAAAGCCACATTAAATGTATTTCCATCTGAAGATCTAAATGGCAGACTGGTATACCTGATCAGAACAGACTCTCTCTACATTCTCAGGCTGTCAATAGTATGAAGCATATCTTACTACACTGTGGGCTGTATAAACAAGCTAGGGATCAATTTAATTAAACTCTTATTGGTAAATTTACCTGGAAATACTGAAACCTCAGGTATTTCAGGTATCTTCTCAAAGATAAGTCAAACGACATTACCTTGGCCATGGCAAAATTTCTCTCAGAGGTAATAAGAAATAGAAATCAACATGCTCTGGATAAAACACAGTTACTGTCTTGGTATCATTCCCTTGTATCTCTGCTGCATTTTGCTTTCGAAACTGTTCTTGTGGGTCTTTGGACCGTAATAAAGAATGTGACTACATTAAAAAAAAAACCGCTTTTGAAAATTTGCATCTAATTAACAACGATAACCTATGTTTAAAGTGATATTGGACATATGAACTTTGAGCTGAAGTTCTAAAACTGATTTGTAAAAAAAATGATGGAGGAATCATAAGAAATGGTTTCAGAAACACACTGTCAATGAATCCCATACTTGTCTACTCAGAAGTAGGGGGCGGCTTACAACAGAAAATGAAATAAAATAAAATAATTGAATAAACATTAAAAGCCTCCCTAAACAGGGCTGCCTTCATATGTCTTCTAAAAATCTGGTAGCTGTTTTTCTCTTTGACATCTGATGGGAGGGCATTCCATAGGGCAGGTGCCACTACCGATAAGGCCCTCTGCCTGGTTCCCTGCAACTTGGCTTCTCGGTACTGGACCTCAGTGTCCGGGCAGAACGATGGGAGTGGAGACGCTCCTTCAGGTATACTGGACTGAGGCCATTTAGGGCTTTAAAGGTCAGCACCAACACTTTGAATTGTGCTCGGAAACATACTGGGAGCCAATGTAGATCTTTCAAGACCGGTGTTATGTGGTCTCGGCGGCCGCTCCCAGTCACCAGTCTAGCTGCCACATTCTGGATTAGTTGTAGTTTCCGAGTCACCTTCAAAGGTAGCCCCACGTAGAGCGCATTGCAGTAGTCCAAGCGGGAGATAACTAGAGCATGCACCACTCTGGCGAGACAGTCTGCAGGCAGGTAGGGTCTCAGCCTGCGTACCAGATGGAGCTGATAGACAGCTGTCCTGGACACAGAATTGACATTATAGATGCATGATGCTTACAGTTGTAATAATACGGGTTTGTTTTTTTTACCCTGCTATTAAGCACAGGGCGGGGAAAAGGAAAGGAAGAAAACCCAGGCACCAGTTCTTAAAGTTGCATAATAGTTCTTATTACGACCAGCTGAAATGGGAGCCATTCAGGGTGATGGGAGCTAAATACAGCTGGTCCCTCAGCAGAACTAATGGAAAGCTACTCATCTCTCCTCTACAACCTGATAGAATCGATGAATGCCTAGGAAGTCCAAAGTAGGAAAGGAGTCACCCAAGTCTCCTTCCTTGCCTGCATTCCCTGACCATCATAGCTGCCAAGTTTTCCCTTTTCTCGCGAGGAAGCCTATTCAGCATAAGGGAAAATCCCTTAAAAAAAGGGATAACTTGGCAGCTATGCTGACCATCTGAAAAGAGCTGTTGTAATTAGAAAAGCAACTGTGAGTTATTCTAAAACAATTAATTAAGCAGGAAGACACACACCTTACATGCAAGGCATTTGGCTTTATCACTCAGCTGCAAGAGGTGACATTTGATCTTATCCCAACCTAACGTTTCATCTGAATCCAGTGATTGACTTCTATCATGGTTTGCAAAAAATAAATAAATTGTGCCAAAGCTGTTGGAGGGCAGGGCACCAAATTGGGGGAGACTGGTATATAGGATTGCAGCCCTAAAGTGCAACACGGGCAGACATGAAGGAGAAAATGAACCACCCCGGTTAGTTTTCTTCCACTCCTCTCCAAGTGGTCTTAGTTGTTTATATCCCAGTTGGGTTCAGTGATTAGAAGTCAGCACCACCAGGAGACAGGGGAGCCAACATGAATAAAATATGGGGGGCGTGTGTGCCCAGGTAATCTCTGCAGTGCATAATTGAACACATGAAATGGCACACACACACCATTTGAATGGCAATGCCCATCAACTTTTTTTGGGGGGGGGCAGCTCCCTCAAATATTTTTATTGCGGGGGGGCAGAAGGGACCTCAGTCCCAGGGAGTTGGCTCCTTTGCCAGGATAAAACAGCTAAAAATAATTTACAAAGTTATGGCTACCATTCCCACCACCAAGCCAGCTAGCTATACTTTCAGCTGTCCCATGTACCACGTGATTGGCACCTGTCTGCCTCAGAAGACAATGGAGGAGTGTGCCTTTGCAGGTGAGGTCAAGCTGTTGGGAAGTTGCAGCGCCTGCTGTAGAGATTGATGCAGGAGAGATAAGTTTTGTTGCAGCTGGGCCAGATGAAGGCACCCAGTTGTGCTTTGTTTACGAAGTGGCCGCTCCTCAGCTTGCAAAGGTCTCAGCTCAGAATCAATATGATTTCCTGTGATTTAGAAAGCTGGTCTCTGCAACTGATTGCTATTAAAGATACTGAAGAAAACTCAATGATAGTAAAACCGAGTAGAAGAGCCTTTCCCAACCAGGTGCCCTCCTGATGCTTGAGACTACATCTCCCATCGGTTAGAATGGGTAGCTATACTGGCTGGGGTTGATGGAAGTTATAGCGCGTGGCACCTGGAGGGCACCAGGATGGGCAAGTCTGGACTAGAGCATGGTCTGTTGGTGCCACATTTATCGTATTCTTTTTTTTTATGAAGTTGCCCATATTTGTCAAAGGCCTTAAAAGCTTTTGTTATGGCTCCACGTGACCCTAGTATCTTTCCTTTCTTTCAAATTCCTGCCCGCCAAACATGCTCATTCATTACATACTAAGCATGCAGTCCTAAATACGCCAAACTGAATAATCATTCCACTAAAATCAATGGAACATATATACTTGACAATTTTAATACGGTAGGTTGAAATCAATATGAGTTGAGCATTTCTGTGGATATGCATTGTATTGAATTAGCAACGCTTTTTCTGAAATTGAGCTTAAAAAGATGCTCAGTACCAAGTCAAACTATTGGTCCGTTTACCTCAGTATTATCATTTCTCAAACCCTGTGGTTTTGTGGACTGCTTAAACATTGCTGTGGGTCTTCGCAGACCACTTAATTAACTCTTTCCGTCAGCATCAAAGCCAGCACCATGTTATAAACATCATGGGCAGGCTAAGTACAGATATTCCCACCCGTTCTGCAACCTTTCCATGGAATGTGACCTTGCAGACTACCAGACGTCCATGGCTAATGCCAAGGTTGCAGGTTCAATCCCTGTACGAGACAGCTGCATATCTCTGCATTGCAGAGGGTTGGACTAGATGATCCTCAGGGTCCCTTCCAACTCTACAATTCCATGACTAAGGCAATCTCTGGTCTACTACTCAGACATGAGTCCTTTCCAGCTCTACCTGTAGATGCTGGGTGTTGAACTTGCATGCAAAACCTCTGCTCCTACCACTGAGCTATGTCCCTTCTTTGGGGAAGAAAATCTTAGCATTTACCTAAACCAGGAATAGTCCACTTGGTCCCTACTGTGGGAATGTTCAGGAGTGTGGATGAGGAGATATTGTTTAATATATCCTATCCCCGCTTGCGTTAGCAAGGACCAAACTTTAGCAGAGTAAAAACATTCCCCTTTTTGCAAAATGCACAGCAGAAAAGCGTTTGCGCAGGCTTGATTTAAGCCTATAAAATAAAGTGTATTTTCCTGGTATTTCCCCTTTTTCCCTCTTAAAAGAAAAGACACGACACAATGCTCTTAAAAGTATAAAAGATGTTTACTTACAAGCATCCTGAGGTACAGCACACTCAAGAGGTAGACTTGCTTAGTTAAAAGGTAATATATACATTGTGAAGTTCACTTATAAGAAGTGAGACTCTATCTCATCTCTCTCTCTAGGCTGGAGGCCTTGAGAGAGAGACTCACTAAGATGTTGCTTCTTAGATGTGTGTAGTCCAAGAGGTCTGGTCCAAGAGAAGAGAAATGGCTGTTTCCTTCAGAATTTATCTATCGCCTTTCCCATCTAATTAGCATGTGAAGGAACAGGAAACTAGACTTAATCATGTGTTCCTACTCAGTCCTCCAAGTGGACTATCTAGGGATTGTTGTGACTTGACTGCACTTAACCCTTTGCATCCCACACCTACCAGCCACTAGTGGGCGCTTCAGGATTCCAGGTGGGTGGTGGGGTTCTGGCACATGTTACTGCAGCACTGGTGGGCGGTAAGGAAATTTTACCATCAAGAAAGATGCATTAGTGGGCGGTAGGTATAAAAAGGTTGACTACCCCTGACCTAAACTATACATTTTCGACTGAAACGTGAACTATCCCACATTTCTAACATCCCCTTTTATATCAATGAGCAAAACAGTAATGCAACCCAGTGTTTGTTTACTCGAAAGTAAATGTTGTTCTAACCAACAAGGCTCACTCTAAAAGTATATATGTGCAAAGAATTGCATGGTTAAACATAGATAGCTTACATCTTTGAGATCTAATAAAATACCAGCTTAAAAATGGTTTCCGCGCCTCTCCCCAGCTTTGCTAACACCTCAACGTCCTCCAGTTATAAAGAAACATGCTATAAAATATTTTCCACCCCTTTAAAGAAGCACCCCATGTTTGCTTTACCATCCATCTCACTTCCTCTCTGAATTTTAATTATGTGCTAACATAATCACTGAAAGGGGGTCATGGAAAGTTCAGGCACATTTTATGTCCCTGCTTGTTTTGTGGCTTTCAAACTGTCCACATTACTAAAGGGGCAATACATCACACACAAACACACACACACACACACACACACACACAACACAACACACAATCTGCATCAGCTGTTGCTTTAATCCAAATCTAGTGGAAGCTGTAGGAACTCTCTTCTTGGCATTTGCACAAGTTGGGGAATGATTGGAGTTGCTGGGTTTATTTTAATTTTTTTAAAGTGTGATTTTAAAAACTTCTTCACCCACTTGAACAAATCCAATCTCAAGTGACAGCTGCTGTATTTGTGGCTCACCTGGTCCCTAGGTTTCAGAATAGGCAATCGTTCCTGCTCTCAGTAGTAACTCTAGTGATGTTGGTGAAGTTTGAAATACCAGCTTCTAGGGATGGAGGAGAAATTTGATTCAGTTCACAGTCAAGGCCAAATCTATCGAATTCACACTTTCTGAAATAACATGAGAACTGAAACAAAGCCATATTTAGGAATTGAGGCTATATGGTTTTTTTTTGTAGAGCAGTTCTCCAACCAAACAGCGTTTACAAAAATGCACCTATTAGAGGAAAGTGTGCATTAAAATTGGTGAATATTATATACATAAATACTATGCAAAAAAGCCTTTGACTGTGTCGACCACAGCAAACTATGGCAAGTTCTTAAAGAAATGGGAGTGCCTGATCACCTCATCTGTCTCCTGAGAAATCTCTATGTGGGACAAGAAGCTACAGTTAGAACTGGATATGGAACAACTGATTGGTTCAAAATTGGGAAAGGAGTACGACAAGGTTGTATATTGTCTCCCTGCTTATTTAACTTATATGCAGAATTCATCATGCGAAAGGCTGGACTAGATGAATCCCAAACCGGAATTAAGATTGCCGGAAGAAATATCAACAACCTCAGATATGCAGATGACACAACCTTGATGGCAGAAAGCGAGGAGGAATTAAAGAACCTTTTAATGAGGGTGAAAGAGGAGAGCGCAAAATATGGTCTGAAGCTCAACATCAAAAAAACCAAGATCATGTCCACTGGTCCCATCACCTCCTGGCAAATAGAAGGGGAAGAAATGGAGGCAGTGAGAGATTTTACTTTCTTGGGCTCCTTGATCACTGCAGATGGTGACAGCAGTCACGAAATTAAAAGACGCCTGCTTCTTGGGAGAAAAGCAATGACAAACCTAGACAGCATCTTAAAAAGCAGAGACATCACTTTGCCGACAAAGGTCCGTATAGTTAAAGCTATGGTTTTCCCAGTAGTGATGTATGGAAGTGAGAGCTGGACCATAAAGAAGGCTGATCGCCGAAGAATTGATGCTTTTGAATTATGGTGCTGGAGGAGACTCTTGAGAGTCCCATGGACTGCAAGAAGATCAAACCTATCCATTCTTAAGGAAATCAGCCCTGAGTGCTCCCTGGAAGGACAGATTGTGAAGCTGAGGCTCCAATACTTTGGCCACCTCATGAGAAGAGAAGAATCCTTGGAAAAGACCCTGATGTTGGGAAAGATGGAGGGCACTAGGAGAAGGGGACGACAGAGGACGAGATGGTTGGACAGTGTTCTCGAAGCTACGAACATGAGTTTGACCAAACTGCGGGAGGCAGTGCAAGACAGGAGTGCCTGGCGTGCTATGGTCCATGGGGTCACGAAGAGTCGGACACGACTAAACGACTAAACAACAACAACATATACATAAATGCATTTGATGGATTTATAAGGCCCCCAAGAGGAAGATACTCAGAGGGTCTCTAAGGATCAACCAGAATAAGCACATTGCTCATGCTTTGCATACCCACCCACCCCAATTTAAATGACTGAATGAAATATCACTTTGTTCTGCTCTGTTACAAACTGAGCAGCATTTCTCCCCTTTTCCAACATGGAATGTAAAACGAGATCCTGCACACATGAGATCAAGGAGGCCCGGCTCCAGATTTTGGGCCCCCTAACCAGGCTGCACTTGGAGGGACCCACAAGTACCCATAGCCACCAACCTCCTCCTTGCATACCCAGACCCTCCAAGTGTCCCTATTTTCCAGGGGCAGTCCTGAATTTACAAAAGCAGTCCCGGTTTCTGATTTGATCCCGGAATGTCCCGCTTTTCCTTAGGATGTCGTTATTTTCATTGGAGAAATGTTGGAGGGTATGGAATTATCCAACCTCCAAGCCATCTGAAGGCAGCCCTGTATAGGGAAGGTTTTTTTTTTTTAAAGTCTAATGTTTAATTATGTTTTTATATGTGTTTTGGAAGCCACCCAGAATTGCTGGGGCAAACCAGTGAGATGGGTGGGCTATAAATAGTAACATTATGGAATAGGATGTCCCGATTTTCATTGGAGAAATGTTGGAGTGTATGCATACCGTTTTCTGTTCACATGCAGATGTTAGCAGGTGGCGCTGTGGTCTAAACCACTGAGCCTCTTGAGCTTGCTGATCAGAAGGTTGGCAGTTCGAAACCCCACAACAGGGTGGGCACCTGTTCCTCTGTTCCAGCTCCTGCCAACCTAGCAGTTTGAAGGCATGTCAGTGCGAGTAGATAATTAGGTACCACTGTGGCGCGAAGGTAAACAGTGTTTCTTGTCGTGGTGTCCTGTTGTGGCACATGACCTGGAAAACTGTCTGTGGACAAACGCTGGCTCCCTTGGCCTGAAAGTGAGATGAGTGCAGCAACCCCATAGTTGCCTTTGACTGGACTTCGCTTTTTGATGTATGTTGTTCTCATTTAAATGAAAAAATTTTTTTGAACCTAGTTTTGTATAAGTTTCTGAATACTCCATTGTAGCCAGTTACGTATGTATATAGCTTAACTGTGTTCGTAACGAAGGTTTGTGTTGTAGTTTTGACTGGACTTAACCATCCAGGGGTCCTTTACCTTTACCTTAGCCAGTTGTAGTGGCAGTGTTATAATGGCCTAGGAGCTGAGCAACCTGCCAGTCCTGTATGATACCTTGCAGTCACCTTATTTCATCCTGCTCAGCTCTGTTGGGTATAAAATATTGTGGCCATCAGGAACCAAATTGAGCTGAGTGGCTGCTTGGCTCTCAGCTCCTTACAGCAGCATTCTGGTATTTATTAGGGAAATGTTAAGGATTTCTGCAACTGATGACAGGGGAAGAGTTTTCATATTCAGCCTAAAGTACTAGTGTTTCCTCCACTTCCCTATGAAAAAATGTGTGTTTGTGTGTCCTGCTTTTTAAACGTGTGTGTATTGAGGTGGGGGATCAAAGAAGACAGGAATGTAAAAAAAGATCATATTTGATACATGCAATGCACATTTAGTTACAAGTAAGTTCTGCTTTGTTTGTGTTGTCTGGGGCAAAGACGACACGACTCGAGGCAGGTTGAACTCAATGGGAAGGCGACCAAGAGCAGAGCTCGAGCGCTTCCTTTTATTGAAAGCTCAGGATGACAGTTAATCATTACAACGACAGTGTAACTTCTAGCCAATTACAGCAGTGCAGTCCCATACAAGGTGATGTTTCCTGTAACGTCACACCCGGTCACTCCCTAAGACATCCTCCATAGCCCACGTGTTGTTTTGCCATGCCCTCTGTCCATGCTCCAAGCACATGTCACTCTGTAAACACCCCCTCCTAGTTCCCATTGTGTTACCCTCCTTGGCTTGACCCATCTGGTTTGTCCTGATTCATCCAGTTCCATCCAGATCCTCCTTGATCCTTCTAGCTCTGTTGTGACCTGTTGCCCTGCTGACCTGAGCCTCTGACCTGTGCTTCTTCACGTGTTTCCCATTCTGACATTAGCCGGCTTGCCGTGCTAATGCCCACACTCTCGCAGATCGGTGTGGCTTGCCAGCACCAGATCTCAGTCATTCCCACACATGCCTGCACAATTTCCTCGTGTAATCCCCACATGTTTGGTTGAGCCTATTCCCTGAGAAGCATGCCTAGGATTTTAGCCTAAACTAATTATAGGCAGCAGTTGTTTTAGGCACATCCAATATGAGCATGATCGCGCATGCGCCCATTGCCCCGAACCTGAAAGTGACCCAAAAACATCACAGAAAGGGGCAGGGTGGGGGCAGGCTTTTTCAATGGTGTTTTAAATATGTGCAATTTCACTTAAACACACAGTGCCTTAGAACATAAATTGGCAGTTGCCTGTGCACTTGCAGCAAATGCTGTGTTAAGGTACCTATGTAGCCAAACTGAGGCTACTGGAAAACAAGACACAGGTGAAACAAACCCCAAAGATTGCAAGATGGCCAAGTGTTGGGATGAAATAATAGAGAAGAAATAATGCGAATTTGGCTGGAGGGGCAGATGAGGGGGAAGGAAGTACCCTGAAATAAGGAATGGCTGGTTTAAGAATGAACACTCCATACTGCAACATTTAGTGGCGGACCTCACTTTGTAATACGGATTCTGAAATATGAGTGAATCGCACCACTTTGATTGCACTTTCTGCACTTCGTAGCGCCTTACGCTTTCCATCTCACTGGTGCTTTTCTTGTTGGCAGCTGTCACGGCAATAAAATGGTTTGTTGCGGCAGAAGAGCATTGACATGAGATTTACCCCTTAAGCAAAGTTGGAACCCCTTTGACATTTTGCGAAAATCGTGCTATTAGATGAAGCTCTTGTCAACGTGGACTAAATCAAACATACTTTTCAAACGGCATCAGCGTTTCCCCAATGATCAGGTTTCAGACAAAGTTGACATCCAGAAGAAATCACAATTCAGCTTTCTTTTTATGACTGACAGATTCAATTGGTTAATTACTGTGTCTCCCCCCCCCCCTTTTTATTTTCTTCTATAATTCTTGTTAACAGGCTGGATTCAACTGTTGCTATTTTCACCTTGTTACCACTACTCCGTTTGACATGTGAGTCATAACTGTAATAAGAAGCGTGAGTAATGACTGTAATGACTTTATTTCCTGCCTCTGTTTCTCGCTACACCTGCCCCTGTGGTGGTTTGGGGTTTGTACTCTTCTCGGAGGCAGCGGCCATTATTAATGCAGATGTGTCAAAATGGACAGCCAGAAGCAGCCATTGTTTCTCTTGAAAGACAAGCCACGAAGCAATCTGCTCTCCAAGGTTTCAGCCTTAAATAAACTTACTCTACAATCCCATTGTCCCTGAGAGAGCCTCCCAGGGAACTCAGGAAGTTGACTTAACACTGAGCCAGACCATTGGTCCATCTATGGCTGGATCTACACAGATACAAAAAAACACATAATAAATATATATATCCCAATGCAATTTTCCACTGACTTTGGATTACAGCTCTACAGTGCTATCCAGTATCACATTTCTATAACTCACTTATATCATTATAATTGACCTGTGTAACTGAGTCCTAATTTAGTACTGTCGACACTGACAAATACTGAAATGCCAGGATTTTAGGCAGGAAACTCTCCCATTCCTGTCTGTAGATGCTGAAGATTGAACCTGGAGTGTTCTGAATTCAGAACAGACGCTTGACCACATATACCCATTTTTGTATGCAGTCCCCCCTAATATAATGAGTATTCTATATATCTTATTAGCATAGGGGTTTCTATGTGCATTTGATCCCAGTGTACATATGCAGTGCGAAATTTGCCTTGAGCCTTTGCTCAGACAGAAGAACATGATACTTATAATCTCAAGCGGGTTCGAGCACCACATTGGGCAAAAGATTCCTGCATTGTAGGGGATTGGACTTGACCCTTGTGCTCCCTTCCGATTCTACAATTGAAGGATGGACTGGGTTCAGGTATTGTTCAGGAGCATTCACATTTAAATGCAAACTGAATTGAATTTCTCCCTCATCCTGAGGAGTAAGGCCTATCTTCCCCATGCAAGATTTCTACACTGAGCGCTTGGGGTGAAATATAGCTGCATGCAATTAAACAGTTCTTTAAAACCTTCATTATTTGGATTCCCTGCTTTCACAAAGACATCTCATTGTCGTGCCCGGGACTATTGTTCTGTATTAATAAGCTGACACCAAGCAGCTCCAAACACGAGTGTCATGCTTCGCAAATATTTGTCTAACTTTTGCTTGAAGAAAAATGATTAAGAGATTTGAGTTGTTTATACAATACTAGCCTGTTCCAATATAAGCAGAGGAGTTTACAGAAGAATCCCCATGACACCAGTCTTTCTCATCTGGATAACCATTTAACTTTGCTTTTATGGAACATAGGATGAATAAAGTGCCAAAAATTTGCTTGATATTCGTAGTGCAAGGACAACAACCCAGAGAGGCTCTGCTGTGTGTGCATGTGTAAGATCTAAACAGATTAACAATAAATTTTATTGGTTTGGATCTAGTTTATGTTAGTTGTACTTAAGTCTCATTGACTTTAATAGGAACTAAGTCATGACTGACTGGTTCCATTGATTTTGGTGGGATACAATTTCTCTTAACTTTCAGTGCAATCCCTAGTCATGTCTGCTCATAAGTAAACCTCACTGACTTGCTCTAGGTAAGGATTTTAGCCCTAATCTAGAGCCAAGCCCAGGGCTCAGCGGGCGACCTGGTGCAGGGATCCCTCGGGCACCCCCACCCCACCCTCCCTCCATGGGTGGGCCGCAGGGCCCGGGTGGGTCCGGGTAGTGCCAGGAGGCCTCCTGGCCGTTTCCTTGTGCCAACAGAGTGCTGCGTTCCTTCCCGACAACAGGGTGCTGTGTTTAATTGGTAGAGCTGCTGCCATGTGGTGTCGCCTCTACCAATGAAACGCAGCGCCAGGGTGAGGGATGACCCTGGCGCTGCAGAGCGGAACAGGGTCCTAGTGCCTGTTCCCTGCTCTCCCCTGAGCGGTGCAGCTGGCGGGCGTGCAAGACTCAGAGGAGGGAAAAGGGAGGCCGCTGCGCAGCTCCTCCACTTGCTGGGGTGCCCCTCAATGCCCAGGCGCCCCGGCGCCCCGCGCCACTAGAGCCAATGGGCGAGCCGGCCCTGGCCAAGTCATTGCATGGGACCCACCTAACAAAGGGCTTCTGCGTTTGCAATGGAGTTTTTCCTCACTTTCCTCCTCCTGCACTTCCTGGGCCCACTGAAATTGTGTGTGTGTTGACACACACACCACTAAACAACAAGCAGCAGGAGGAGAGTGGGAATTGTTCTATCCGGCAAGCTCAAATGCCTGTGCTGGTGTGGCACAGTGTTTAATTCCACCCCTAATGCCTGTTCATCTGCGTTTATTTATTTATTCAAAATATTTGTACCAGTGGCACTGTTAGATGGGGGCCTGGGAGCTAAGACTGAGGTAAGAAAGCACCAATTCCTTCCTTTGGCTCATAGGGATGTTGTTTAATGTCCAGATTTTAAGGTAGGTGAGTGGGAGAGGCAAGGACTATTTTCTACAGAGTGGCCAAATAGTCTGGGCTAAACCAAGCTGCTTTTATGTAGCTGGTCAATGTGCCGAATTCACGCATGTTTGAAGCCTCCAACAAAAGACCTCCCACTTGAAAACCAACACATCTTTCATGTATTCCCTTTGTGTCAACTGATTCAGATTAGAAAGGGATCCTTCGTGAGCCAAAATTTCCTAAGGGTGAACCTGCTAATGATTAGCTGAACAATGATGTCCGCAAGCCTTCAGTTAGTGCTGAGGAAAATATTCCCCACACACTGTTAAATGAGAAATTATGAACTGGTATCACTTACTTGTTGACATTAATAAACTGTGTAATCCTATGCTCATATACAACAGTGTTATTGTGAAAATTGTTTTGGCTTTGCTGGAAACAGGGCACGTTCTATCATCCTACACCTTAGTGAAGATCTCAGTCTACCTTCTGCTCCCCCCCCCACCGCCTTTTAAATTTAAAACAGTCAAAAAGTCATGAACGTCAAAATCATTCTAATACGGCAGTCCTTGACTAATCTTGCCCCTTTCTAAAATTTCTGTGTTTTTCTTTCTGTAAATCTACCAAAGAATAAAATAATATGCAATTCGGGCATAAGGGGATTTCTCAGGATGGCGGAGGGCATGTGTTCTGTGCCCCATTGGTGTGGTGGCAACAAAACTCACCCTTCTCCTGATGGGAAATGCTCTTTGGGTGGGTGGGGGGCACACAAAAATAGGGGGTTGAGGAGGGTCAGTTGGGTGTGTGTGTGTGAGAGAGAAAAGTGCCTATTTTCACCTGAGGAAAGTTGGAGGGTATGGTGCAAGTGTCTATTATTTTATAGACAGAGCAGGCCCTGACATTAGGCAGTGTGAGGCAACTACCTCAGGTGGCAAATATTGGGGGTGGAAGCAGCTGTTCCTCCCGAGCATGTGCTTCTTTTGGCGGACTGAGCTGTGTATCCTGTGGCTTTTTATTAGTCTGTTGCCTCAGGTGCGGCAAAGGATGCATTCCCAGTGTTTGAAGTAAGCTTCAACTGCCAATCCAGTTGGCTTCTGTAGATGGACTGAGGCGGCGATGCCATCTTGTCTTTCACCTCAGGCAGCAAAATGTCATGCGCTGGCCCCGTTCATAGTGCTTTATGAAGTTTGAGATGCTTCTAAGAGTTGGCAGTTGACTCCTTTTGCTGTAATCATTTGACAGCCTGCAATTACTCCTTGTCTCCACTGCCATAATGTCAAACTACAATCTCGACGCCTGCAGAAAATGTGATTATTAATGTACCTCCCCTAAGCTCACATCTGTCTCTGGAATTCTGGAGAAGACATGGACAGAAAGGAACATTGTGCGCCTCTAAAGGATGAAGCTTGCCCTTTTGCTCCAACTACTAATTGTTCTTTAGGGACGACTAGTCAAATGTAAGAGTCAGGACTCGGTGCCCATCAATGTCTTTAATGAGAAATCTCTGTGCAAGGGGCCAAACGTTCTTCAAATAGGCAGTGGCATTTCTCCATTGGGAAATCCCAGAATCTATTTCAGTTAGATAAGCTAGATAAAATGATCGGCAGCAGTTGTCCTCAGGTGAAGAGCGGAATCCTGCACTCTGCATATAGGTTTGCCAGGAGAATGTGATGGTGAGGGGGAAAGAATTCAGCAATATATTTTTTTGTGCTTATAGAGTCTAGGGCCTGTCCCTAGACTGATCCTCAAAGCAGTATAATTAATGACACTGGAGAGTTTGAGAAAGTGAGAAGACCCTTTGAAAAGGGTATTTTAAAGTTCTAAAGGGGACATCTTCAACTCCCAGAACGTGGAATTTCAAGTTCATTTAAATATTCACTACTTAGTAATATCTAAGTTCAACAGAAAGTCTTTAAAAATCTCTTGTTCATCTATCTGGGAAATGTATCACTCCGGATACGTTGCTCCTGTAAGGAGGCCTGGCTCCATTGCAGGCTTTCGGAGGGAGATCACAGGGCAATGATATGATAGTCCAATCATGATATGATTGGGACTGCTATTAGGGGACACTAGATTCATTTGGGCCTCTTAATGCGTTGCCCTCTTATAATTCTTCCAATGGAGTGGAGTCCTGTTTAGACTCTGTAGGGACATTGCTGCTATCACTGGTACTCTCCCAAAGTACAATTCTTGGAGGAAACATTCTTGTGGAGTTCAGTCAAGAAGTTCAATCGCTCATAGTGTCCCCTAATAGCAGAAAATGCCAGAGGCTAGCATGCAGCGCCATGAATAGAGCACTATTCATAACTTGTACTGTTACAGCTTATTTAAACCCCTACATCTTTCCTCCACTAAAGGAAGGATACCGGGCTTTGTGAAACATCAGCGTCAATAGCTTCTGCCACCACAATGTTTCACATTTTTAATACCCTTTTAGGGATCTTGCCATGGCATTAAAAGCAGCATTAAATGTCTGTAAATGTTTTAGAACGGTAAAGCCTGGAGATCAAGTTTCTGTCTTTAGATATTCCATTGTTTCCCACTGACTGGTGTCATTAATACTAAACTGGATACCATAGTACTGACACAAGTAATGGTTTCTGGTAATAAGATTGTTGTAAAAGAAATGTACTTCTTAAAAGTTTGGGATTTATTCCAATGCATGTTTACCAAAATTTATGAATTCAAAGCTGTTTTAATTTTGTCTTGATGAAGATGCCTTGGTGTGTCTATAATTTCCCTCCTCGGCCCAACCTTTTAGTTTCACGAGGAATATTCAGTTTCCTTGTTTGCAGTACTACAAATCGGAAAGAATCTTTTCCAGAGTGATGTTTATGAGATTAGTACAATCTGGACAGTGGAGAGAGAGCAGATTCATAAAAAATGCCTGCCCAAATACACCGACACTAGTTGGGTAAATTGCATTAACTCACATCTATTTTATGCAACTATTTGCTTCCAAGGTGTCACTTGCCTTAACCTTGTCTGTTGTACATCTGTGCTGTCCAGAGGGGGCAGTGTTTCAAAACATTGCAGCTGAAGGAAATGAGCCAGTTGCTCTCACTATGCCACTCCTGTTTATGACCAGGCATAATTCTGTACAATAAGGCATCAAAGTGTGAAATAACAAATTATCGATGTTCAGCTTTCTCATCTTTGTTGCTCGTTTGACATAAAATAATTGCTGCAGCCAGGAAAAGGGTTACTTGCCTAAATTACCTATTACAAATGCGCCACCATCAAGGAATGACTGCAAGATCAAGTGATAGGTTGCATTTGTGAAACATCCATCGGAGATCAAAACATTGCACACATAGCTTTCGTGTCAGTCGACAACACAGAAGATACATTGTTTTCTGGTGAAAGCAGTTCACACCAGGTGATCAAGTTGTGAGTAGTCAGGTGTGCATACATGTGAAAATAGGGACCACATAGAGTTGGTTGCCTGGTAGCGTTGCCATACGTCCGGACAAACCCAGAATACTGAAGTCGGAAGCAGTGTCCAGGCGGAAACCGGCAAAATCCGGACGTATGGTACCCGTGTTGGAAGTGTCATTCAACAACTTTCCCCCAAAAACTCAACATCTTTTGTATTCGGATTTTCACTTTTTGAAATATGGCAACCCTTTTCCCTGGCGATGTTGGACTAACACTCCTATCATTCTTGACTGCTCCCCCTGCCGGCTATGGATGATGGCAGTGGTATTCCAGCAACATCTGGGAATCCAAGGCTCAGAAAGGCTGATTCAGAGAGATGTGCTTAGAATGATGACCAGTATACATTCTAAAGTGGTTTCAACACACTTTGATAAAATATCTATTGCTGCTGAAGCAGCGAATGTGTGCTCCGACCAAATTCTGCCGCAATCCTGTGCAAGATGACTCAAACATAAGTTTCGGTCCGCTCACTGGAACTCACTCCTAAGTAAATGTGCCTAGGAGTGCAGCCTTAGAATGTCTGTCTTCACCCTTCCGTGATCAATACAAATCACCAGTACTCATGAAACTCCGATGGAGAAAAACTAGAGAAAAATCCAGAGGCCTTGAATGATCCCTGGCTTAAAAAGAAATGCAAACACATCTCATGTAATTTATTATCTATGTGTTTTTGAACCAGATTTGGCTTTGAAATTCTCTTTTAAATACAAACACTCTTCTTAAGTGGTGTAATTTCCTAAGACTAGCATTAGAAGATAGTGGGTGGTCTCTTTTGATAATCGTACCGGTTCCCCAATGCTAGGAATGCCAGAACACACGTCCCCTGCCCTTGTGGGGTCCCTTTTTTCAATCTTCCAGCTGCCCTTTTGTTTTTCCAGACTAATTCCACATTAGTTTGCAAATGTGGGAAGGTGAAAGCTAAAGACAGGCAAGATAGCTTGCCCCCCCACTCAGCAGGTAAAGCCAAGAACTGAGGGTACTTCCAGCTGACCTGCTTATTGAGTAGTCAACCTGATTCGTTTCCAGGGAGATTACGAGATGTTGGCTACTTAGGGAGCATTCCTTCCAATCTGTTAGCAGGCAGGATAGACGTTGTTGCATCAAAGCGAGTGTAATCCCACACTTTCTAGTGCAGTGCCGTGTCACTTTCCTGATCACAAAAGTCCCCATCTTTGGGGGAAGTGGGTTCATAGCACAGGAGCGCAAACTTAATTTGCCAGTATGTGATTGGATCCCAATGGAAAATAGCAATGGTCTCAAAGCACCCTTGATCTCTGTGGCTCATTGAAACTTCCCCATGGACATTCATATAGGGCAGCTGTCTTTTGGGTCTCCTATTCGTTGAGGTTAAGTGTGACTTAGGTAGGTTCATCTTTAAATGCAAACTGAATCAAATACCTTTGCAGGGAACTAGGCAGAGGGCCTTCTCGGTGGTGGCGCCTGCCCTGTGGAATGCCCTCCCAACAGATGTCAAAGAGGAAAACAACTACCAGGCTTTTAGAAGACACCTGAAGGCAGCCCTGTTTAGGGAGGCCTTTAATGTTTAATAGATTATTGTGTTTTATTTTTTTGTTGGAAGCCGCCCAGAGTGGCTGGGGAAACCCAGCCAGATGGGCGGGGTATAAATAAATTATTATTATTATTATTATTATTATTATTATTACCCATTCCTGCCCTTCCTACAAGGGAATTGGAGCTACCGTAACCTCGACAGAGTTCCAATGTATCCAGCATGCTCAAATTTCAGAGCTTTGCATTTCGAATGGGATGCTGATTCCCTACGAACCACTTATGCTTTTGGATCATACCACCTGGCTGCCATTGCTTCTGTTTGTATTTATGCACTAAGAGCAGAATTTGCTCAAATAGACAAACCATCCTTCACTAAACACCTGAACAGAAGTAGTTAGTATTTCATATCTGGCAGTGGATCGTAAAAGAGGAACTGATTATCTCCACTAGTTAATATATTTTGATTGATCAGTATTTACTTTATTTTTCTATTTTTCATTTACTTTATTTTTCAGTTTATTTCATTGCTTGCTAAAGTGGTTTTGGTTTGTTACATTGATAGTGGAAGATCTGAAGGCAGCCCTGTTTAGGGAAGCTTTTAATGTTTAATAGATTATTGTATTTTAATACTTCTGTTGGAAGCCGCCCAGAGTGGCTGGGGAAACCCAGCCAGATGGGCGGGGTATAAATAATAATAATAATAATAATAATAATAATAATAATAATAATAATAATTGCCTTGGCTATGTTCTTGGTGTGATTGCTTGAGTTGGCCCAGAGACACTTACGCTGCGATAGACTGCAATGCTATAGTTAAATCTATTTTTTTTAATGACCTCTGAAAGTGACTTGATAACTTGTTCAAAGGTTGATCACTGACAGATTAGAGAACTGATTTTTGTTGAGTTAAACTATGGTGTAATTTTTAAGGCAGAAGGGCAATTCATTTTGTTGGGACATGGGATTTATCACCCCACTGGAATGCAACATTCTTTCAAAAGTCTCTCCTTGGTTTGATATATAACCAAATCTCATTTCCATGCATAAATGGACAAATGCACAAAACATGCATAAATGCACAAAACAATAAACGTCAGGCTGCAGTTTCTGTGAGGCTCAAACGAATCCTTCCATTTGCTCCACTAGAGGGCACTGTGGGCTACATAAACAAAGTGCAATGCCTCATCATGCATTTGTTTTCTCTGTTCTGTTAATGTCCTCCCCCCAACCCTTTCTCCCAGCCTTTTAAATATGTAGAGCTGTTAAAAGGAACTTTGCAGTCCTACCATTTCCTCAAAATAAAATTTTTGTTTAGACATGAAGCCTGAAAAAAAGTTTGTTGTTGTAAAGATAGGATTGTTTGCACATTTTAAGATTCCTGAGGATTTCTCCATACTCACCTATTCTTGTTTGTAGGAGCAAGATATCTGCAAATTGTTTTGTGGTTATCAGTTTGCTCCTTCTTCCAGTGAATCCATAGGTCTCTGTTACCTTGTACAGTGGAACCTCGGTTTATGAACACCTCGGTTTATGAATTTTTGGTTTATGAACGCTGCGGACCCATCTGGAACGGATTAATTCATTTTCCATTACTTTCAATGGGAAAGTTCGCTTCAGTTTATGAACGCTTCAGTTTATGAACAGACTTCTGGAACCAATTGTGTTCATAAACCGAGGTACCACTGTAATGAATTATGGATCCATCTCGCCTTTATGTGCTCCAGAGTACAGAATATTGGTGTTTGCAATAGCAGGGAGGAGTGTGCACAAGATATGAATCCTATGGCTCAAATTCCTGGATCACGAAAAATCAGAGGCGGAAGCAAATTCTCGTGACAGATTGTCAAAAAGGACAGATCGGTACAGTATGGTCCATATTTTCTGTCTGTCCATGTTGTGAGGTAGAGTTCTTCAGAATTTTAAGTTTTTAAAATAATAATAATTTGTATACTGAGAGTAGAAATTGCAAGAGTTTTATTGAGCAACATGTGTGTAAGGAACAACAGTCTCTCTCTTACAAACTGTTACCAGGTGGAAGTGCTTTCTTCTTCTGTTGTGCTGGAAATGCCGTATTTACTGAAATGTAATGTGTGCCTTTTTTTGGACAAATCAAGTCACGAAAATTAGGGTGTGCATTAGATCTGATGGCGCATTTACATTCGCCAGCAAATACTCTTTTGGTTTCAAGGTTTTGAAAATGGAGGTGCGCATTAGATTCGACGGTGCATTAGATTCGTGTGAATACGGCACGTCATTTAAGCTGCTTCTCTGACTTGATCCGGCTGTCGCATAAGAATCCCATGGGAAGCAACAAGGCCTGTGCAGAAGAGCAACAGTCAGGCCCAAGGAAGTCTAGCAGAAAAACCAACAGAGATTCCACACAGTAGACACAACAGGCAGGGGCGTCGCAATAGGGGGTGGGGCGCCCTGGGCTCCACTCTGTGGGGGGGGGGCAGCGCGGCGCCCCCTCGCCACCTCCACCGACGGCTGCTTCTACCGTAGCAGCAGCACGACCGCCATCGCGGAGGCCCCAATGTTGCTGGCCTCGCCCCTCGCTTCTTCTTGGTGGGGCAGAGACGCCCCTTGCCGCTCCGCCTCCGCCTGAGTAGGAAGAAGTACAAAGCGCGCTATGGATCGGCTTGCCACGCGCTTTGTGCTTCTTCCTACTCAGGCGGAGCGGCAAGGGGTGTCAGCGGAGATGCCTCTCGCTGCTCCGTCTGAGTAGGAAGAAGCACAAAGCGTGCTACGGAGTGGGTGGCCGACGGCGGTGCTCCAGCGCCTGGATCCGAGGATCCCGATGCTAGAGCGGCGGCGCCGGCAACCTGCTCCGTAGCTCGCTTTGTGCTTCTTCCTGCTCAGGCGGAGCAGTGAGGGGTGTCAGTGAGCTACGGAGCGAGTTGCCGCCACCGCCGCTCTAGCATCGGGATCCTCAGATCCGGGCGCTGGAGCACCCCCCCCCCCCGGCAACCTGCTACGTAGTGCAAAGCATTCATGTGATGGTGGGTTGCCTTCGGGTTTGCTGGCCCGGGCAGCCAGAAGGCTAGCAACGCCGCTGACAACAGTGGCCACACAAGGCTGTAGAAACAATGGCAGGAAACCCTCATCACAGAAGTTCCACTGCTGGATTAGCTCAATAAGGAGAACACTGAAAACTATAAAGGCATCTACACCTACACCTACTTTTATGGTTTCTTAACCATTCTACGAATTTTTCGCAAAACAAATTGACTCGCGGAATGAATTAAATTCGTCTTGCGAGGCACCACTGTAAATGTGCACAAATAACACCTCTCCTCAGTCAGCTGTAGCTGTTTGCTCTAAAGGGATCCCTCCTAACAAGGGCCCTAATTCCTGAAAACAAATTCCGGAAAGGTTTCTGGAATCCATTAAAAATATTATGCTAACCTTTGTTTTTCTTCTTGTTAATAATGCAACTGAATGTAGAGAAGAGAAGGAGACGATTCAAAAATGTGTGGATGAAAAACGAAGAATGACGATATATGCCGATAGTTTCACAAATTATGAACAGCAACTGTGGGTTGTACCCAACTACAAAAGTGAGCATTTGGATCAACTTCTTTGAGCACCATGAAACTTCTCTCCCCTCCCAGATTTGTTATGGGGGTTCCCCCCAACCCTCCAGTTTAGAATTAAGGGTCTGGTGAGGGATGCACAGGTGGACGAGAGAGTGGGTACTCTCTGTTGTGCTTGTGAAAACTGTTCTACTCAAGCAATGATTTTGTGACTGGTGCTCTATGGGTGTTCCAAACTACAATTCCCAAAAGCCAAAGTCAAGCAGTCAGCTGTCAGGTATGGTGGGAATTGTAGTCTATGGAGATAGATCTCATGGAATTGCTTGAATTTTATATTCATTTCTTATCCCTATAGCCGAAGCATTTAATATTGGAAATCTAAGATAAATGAAGCATTTTCTTGCCCATTGATGTGGTCAACAGTGTGCATGAAGATTAAAGAATCCTACTGAACGCAAACATATTCCAAGGATATTCAACAGATTTATTAAGAATGGGAAACAGAATATATATTTTCTTTCTTTCTTTTTTACAAAAAGAAGTCTATACAAGTTGCTTTCTAGTAAAGGGCTAATTGTAGAGTAAATCAACTGTAAGTCCCGCAGCCCATTAGGTTATAGTTTATGGGATTTTTACCCTAAGGTAAGGACCTCTATTAAAATATACAAGAGTACACATAGCTAAATATTCTCCCTCTTTTTACAGTGCTCTGTATATAATGTTCCCTTTTAATTTGCTTCATTAAATGGTTTTGTGTGTGTGTAATTAATGCTTTTAATGGGAATGCTATGGTAACAAATATAGAATTTATTACGGCTTGTTGGTTTTCATTTTTGTTTTTCAAAAAACATTTTGCTTACTAGACTTTCCATTAGCAAGCCGCAGTGTGTGGAAGCCCTCATAATATTTATGTACCCAGACCAGAAACCGGCTACCAAAAACCAGGTGATGTTTTCAATAGCTCAGGGAAATATCCTACATAAACAATCCTGGCGAAAGGGTTAGTCGTGTGTATGGAACAGGAGGCAACACCAAAGGGTATCTTTAAAGGAATCCAAGGGAATTTTTTCCCATGGCGATAACGGGATTTATATGTAGGCCCCAGGACTTGAAGGAGTGAGTTATGAAGTGTAGAAAGGTATAGTTCAGGGGGGAAAACAACCCTGCCTCTTTCTGATTTTTGAAAATAAACACTAGCCAGCTGCCCAACATAGGGGTGCATGAAAAATCCTAGCTGAAAGCCTGAATGTGCAACTCAAGTGGAATTTGAACAAGCCCCATGCGGGCATACCTTGGCTGGTGCCACTTTCTGTTCCTATGAGAAGATCTCTTCCGCCGTAGGAGGAGGAGATGTTGTGGGCCCATGAGGCCTTCACGTGTGTGTGTGTGGGGGGGGATGGTTGCCATTCCCCTCCAGCCCATTGGTCGGCTCCCTGCCACGGTGCGCCCTTGGCGCATCCAATTAGGATGTACCAGGGGGGCGTGGCTCGCTGATTTAAGCGAGCGCGCGGCAGGGAATCGGCCTCCCTTCCTCGGACCTCCAGCTGCTTCGTTTCTTCATGGATCCAGCTTTGCTTGAGCACCGCTGGATCACTTCGAAAACGGTGTTTTTAAATGCCATTTTTTCCTTCTAGGGCCCCTTTTGGGGCTCGATTGGCGGTAGGCATTGGATTATCTCAGGAAGGTACAGGTGGGGGGGAGAGGTTGCTGCCATCACCTCCCCCAAAATGCTGAAGAGTACTCCCTTAAGGAGTCCGGGGGCGTTGCCAAGTCCGAAACCGTGGTAGGTGAGGGCCAGAGGGCACGCCCCCTAGTTCCTAGTTGATGTGCATCGCAGGACTCACCCATCGTTGGTTAACCCTTCACAGACTGCCAGCAGAGCGGGCTGGAGTCGGATATAGTCGGTAGATCCAATGCCTATGCCAATACCTCTCTACACCCATAATCAATAAAGTTGTGGTCTTCTATGCCCATTAACCTTATGCAACGTGTCCTATGTCTTTATTTCTCCCGGGGAGGCATCGGGGTATCGCCACACAAACAGATTCAAGAAAGAGCTGTGAAATCTCTCTCTGGATCAATGGCGCAGAGGTTGAGATACGAAGCACAGTCCTGTATAGAGATGGGAGGGTGGCGGGAGAAATCCAATTCACTTTGCATTTTCACGCAGATTTCCCCACTTTGCAACTTTCTGAAACAAGAAAATTGAAAAGCAGCAACCCTTCAAAATTTAATTGATTACGGCTAACTGTTGCAGCACAACAAAAACACCTGACACCCTGGGGTTTCTGGTTTTTCAGTTCAGCTCCCTCAAAACTGTGGGTGGGTTGGTGTGAGGAGGGGAGGCAAGATTGCACAAACAGGGCCTCTGTGGAACTGGCTGGTTGTGTGGAGGTTCAGACTTTTATGGAAAGAGGCCTGTAGGGTGGGAGGGAGCAGCTTGCCTTGCTTCTACACAACTCAGCTTCTTCCAGGACCTGCTGTTTCGGAGACGACATGAACTGGGAGCCAAGAGTGAGACGGAGCCCAACCTTTCTCTCTGGAAGAGTGTGGAACGCCTATCAAAAATGAGGATAATTATACTTGCCTTAACAAAATAAAAAAAATCCTTCCAGTAGCACCTTAGAGACCAACTAAGTTTGTCATTGGTATGAGCTTTCGTGTGCATGCACACAGAAGTCGACTTCTGTTTCAGTGTATCTGAAGAAGTGCATGCACACAAAAGCTCATACCTATGACAAACTTAGTTGGTCTCTAAGGTGCTACTGGAAGGATTTTTTAAAAAATTTTTTTGACTACGTCAGACCAACACGGCTACCTACCTGTAACTTATACTTGCCTTATAACACAAGGTCAAGTCTAAAATACTGCAGCTCCTCTGATAAGTATAGCAATTAAGGTGGATGTAACACATGATTGTGGGATGCGGGTGGCACTGTGGGTTAAACCACAGAGCCTAGGGCTTGCTGATCAGAAGGTTGGCAGTTCAAATCCCCGCGATGGGGTGAGCTCCCATTGTTCGGTCCCAGCTCCTGCCAACCTAGCAGTCTAAGTGCAAGTAGATAAATAGGTACCGCTACAACGGGAAAGGTAAACAGTGTTTCCATGTGCTGCTCTGGTTCGCCAGAAGCGGCTTTGTCATGCTGGCCACATGACCTGGAAGCTGTACGCCGGCTCCCTCGGCCAATAGAGCGAGATGAGCACCGCAACCCCAGAGTTGGTCACGATTGGACCTAATGGTCAGGGGTCCCTTTAACCTTTAATACATGACTGTATGGGTGGGCTCTAGAAGGCCAGATACTGGCCTAGTATAGGGCTTTGTTATGAAGCTGCCTTTATTTCATTGACTGAATGACTGCAAATGTGAAATTAGGCAAAGGGCAAAAGTGACTCAAATGGACAAGCTTTATCTCTGAAAATGGCAATGGACAGAGAACCAGCAACTAAGCTTGCACACCTCTGATTCCAGCCCAGAACAAGGCTGAAGAACCAGTGGCCTTCCAGTTATTGTTGATCTATGGGTTCATGGAAACTGTGGTCCAATAATATGGGGGGAGGGGCTACAGGTTCCTCCGTCCTGCTTTACAGCTATACAGTCATACCTCGGAAGTCAAACAGAATCCTTTCTGGAAGTCTGTTCAACTTCCAAAACATTTGGAAACCAAGGAGTGGCTTCTGATTGGCTCAGGAAGCTCCTGCAGCCAATCGGAAGCCTCAGAAGCCGCGTTGGACGTTTGGGTTCCAAAGAACGTTTGCAAACCAGAACACTCACTTCCAGGTTTACAGCGTTCGGGAGTCAAAACATTCGTGTCGCAAGGTGTTCGACTCCCGAGTTACGACTGTATTTGTCATTCTTCCTTTAGATCAGGAAGGCTTAAGCATTAGCCTGCTGTGGCTTGAATCAATCTTATCTGGCCTCTGCTAGCCATATCAAGTTTTAACCAACAAATGATAAAAACATTTGGGGGGGAAACACCAACGCTCTTGACCTTGTGTTTAGTGTACATTGGTGGAATATAGTCGGTTATATGAACTAGCAGGGGAAGGGCATTTCTCCATGTGATTCAGTTTCCAATGTATTTGCATGAAACAAGAAATGGGAAATACTAAAGCTCTTTCTCTGCTTTGCTTTTAGATTACAGGTGAAGATTTGATTGATATGATGATCCCAGGCCAGCCTCCCCTGCTTCTGGCTCTGCGATGCTGCTTTGCCTTGTTTTTTATTTGGTTTTTTATTGTTGCAAACGACCTGTGAGTTTTGACAGGGAGCCACCTTGGATGCATAGGCAGAAAGGTGGGATCTGGAAGTTGACATAAATCTAAATAAGTGACAGATGTTTTTAGTCCAAGAAAATTGCTCAGTCTTTCCCCCTTTCTGCCCGAGTCAGGATATTTCAATTCCCCCTGCTTGAAAAGCAACCACTTTCTTGCTTTTACATGCTTTTGTCTCAAGCCCATCGTCTTCATATACTCAGCAGTTATGTCAAGCATCTCCCCCCCCCCCCCCCTGACTGATTGCCGCTGCCTGCAAAGTGCTGACGGAGATATTTTTCCTGTAGGGATGCCTCATTTTCCAGTGGGATGCCAGGGAGATAAATGCCGGACATCCCCAGTTGATTATGCTCATGAGCTCCTCTCCGGCTGCGAGGCCACATCTCTGCTCGCCTGTATCTAGGGCCCATATTGATTGCGCTCCAAGCAAATCCTCGGAGATTGGGCCGATCAGGTTCACTAATGGTCAGGCTTCTCCTGGTATTTGCTTACATAACACTATCAGAACACATGTCTTAAATATTTTATCAGCTTTAAAGGGTCGTTTTCATAACACGGCATTGTGTTGCACTGGAGAAGAGAGATTAGGTTGGAGAAGAGATGGTCTGCAATACCCTGCAGGGAAAACAATAGGCTTGGGCATGTGTAACTTGCTGCCTTGTCACTCTTTGAAAGACACATTTTTCCACTGGGGTGGAGAGCCACACTTTTCAAATAAGAACATTTTTGCAGGAATATTCCACGGCGAAATGCTAGGCAATCTCAGCAGGCTAATTGTTTACTTGCTGTGCTCTTCTCTGACCATTAAGGAAGAATTTGGGTTGCTTCCTTCTGCAGAGACCAATATGCAAAATGTGCACTTTTTTCTTAAAAAAAGAATTGGGTTACACAAGAGCTATCTTAGTCAACGGAACTGGAGGATTTCGTGTATCCAACCTCATTCACAGATTAGAATAAGACAATTCAAAGCGATTGTTCAAGTTATGGATGCGTATGCAACAAACATTTAAAGCACTCTCCCTCCCCTCCAAAAGAATACTGGGAACTGTAGTTTGTTCAGGGGTGGGTGCAAAATGATGACTATGTAAAGGAGCCAATCTCTGGTATAATCATAACCTTCATAGGAGCTGTCAATAGTGCTTTCTGTAAAAGACATAGAAATGATGGAGACTTTTGCAAAGAATGAATGACCTCCAAATGTTGGTGGTGACCTTTAAAGCCCTAAATGGCCTCAGCCCAGTATACCTGAAGGAGTGTCTCCATCCCCATCATTCAGCCCGGACACCGAGGTCCAGCTCTGAGGGCCTTCTGGCGGTTCCCTCCCTGCGAGAAGTGAGGTTACAGGGAACCAGGCAGAGGGCCTTCTTGGTAGTGGCACCCATCCTGTGGAATGACCTCCCATCAGATGTCAAGGAAATAAACAACTACCTGACTTTTAGAAAACATCTGAAGGCAGCCCTGTTTAGGGAAGTTTTTAATGTTTGATCTTTTATTGTGTTTTTAATATTCTGTTGGGAGCCGTCCTGAGTGGCTAAGGAGGCCCGGCCAGATGGGTGGGGTATAAGTTGTTAATAATAATAATAATAATAATAATAATAATAATAATAATAATAACCACTCACACATTATGCACCAGCAAAACTAGGTTTACCACAGAATAGGCACTTGGCAATGGTGGTGGGGGTGGCGTACAAGGAATCTTGGCTCCCAAACACTTATATCAGTATGGTCAATTCTTCAAATATACATGTGTGTGTGCATGTGTGTGTGAGAGAGATAAGATTCATAGAGCTGGGTTGGAACTCAAAGGTCATTTAGTTCAATTTCCTGGTGATGCAGGAAAAATCCACCACCGTAGCAACCCTGAAACTTTGCTTATAAACCTCCACAGCCATTTGGAAGTTCTTCCTAAGGCTTAGGTGAAACCTCTGTCCCTGCATTTTGAACCAATTGGTTTAGGTCCTACTCTCTGAGGTTTACACAAATTCATGGAGAATCAGGCTATGGTCTCTTTCCACTGATGGAGGCCTTATGCCTCTGAATACCAGTTGCTAGGAATGGCAAAAGGGCAGCGTTATGTACAGTATTCAGTGGTCTGTATTTTCCTGAGCTTGAGTCTGGACTAAGGATTTTGAGCGCCTGTGTTCTGATTCGATACATATTAACCAATCACAGAACATTTCAGAATTTGGGCCTCTGCCATTGGCCCTTAAAATTTGAGTCATGATTCGCAGCTTGGGAGTTGAGACAGCCAATCACGTTGGGATTGGGAGTGGCTCAGGCCTTCAGAAATGTATATAAGCAGTTGTTTTGCCCCTGTTGTCTAGCTCTGTTAGTTCAATAAAGGTTCTTGCTGTTATCACTGTGTCTTGCCTTGTGGGCAGGGCCTTCTTAAGGTCCTCGGGCGCCCTGGTGCAGGGATCCCTTGGGCACGCCCCCCCCACTCTTAAAAAGAAAAGAAAAGAAGGAAAACTCTTACCTGGCGTGCCGGGTGGCAGGAGCCTCACGGTGGCCCCCACACCTCACAGCGGGGCCGCGCTGTGCCGGAGGCCGCTGGATAAGCAACCCGGAAAAAAGAGGTGCTGCTGAGGCGCGACAGGAGCTGCTCACGGCCGGGCCGCCTCCGAGTGTCGCGGGCCATTTCTGTGGCCCGCCTGCCGAGCTCCGCGCGCCGGCCAGAGACGCAGCTGGGTGAGTGCAGGATGCGGCCGTTGGGGTTTCTTCCCGCCAACAGGGCGCTGCGTTTCATTGGTAGAGGAGCTGACATGTGGCGTCGCCTCTACCAATGAAAGGCAGCGCCGGGGTGAGGGATGACCCTGGCGCTGCAGAGCGGAACAGGGTCCTAGTGCCCCTGTTCCGCTCGCTTACCTCCCTGCTCTCCCGGCGCGGCTGGTGGAGGAAAAAGGGAGGCCGCCGCAAAGCTCCCGCACTTGCTGGGGCGCCCCTCAGCGCCCCCCTGATCGCCCAGGCGCCATGGTGCATTGCGCCACTGGAGTCAATGGGCAAGCCGGGCCTGCTCGTGGGAACCCCACCTACACTTTCAGGCAGGGTGCTGTTACGTGCAGGCTTCTGGCGGCCAACTGTGAAAAGAGGATGCTGGACTAGATGGGCCTTTGTCTGATTCAGCAAGGTTTCTTCTCAATCCCACAAATCAGATAAAAAATGGGAGGACAGTATGGAAGATAACTGTCTGATAGCAAGGCTGCTTGGATTTGATGCAATAACTGAATGAACTTGTTATGTCAGTTCCAGAGAAAGAGGTTGGATTGAAGCAACCCAAGGATCAATTTTTAAAAGTTTCCCTAATAATAATAATAATAATAATAATAATAATAATAATAATAATATCCCGCCCATCTGGCTGGGTTGTCCCAGCAACCCCCGGCAGCTTCCAACACATATAAAAACATAATAAAATAAAACTTCCTGATACAGGGCTGCCTCCAGTTAAAATTAAAGAGAATGAAATAAAAAGTGGAAACTGCAGGCATTTAATTGCATTTGGGTGCTTTATTATACTGGAATTGCAGTGATATTATTAACATTTGTACAAATGCACAAAATCTCCCCTCGTTAGAAAGAGATGTAGAAATTGGATCTAGATGAATAATCTCAATGAACTTCACTGTCCATTCGTAATAAATGTGTTCACAATGCGACAAAAGAAGCGTAAGATAAAATTAAACATATTAAAAGCAACTGCACATTATTTACAGGTATGTACCAATTTTATTTCTCTCCTCCCAGCAAGGGAGGTGGTTGGTGGCGGCGGCTGTTTAAACAGAAAATAAGATCAAGCACAAAACCTTTGTAAATAATACAAAAAAAAAGGATTAAGCCCCAGCTCTAGCGACAGAATCTTTACCCTCCCTGTAAAACCCCACAGTGCTTGCTTCTCCCGGTGCTAAGTGTTCGTTTTAAAAAAATATAATCAATGGAGTTGAGTAATAATATTTCATAGAAGCAACTTGCATTGATCCGCCGGTGCTTAAAATGGAATAATTTGGAGATATGGGGGAAATAAAGGAGCTCTCCAGAGAAAGGAAACAGCTATTGTTTTGATTCCAGTCCTACATTCTTACTGCCTTTGATTGGAGCTCTACCTAGCAAAGGAAATCTAGCATATTCAAAATCCATTATGGTGACTCTGCCCCATCAGAAGTTGTGTTCAAGGCTGCGGTAATAAAACACCCATGGTAGCAGAGGTAGGGTTCCCTGTCTACTATTCTCTTCTTAAAAGCATTCTTTTAAAAAAGTCAAAACCTGTGTCAGCTGGTTTTCAGTAAGTAGAGTGTTGGGTGGTTAAAAGGGAAATATACAGGGCGATATTGACCACAGCTACTGATTCGGTGTTGAGAGACACAGGTTAGGATGGGAATACAGAAAATTTTATTGTTGTGTCCATTATTTTCAAGAGGGTATTGGAGACAGCCATGAAGGTCTTCCTTCCCTTGTTTAAGGATTTCCCTAGTTGTACAACTTCAAGGAAATAACCTGTAGCTCTGCAGACTTGGGGAGAAAATACCATTGGACACAGTGATTGTAATAAAATGCTCTCAAACAGAACTGCTTCATGAAACATAATGTGAAATGTTTGTTTCAATGAAACAAGATTCTGCAGATGGCGCATTCCACATATTATGTATTTTGTGTAAACATACTTGAGCATAATGTTCAGTTGTTATCCAAGGAGAACTTGGAAAGGGGTCAGGTTTCCACTCGGGAGAATTCCTTTCTCAGCCTCATGCTAACATTTCGAATTTACGCTCTTCTCAGCCCCCCCCCACTTGCAAATCCCTGTAAGTCACTTACAGAGATAGAAAAATGTCAGAAGCAGCTTAAACATATTAATTCTTCCAACGTGTGCCAATATTGATACACAGGTATTGCTGCTTCCAACATGTGCTCTATTGATACACAGATTTTAGTATGTCTGGCAAGGGAAAGTCTCTGACCACATGCATATTTACTCCTGAAGAATGTGGTTTATATGCATTTTCTCCCCCCTCAGTTATCAATATAGCAGTAGGTATTATTTGGGCAGTGGGGGTTGGGCGGGTAGAGTGACGTGAAAACAAAGTAGGAACACTTTAATAGTTGTGGAAGAAAAACAACATCGCCCTTTTATCTTTCAGTTTTTTTTAAAAAAGGTTGGCTTTAATATAATCTACTTGACGTTTTATTGCGTTAAATATACTTGCTGTTACGTTATCACACTTTAAAAAAATTAAAAAGGTGCTGTCTCCCGTTAATCTACAAGGCGATGTGATATTAAGTGGGTTTGGAATTCAAAATGGACGTCTGACCACTGTTGTCTTCACCTCACCGTAGCTTAAGTAGCTGCTGCTACAACAACTTGGGCAATATTTAAAGAGCATTCCAATGGAAAAGTGGCACTTTCCTGCCCAATGACATATACCTACTATGGGCTTAATCTGGGAACTGTAGTTCTTGTAGAAGAGCTGGGGATATTTAGCAGAGCGTTCCTAGCACCTCATAAAACTGAAACCCCCAAGACTCTTTGGAGAAAAGACCCTAAGATGAAGTTGTTTAAAACAGATTTAGATAGGGTACTTTTAAATACCAGGCTATTAGAAAACAGCAAGTTTAGATGAAGAGGGTATGTGGCGGGGTGGTCCATGTGGTGCCTGCCATATGTTGTTGGGACTACAACTCCCATCATCCCTGGACTTTGGCAATGCTAGCTATGACTAATGGCAGTTGTAGTCCAACTATACATGGAGGGCGCCATCTTGGCTGTCCCTGGGATATGGTTTGAATCATACTAGTGACTAGCTTTTCCCCTACTTCAGTCATCCAAGCAGGCCTTCTTGGAGCTAGAGTGAGAGACAAAGGTAGAGATGCCTCCAGTTACAGCATCTAAATATATCACTGGCCAACCTCTTACAGGGGAAAGAACTTCGGCTGGGGGAGACAGCTAAAGTGCAACTTTTCAAATAATATAAATAATTGAAATGCCGCGAGATGCTAATTAGTTACAATGGTTTCCATTCTCTAGGCACTGTTTGAGTATCTGTACAAAAACCAAGACCTTTACTTCCCCCTCTCCGCCACCCCGGCAACATGGCAGAACATTTTTATCTGATACACAATGGAGCTTCAGTGGTTTAAAGCTACTGAGCGCTGTTTTCGGAAGGGACACAAGGAGGACTGATAAGGCAGCTTTAGTGCAACTCACTAGGCGATATTAGAAAAAGAAGCAAGCGTTGGGCAAGTTCTCCATTGGAGTTGCTTAATAATGAGCCTATTCATAAAGGCAGCTTTCCAGTTATATGGGTTATTTCCCTTGAGCAGGCCTGTGCACCTCTTCAACAACAAAAAGTGGAAACAACTGTACATTTGTACGCTTTTGTTGTCGTCGTTACAAATAGCAGATGCTGCTTTAAAGAAAATACTGAATTCTGGACATTTCCAGGTGGTAGACGTCAGCAAAAGAGGTTCCATCTAGGATGGATAACTCTTGCTTGAGATCTACAAAGATATATATATTTATATTTGTATTTATATATATATATATATTTACATATACATACACTGAGAGTTGTGCATTGCAAAAATTAATGGAGTAGTCCACTCAGAACCGCTGCTGCCATTCTCTGGTTTTCCGTGAGGCTTGTGTGAGATTCAGAGTCATGAATGTGCAGCAGCCATCACCGGATGGGTTACTCCCAATGTAACTAAGAAAAATACAAACATATTCTAATATAAGAATGCTGTTTAAATGGAATGTGTTAAAAATAACATTTAGTAATAAATACTTTATAAAATTCTATGTGAATACTAAATTAATAGATTCCTGTTTTGTTTTTAAATTTCAACTTTGGTCCTTAATGAATTTCCATAAATCCACTATATACTTTTTTTCTTTTTTCTTTTCTTCTTTTGTAGAAAAAAGTGTTGTTGGCTAAAAAGCAGATTCTAACTAAAAGGCTTCTTTTAAAAACACACACTGCACACAAAATATCATCGCTTAAAAATATAAACCCCCCCCCGCCCCCCAAAGAAGGGCTTTTACCAGTTGCAGCTAGCTTGTTAGTGAAGAGAAATATACACCAATTTTTGAAGGCCCACCACTCAACTTTCCCCTGTTCTTCCCACCCACTCGCCAAAGGGTGGGACACTTTTACTTAAAATGCATGGATGAGCATGCAGTAAAAGCTCCCTGTTGTCATAATAAAACACACCAGAAAAGTACACACACACACACCGCTTTTTGCCCCCAGGTTGCGTCATAGAAATATGGCTTGCATAAAAGATCAATGTAGCACAGAAACGTGTATTGCAACACAGCCCTTTGGGATAAGTATTGCAATCAGCAGTGCTTGGAATTTCCTACACATACAAACACACAGACACACACATTTCCATTTTTGTAAAGTGAGATAGAACACTCCTATATGGCATCTTATTGTGGACTCTGAACATCTCATGCATCCAAATTTTCACAGCATTCACAGGATGTCATCTTCATTCAAATGCCATACCATATGCCCCCCGACGTCCACCCATGTGATAGAGTTTTACCATTTCTTCTGTTTTTTTTTTTTACTTCTTGGAACTGCTCCAGCAATGGGAAATCTGGATTAAACAGTGCCGGGGGGGGGATGTGGTACGGCAGTTGGTTGTGGACAATGTTGTGCAGATGCAAAAATTGCAACGCTGAGTTCACAATAACCTACCATGGAAGCATCAATAGAAAGCAATAAGAACCAAGTTCAACAGTTGTATGCAGACATAATTAGCCGCCATTTTGTCAATGCTCAGAGAAATGGCTAAGGCGCCGATATCACCAGAGCAGTATTGCAATTGAAAGTCAGGGGATGGGGAAATAAATTTATTGGCCTCCAGTTGTAGAACACAGTTAAAATAAAGAGAGAGGAGAAAGTGGCCTTCACTTCCTCATGTGAATGTGAGGGGTTGTGGATGTGATACTATGAAGCAAGGCTACCTATAAGAGAGAGAAGATAGGTCAGAGTTATCCGAAGCCTGGAAATGAAGAATGACACACTTATCTTTTTCGACAGACTTGTAATTACGAGCATAACGTGATGAGTTTGTTTTGATGCACCTGAGTCTAGTTAGTTGTAGAATGAAGAGTACGTATGATCACACAAGGATTAGTGTGAGCTCATCATAAAGTTCTCTACCACAGGATACAAAGCATCATTTGCAACATCATGGGGGAGCATGGGATCTTGATTCTGCCCTAGGGAGCTGCTAGAAATCAGGCGGGCAAGTTCCCTAGTTGTTTCAGCAACCGATTCTTACCTGTTTGAAAATAACACCTATTTATCCTTTCCTTTTAAAACTCCCAGTGTATTTTGTATACACAGTATACATCTCTAATGTCGGCCTCAGAACAAAATGTATATGAAATGCTATATAGGCATTTTAAATATATTTAGTAATGCCATTCAAAATGATGAGATTTGTATTCTGTAGCTTGGTCCAGACATACTGGGAAACCATGGTTTCCCATTACATGTATAGATGAACCTCAGGATCATGCCCTACCATTTACCTTCTCTAACACACACCAGGATGAAACTGAAAGTACCTGCTTTTGATTTTGAACTAACCACAGTTCTGTTGTGATGTCTGAACTCGGGCTACTGTGGTTTGCTTAAACTATGGGTGGCATTCAATGGAAATCCACTTGCTCAATTGAACTTCTGGCTTGTCTTCTCCCTCTCTATTCCCCATGCACCCCCAAAAATCTGCTGCCCAAAGTTCCTCCTCAACCCTTCAGAGCAGATTTTGGGGGCGTGGTGGTGGTGGGGAGCTGTAGGAGAAGATGAAGAAGCCTCACTACATAAGCCAGACGTCTGCTCATGTTAGTTTGGATCTCAGCCCACGGTTTGAGAACAAACCAGAATTCGAAACCGCAGTTTGATTTGTTTGTAACCCATACTAATTATAGTTCAGGCGCAGTTTCCTGAGTTCAGATGTCATGGGGAAGTGTGGTTACTTTAAAATGGCAAGCAAACGCTTTGATCAGCTCTGACATATGCAAAAGGAGGGGAGGTGCAAGTGCAAGGCTTGCTGAACATTATGCACCAAAGAGGAAATTTTCATTGTGTGTGAATCTGGACTATGTGTAATTTTCAAAGCAACGAACAGAAAATCTAAAGACTTTTTGACGTTTTAAGGCAGTTCCTTGGCCTAAGGAAATCCATTCTAGCCCAAGGAAATATGGCAATGCAGCTTTCATTGAGGGGTTCAGTTGCTTATGTGTTTTTAAGAAAAACCAATTCATGGCAAGAATAATTTCCCATCGACTAGGTAGGTAAAACGACTCAGGATTCATGTGTATAAGAAAACAAGAATCTTACACGGTAATCCTAGGCATATTTACTTGGAAGTAAGTCTTGTTAAGAACAAGGGAAGCTGCCGTATACTGAATCTAACAGTTGACAACTGTACTTTTCCCATACTGTTTCCCTTGGAATGCCTTGTCTAGGAATCTGGCAGACTGCAGATTCTGAAGTGGACCATTGATCCAATCCAGCTCATGATCCACCCAGATCAGATCCAGTGACTCTGCTTTGGAATCTGCGTTGTGCAAATTCCTCCCCCATCCCTACGCCCAGTTTCCTGGATTTTGGCATATGTTTTGCTCTTTATTGACTGGCAACGCAACAGAAAACTGCGAGTGACATAATGAGATCTGCCCTCCTCTTATGCCATGAATTTTTACAACAAAAATCTTACAAGAGTTTCCCGAGCACTGATGACTTACAAGCAGACTTCACCTGTGGTTAAACTGCTTTTAACTTTTACTATTTATTAAAAACACTAAATCAGGATCATAAAATGTATGAGGAGGGTTTTTTCCCTCCCCTTGTGGGTTCCCCCCCTCTTTTTTTTTTTTTGACAAAGCAAAAGCCAGTGCAGCTGTGGATAAGTGGCTATTGAAAACAGTGACCAAGCAGCTGTTTCTGGGTAAATGGCTGGTGGGCCTGGAGGCATTACGGTTTCTTGAATACTGTCAGAAAATTGTGCAAGTAGCAAGAAATAGGAATAAGAACTTTAGTCTGCGATCCTATACCCACTTGCCTGAGAGAACGCCCCACTGAACTCAACGAGATATACTTCTAAGTTGGGTATATATAGGATTGCAGAGTTAGTATTAAGCACAATAAAGATGCTTAAAAAGGAGGACAATAGTTTGCTTAAACTATTGTGAATAGAAACGGAAGATGCAGAGGGAAGGACAGGGACAGAAAACACAGTGGAAGCTCAAAAATCATTTCAATGGCATCGTGGTGGTAGGCTAGAGGTTTTGGACTTCTGGATGAGAGAATGTTAAGAAAGTGACAGAACGGACCACCCACATGTTTTCAAACATTCATCTGGAAACAAGCAGGCTAAGGAAACCGGATTTTACCAAAATAAAGGGAAAGGGGGGGTGGGGGAAGAGCCAAACATTCTGTAGGATTGAAACTTGGTGCCACAACACACTGAAATCCCAAGTGAAATTCTATGCATGGAGAATTACAGATGATAAACAGGTTGGACAAAGGGAGACAAGATGGAGAGCAGGACCAGTTGGGCGCATTGCCATAATTTGCATTTTTGAGTAAAATCTATGTAAAGAATGGAAACATTTTTCAAAACGGAACATGGATATGCAAAGCTATGGATGTGTTTTAGAGCCTGGTGCTATAGGAAAGAAAGAAAGAAAGAAAGAAAGAAAGAAAGAAAGAAACATATTATGCTATCAACCAGACTTTTTCATGTATTTATAGTCCAATTATGCCTAGTTGCCAGTGTGTGGCTGCTTAATGCTTCTCAAGCTTTGTTTTGGCTAACAAGTGGCCCTTTAACACGTTTCCGCTGTAACAGTTTGCAGTGGTGAGAAGGAACATCATTATGTACAGGAACAGTTTGGTTTAAACATAACAAACAAACAAAGAATACAAACAAACAACTGGTACCAGTAAAAACCAGAGAAAGCACCAAAGCATTCCCCAAGCTGATAGCATAGTCATTGCATAACTCCCTTTATTATTACTAAGTATAAAAGACATTTTATAAACTATAAAATTGGAACTCATAGTCTCTTGGGGGCTGAAGAGTCCTCCAGATCTGATATAACTTTGAGGGCGGGGAAATGCCTTTAAACCAGAAAGGAAATCTGATATTTCCCTATCACTTTTTCATAGCAGTTCCTGACCGACAGGTTTTAAAGGATGGGATTCATATCTGTTCTGTGGCTTGTGAGCTGACTGAGGGTGGAGCTTCCGACGACGTCGCTGACCGTTGATGAAGTTGTGATGGTGTTATGCTGGATGACTTGTTGCTGGGAGCAGGCAGGGACCGGAGGACTTGAAGGAGGACTGCTTTCAGGACCTGAGAAAGGAACAAATGAAGGCTCAAGTCGACATGGGTAGACGGACCTCACTTTCTCCTCCACTAGCTTTCCATTTGTCCCACTTTTTGCAGAATATTACAATGCTGCTAAACAGGCAGCAGATTAGGGCATATTATGATGATGATTATTATGAAAGTACATATCTGTCTTAAGCCTTAAGCATTTTGAGGCTGCAATCCTCTACACACACACACACACACACACACACACACACACACACACACGAGTAAGACCCACTGAACTCACAACTGTAGGATTGCACTGGAAATTTATATAATGATGCCTCGGTGTCCACAGTAAATCATCACCGTGCTACTTGCATGTACTGACGTATCATCTTCATGAAGTCAGAACTGCTCCAGCAAAATACTGAGTATGTGGCCTCTCCTCTCCAGGCTGCCTTGTCTCCTTTGCAAGCACTTTAATGGGGCTCTGAACGAGGTGAAGCTGGGAAAGGAAGGCAGTGCTAGTCCCAGATTCCTTGAATCCCCAAAGATACATGGGAATCTGGTAGTATGAGTATTGCAGGAAGCCACTGCTCCCTGAGGCATTAGGCAGCCTGGGCAAAAGGATAAGATGGCATTCCCTCCCCAGTCCAGCCAGCAGCTGAATCTTACTTCCACAAAGGGCAAAGTTGTGTGGTATACAAAACTCTGTCCACTAGCACCTCACTGTGGACTGATCTACAGTGGTTAATTAAAACGTTAAAAATGTGTTATGAAAATGTGACACCAGAGGGAGCTGTGGAGCAGCGATCTGTCATCAATGTAAAATTGCATTGAGAGGTATACTACGCTTTTCAATAGCGTTTTCCAGATCAGGGTAGATCTATCTCGTGTCTCCCTGACTTCTGGCATCTGCTGCCTGAGGTGGCTGCTTCACTTTGCCTAATGGTAGGGCTGGTTCTGGAGCCTTCTCTGGCCCTAGGAATTTATGGATGCTGCTGTCTCTGGGGAGATCCTCACTCCCCAGGTGAAGAGAAGTAATGAGCTGGAGCAACACTGAGTAGTACGATAGTAGTAGTAGCAGCAGCATGATTACAGTTTATTACCTGCCCTTCCCACAAAGGTCCCAACAATTAAAACACAGCAAGAATATTAAAACACAACATGTTAAGAACAACTTCAAATTACAAAAATAACATGGGTCCTAAAAATAGATGTCTTGGGTACCAAAAGCCAAGGCGAACAGGTGTATCCTCAGCATTCGTCCAAATCTGTACAATGAAGGTGCCAGACACATCTCAGCTTAGGGGCTGCCACAGAGAATGCCCCCTCTGAGGCTGCCATCGCCAGAGCTTCGGTGGGCAGCGGAATAACCAAAAGGGCTCTTTCCACCAATCTTAGCACCTGTGAGGTGCTGTAAGGAAGGAAGTGCTCTTTCAGGTATCTGGGGCCTGACGTGTTTAGGGCTTTATTCCGACCTTATTTGCACTAAACTACAACTGAGGGACACCTCAGATAGCAACAAGCCTAGGTTTGCCGCCATATGCACACCCAACTGGCAGCACAGCCGAGCTCTCAAATAAGTATACCAGTATGGCATCCATGTTTGCAAACACAGGTTTGTTGTGCTCATAATCCATATTGCTAGGTGCACAACTGAGGCTATGTTTTAGTTCCAATCAGGACCACTTCAGGTATTCTACGCTTTTCAATAGCATACAGAGAAGCGATAGCTTTTCAATAGCATACAGAGAAGCAAAGAAATTAATAAAACCATGCAAGAAGTGTTTGAGGTGGCTTGATCTCTTTCATTTTTGGAGGGCAATTCCAACTACGTAAGCCTTCTGCTGCAGCCTGAAGGGGTACAGCATTGCCATGTATATTGGCGCCATCTTTGATGCTTTCCCCCCAGTCTCAAATTTTTTTCCCCCTGCATCTCTAGCTGTTCCTGTCCTTTCAATGTCCTATATGGTATTTTTTTTAAATTGTATTTATCATTCTAAATTGTACCCTGCCCTTGAAGACTTGAACTGAATGACAGCCAATAGATTGAACAAGAAAGCAAATAAATAAAATAACAGTAAACTTATGGTTTAGACTGCAATCCTATATCCACTTACTCCCAAGTGCATTGGGGCTCTGAATAGACAGATATAGGATTGTATATGGAAGGTGCAATGCCCAGAATCAGAGCAACAGAGCTAGGCATTACTGGACATTCTTACTGGACATTTGAGATGCCTCTACCATGTATATTTTAGTAATGAGGCTGCTCTAAGTCTGAACGGTGACACCGGTCCAGCTTGCATATGATGTTAAACCATACTTTATATTTCACTTAGATTTCATGCAAACAAGAAGTGCTCAAAAGTCCCAACTTTGCTTCTTCCGTGCTCTGCGCTGGGAGCAACAAATCCCAAGCCTCGACTTGCTGTTAGCTGTTACATAGGAACAGGGCCTCATAGTTTGGCTTCACAGCAACACACGAACTTGGGTTTGCGGTTTGTTGCTCCCAGCTATTTAACCTTGGTTTAACATTGCGTGCAAACCAGGCCATTTTAAGCATTGGTTGCTAGTATGCTTCACCGCAGGTGCTTTTCCTCCATGCTAACTTCATGCCATTCCTAAAGGTGGTTGAAGGAGACTGTTTAGAAATTGAGAGGTTAGGTCAAAAAAGAAACGCATCATTAGTACTTAACCTATGATAATATAAAATATGTTACCTACTTACTTAGGTATCCTTGCGATTCTTTCTGCATGGCTGTTATTGGACAGTCTTTGTGTGTTAACAATAACTGTTTCAGCTGTGCTACCTCGTTTTTCAACATGGAAACCTCATTCTAGAAGGAGATAAGAGATTTTTTACTTTATTAAATATATACATCTTAAGAGGAGACGGCTTTGCATGCTTTTCATTTTAATAAACATAGTAGGCTTGCATACAGTTTGAATCTTCATGCAATTATTTTTCATTGTAGCTACAAATAAATGGATTGGAGCCTCATGTTTTGCTCTGTAAATGGAAGAAGCTTCTGTTTACAGAAGAAGAATTGTGTTCACAGAAGGGGTTCTTCCATTCAAGGAGCAAAAAATGTTATCAAAACTTAAACTCGTAACTGTTTTAAAAAGAGAACTACAATGACTCTATTGGCTTGCCTGAAAAATTTATCTCTTCTGCAGTATTGGCTAGGCTAGCAAGGTCAGACGGAATGAATCAGAGATGGAAATAAGGCGCAGAAATGACTGCTGTGACGAAAATCATCCCCGTAATCCATACAGACTATATCCATCCAATTCAGAAAAGACTGTTGCGAATCGGACGTGCTTGTCTCTAGCTTACACATGCATACATATGATGTAGCATTAAATACATGCTTACAGTTGAATTTTAATTCACTCATCGCTTTTTGCAAGCAGGAAATCATATTAATTTGGTAGAAACGACCAGTTTTTATATTATATACAGTAAAAGGTTAGGCTTGTCACCAAACTACTGCCATTTGGTATGCATTGATCCCAATTGGTGTCAATAAATTTAAGAGATAGATTGTCTGCTTCACCTTTTCTTTAAAATAAAACAATTTATTTTAACTTCAGCAGAACATTTCTGACTATCAAATGCATCTTCATTAGTAAGAAATCCTGTGAATTTTTATCTTTTCTCTTTCATACTGAGCTGCAGCACATTGATTTACAATGTGTAGATTACATTGTCTAGATTACATTGTACTATAGTGGAACTGGGACCATATAGAACAGGCACGTCCAACTACTTCCAAGAGACTGCAGTCTATTCCCACTATAAAAAACTGGCAGTTGAGCTTTTTTTAAGGGAGGATGAGCCAAAGTTGTTGAGTTTTTTTTTTGGGGGGGGGAACCTTCATCAAAGTTATTGAGGTTGGGGGGGGGGCATCAGGATCCCTTGATCAACCCAAATCGACCAGGAACATCCCACGATCGACCAGCATGATATAGAAGACAAGGAAGCAGAGATTGGGGGGGGGGGCCCACCTGGAAATTATCCTTTGTATATTATCATCTTATAATGAGTGCATTCATTCTGATATGGCTTGCATGCAAGAATTTCTCAATCTGTGCCCATTGATTGTGCACAGTCCTCACTGAACTCTTTTGGTATCCCCTGCCCACCTTACAGTCGTCGTCCTCCCCTTATCCTTCTGGGTTCACCCAATCTTCCCGAGTCCCTCTCTTGTATGTGGGCGGTGCCATTTTGGCTACATAAGGACTGGCACCCTGCGAATGAATTTGCTATTAGTACGCATGGTTGTCTTAAGGTGTCACCGTCTGCGGTGAGAAAAATGATCAGTGCAGAGTTTAGTCTACTTCAGATCCATGGCTCTCTACTTAAAATGGAGGGTGGAGGTCATTCGTTCCCTTTTGCTGCCTGGTAGTACGAAGGAAAATGGCTCAGGCTAGAGGAGAAAGGCTTCCTATCTCTCTGCACATCACCTCATCTATTACTTACTGTCTTTAAACATCCATTCCATACCTGAACAAAGATGCAATGAACAAAAGGTGTTGTTTCACACTGTTTGCTCAGAATGTCTTTATATGTGAGCCGGCTTCCAAATCTTGAAATAAACAGAAAATTGCAAGAACTCGGGCCAGAAGAAAAATGGATCTCAAATATATCTTCACAATATATTTGTGTGATGAAGAGTTCAAATAGGAATCAATCCCAGTATAGTAGGCAAATAAAAATAAATTCCAGTAAAAAATCAGGACAAGGCCCTGTTTCAACAATTCTTCGTCAGCAGAGATTCACAGGTCAGAGTGAACCAAGTCTGTTTGCCTTCAAACAGGTACACTCTGTTGCCTACTATACTGGGATTGATTCCTATTTGAACTCTTCATCACACAAATAAAACCCTGTGAATATATATTTGAAATCCATTTTTCTTCTGGCCCGAATTCTTGCAATTTTCTGTTTATTTCTGGACTTTACCAAGAACTCCAATTTCTACTGGCTTCCAAATCTTGACACTCTTCTTGGTTAATATTTCTTTCTTTCTTTCTGTGTGTGTGTGTGTGTGTGTGTGTGTGTGTGTGTAGATGACAGATAGATAGATGGTAGATAGATAGATAGATAGATAGATAGATAGATAGATAGATAGATAGATATTGTTCAGATTCTCTGTGTTTGCGCTAGTAGCCTAAAGTGTAGCAGCACCAGTTTAAGTCAAGAAGGTCTTGCTGCTGCAGCAGTGACCCACGAGGCAAACAGTGCCTCTCTGTGTCCTAGGCATGTCCTAGACAGCAGCCCGCACCTGAAGTTGCATGTTTGTCTGGGTGAGTTCCTCTGCTTTCTTTTCCAGTGACATCACCCAGACCTTCCTCTTCTGTCTGCAGCGTGTGGCAGCTGCTCGGTTTCGTTCCAGAAATTTCCGCCGCCTCTCATCTGGGTCTTCGTCCACCACTCTCCTTCGGCGCCCCCCAGTGGGCTGAGGCGGCTGTATCGTCTGTGTGGGCTGCATCTGCTGGGCTGCTGCTGAGACCTAATGAGAAACATGACTGATCTTAATTAAGTAGCCAGTAAGGGGATGACACCATAGCAAGCTGACTGTGGAATAATAATAATAATAATAATAATAAAGATCAACTGTAATATAAAAAAAATAACGACCGGGATATGTTCTTTGAATACAGACATTTTGGCAAGATATGAGAGTGGCAGAAGTTCAAAGATTCCACCAGATGCCCTTAAATTACTCTTCAGCTAACAGCCTGCATGGACCAGGAAGATGTTTTGGAAAATGGCCTGTTTGAATTGCAGCGGAGAGGATGTTTTATTTTATTTTAGTTTGCTCCATCGTATTAAAAAATATATGTTTCATTTCATTTCAAGAACAGTTAAAAAAAAGCCAGTCAGTTCAAATGTGAAACATCTAAATCACACCAGTGACTCGCATTAATCACAAAATAGAAGGAGCCTTGGGACCCTTAATTTTGTTCCTAATTTTCCTTTGCACTGCATGTCTTGTTTACACAGATAGTTATCCTGAGGTAACAACCCATTAATTTGCTGTGCTTTGGATTTAGGAGAAATAAATAAACCTTAAAATGGAAGCAGGCTTTGAACCAAGTGGGCAATTAAGGGGTGTCCCATTATCCCCCTTTTCCATTTTCTTGGGGGAAACTGAGGTGATTCACTGATGAGTTTATGGGAACTAAAAAGAAATTATGTTCTCAGAACCATTAATGTGACAGTTCTGTGAGGAACTGGAACGCCTCATAAGCCACATGATGGATTTCATATTGGAAATGCTTTCCCTCTCAGCCCGTTCATGGGTGCTACACCAGGGAGGACAATTCTAGGCCAGTGAACTAGCTTTCTTGGCTTGCTAGCTTTGCACCAGCACGACATGGTCCTTTCAAGTAAGCAATCCCTGCAAAAACCTTCCGGAGTGTCGTGAAGAATTGCCAAACATTTTTGCCCTCTGAGTTTGTGAATGTGCCTAGACTCAAAGATTTTACAGTGACACAACAACAACTTTCAGCTGCTGGTTGGTTTCCAAATAGTAAAAGCCAAACGGCAGCATGCGTAGCAAATCCAAGTTGTTTGACCATGAGTAAGGCAATCACTGCTTTTATAATGAAAATATCCTTGCATGCCCAAGCTCAGGCTCCATGCCATCCACCTCACATTTTAGCCTTCTTGCTGGATTCGGTGAATTGGTCCTCAGTGTCTATCATCCTGGCTTGAGAAGTTTATGTTGAGCAATGCCAGATGCCTCTTCCAGCAGGGATATGTATGTTGCCTCTACGGCAACACACCTGAAACGTAAAGGCCTCAAAGGTCTCTTTTAAACTGTCAGCCTAACATCAAAAGCCACAAGCAACACCTTCTGAGCCATCAAAGGTTTGTTGTTTACATTGCAGGACGCATACATCTTTGCACAAGCCTTTCTGCCTTCTCCCTTTTTAATTCAAGCTGTAAATTCTGTTTCTACTTCTCAGGTTGGTTCTCTTATACACAACAGCCCTTTCCACTCCTTTAATGTTGTTTTGCTTGAGTGAAAATGTGTTCCTTTTCAGCCTCTTGTTCCTCTGTGGCCTGAATATCCCAAGATGGCATGGGCTCTTGTACCTCACTGTGGAAAAGGTAGACCGCCTTACACAACATGCAGGAAATTTGGCCAGAGCGGTTCTGTCCAAAGTTTGGCATATGCTGGAAGCATACCCTCCAAAACATTGAAAGCAAAAACCAGAAAACTACATACCCATTTTTTACGCAAGAGAAGGGCGGCCATTTTGGGTGCTGTGATCTCACATGATTTCATGCTGCAATTCCCGTCCCGAAAAGCACATTTTGGGGGCATGGAGCCTCCAAACGTGTTTTTCAAGGCGCAAGATCACAGTCCTGGGGGTGGGGTGGGGAAGTGTTTGTTTTTTTTCTGGAGGGAAATTGCGGTGCAAAATTGCACGAGATCACAGTGCCCAAAATGGCCGCCGTTCTCTCACGAGAAAAAAAAAGGGGGTGTCCCGGCTTTCCTGGGACACTTGGAGGGTATGTGAAATAATCATCTGATAGCTTCCCACAGAAGGGAAGCTCTTGTATCTCAGTCCACATTACACCCCCAGCTCATAATGTGTTGCCCGCTGACATGGTAAATGTACTCCATAGTTTGTTCAACACATGGATGAGTTCTTTACAGATCTCTCCAACACATATTCTGAGCGCATCAGCCTGGCTATGCCAATGCCCTTAGAGATGTATTATTTAGTGTATGCTCCAAAGGCTGATAGGAATATGACACTGTTTGTGCTCATGTGATGACAGAGGATCATGGAAGTGCATAGACTGCAGGTTTTTGAGCTACTGACTCATTTGAAACACATGAATGCATTTGATTATGCATTGTGGCGGAATCAATTAAAAAGGACACAGAATGTCATCATATATAATTTTTTTGTTAACACATTTCTGACTGTGTATAATTCACAAGAAGGTGTAATGTAGGGTTGACCTTTTTCAGAGGGGCAAAGTTGTTGAGATTTTTTTTAGTGATTTCCCCGGATATTTCAGCGATTCCCACCCGGATGCTGTTTGCAAGGGCTGAATACCGGCTATGTCCAGGAAATTACAACCTTGCTGTCTCAAAGTTCTTCTGCTTGGAAATTCATCTGAAAGAAATTTCAGTATGAAAACCAAACATGTGTGAAATATCTGAATTAGGCCAGCCGGCACAGAGCAGAACAGAAAGGGAACTGCTAAATTGGCTGGGCTTTGCCTTGACCCCTGATCCTGTATGTCTCTCGAATTGTTTATAACCCTACTGCTATATTTTTAGCCATTCATTTTAGCAACCCCATAATTCATTAGGTTCTGCAGGGCTGTTGAAAACTTTGAAATTTAATACAGGGGCATGGCATAAAATAATCAAAGTTATGGCAAAAAGGGGAGCGTAGCTCCTAGCAATTCAGATCATGCGTTGGTTTTGACATGAACCTTGAAACTTAAGTATTTGGTTCAATAGAAAGAGTTGGTTAATAATTAGTAAAGTGTACCATAAGATTAATGTGTCTGCTGAAGGAGTCTGACCCCCCAAAGAGGCCAATACTGAGGGGAATTATAGATGGATTTTGAAAGCAATAACCTTATGTTTATTACTCACTCAAACCATCTTTTATCCCAGTCAATGCCCTCTTCAAAAAGTGTCATTGCTTTTGTGTTCCCATGAGGAATTCAAACTGTTCCGTTGTCCAGGGAACTACCTGACCTATAGATCTTAAAATCTCCACCCATCCTCCAAGCAGCACCACACAATGTTTTTTGAACAAATAGCTTTTTTACATGTCCTGCAGAAATGGAACAATTTCTACTAAAGCCCGTGAGACTACTCTGCTCTTTGTGAGTTTTGGCAACAGCCATTGTCTGTTGTTTCATCCTTCCATGTGCAAATATTAAATATTTATCTGTTTAGAAAGAAGATGCAATTATCTTGGAGTTTGGTAACAATTATTTCTGAACGGGCGGTTGAAGGACTGTACCCAATTCTCCCAAGGCACCAATCCTAGATACATACACCTAGAATTAAACACCATGGAAATGGAATTTTATTCATGGGTGCAAGATGAACTTCCGCACAACTGCTATAACCTGGCAAAGGCAATCTGCATATGGCAGGAGGGCCTGTGTGTGAATGGATTGCCTTTCCTGATCCAAGTTCCATGTGTTGCACGGGTGGAAAAGCCCTGCATCTAGTTGAGGGCTGCACATGCAAGCTTTTACCTAAATCAGGACCGCATGTACAAACTCTTAGTACTGTTGAGCATTGCATTGTTGAGTACCTCTTCTGAGGAATGGAAGAACTGATTCCAGGCATCTCAACTGTTCCTCCCTGAAAGCGTAGATCAGTACTGTCAAAGCTGGCAGTATTCCTTCACCACCATCTCTTTTCATACACAAGAGTCTCTACTTAAGGGCCAATGCATATATTTTTTAAATCACAAATGACAACTGGCTATGCCCATCTCAATTATTTGTGCACTGCTTCTTTTGTTAGTTAGTGTCCATCTTGTATATACACTTCCTTCAAACTTCTAGGGGGTCAAACATTGCATTCCAAGCAATGAGAAAGTCAGATCCATTTCTTAATGACGTCACTTTCTTCTTTCTCTGGTATTACTTATTATCCTTCTAGAGTTCCACAACTTTTCACCTTGGCACCATTTGTCACTATCCTGTAACATATGTGTGTGTTTTTTAGCACACGTGATCTTAGAAATTGGATTTTTGATCAGGATGCCAACCAAGACAGAGCATCCATCATTGCTACCTGTTACTCTACTTGGTACCCCCAAATTAAGACCAATCACTCAAGGCCCCGTTACCTTGAGACTCTGACCTTCCCACAACTATGCAGGGCCTTTGTAGAACTAAGATTCCAACAGTGCCCTTGGCAAATTTAGAGGAATTCTGCATATGGCTCGCAAATGTATATATGGATCTCCTCAGGTAGAAGATATTACACACTATCTGCTGATTTTCCCCCTGTGTGAATGCACTCCAATCTTAAATTTTAATGTAAATTTCCTTTATGTTGTTAACTGATACAGGTTATGCTATATGATTTTAGATGAAAGTTTCCCTTTTATTCTCTGTTGTCCATTGTAAAGCCCTTTGGTTACATACAATAAAATTGACTAACTGATATATAGAATGTATAATTTCACCTTTGATACTCAGGACATTTTTTTTAAAGGATTGCAGGTTGTTTTAAATGGTTTTTTAATGTTGTATTTTAGATTGTTGGAATCTGCCCAGGGACTTTAGGATGAAGGGTGAGTAAATAATAATTATAATCAGCTTTGCTCCTTGCTGTGTTTAAATCTTGATGGCATTCTAGACAAAAAAACTTCATGCAAACTTCCTCAATGGTTTCACATCTAACTTTAATGTTTAATATTATATTCAGCTTGGTTTCAGTTTTGTTCTGGGTATTGCATTAACCTGGTGAATTTTATCCCACTGAGATTGAAAAAAAACCCTCAACAGTAAAAATATATATGTTGTTTTCCTATATGACTGATTCTCCGTAACATCCATTAAATGTTTATAGTAATGACATGTAGGTTGCTATGGTATATAAAACAAACCAACCATGGCACACACATGGGCAAATGTTGCCCCAAAACGCACATGAAAGGCTAGTTATTTCAAGACATTTTGCAGCAATACACTTGGAACAGCTGAAAACCTTGTGCGACAGACACTTCTGCAGCTGGTGTATGGCAGCAAACACATGAATACTCCATGGGAATGACTGCTCCCCACATTAAATGGGGTGTGTGTGATTTTTGTGTGGTCGCGCGCAGCCCCCTGAACCACAGAGCGGCTACCTGGTAGTTTGAATCTGGCCACTATCTCTCCAGGCTGGATACCTGGGATCTCCGCCTACACCAGCCAATCGTCCAATCCCGCCTGGGTAGTTGTTGCCAGGGGACAGGCCAGGTAAGGGGGGGGACTGTCCAGCTCACACAATAGAATTTGAATCTTACCTGCAAGCAGCAGTCGGCTCAAGAGCTTCTCCCACCCTCCACACCCTAACTGAAGTTTTCTTTTGCAGGCGTACCTTTTTTCCACAAGTACGCAGGTGCTGCTATGTCAGGGTCGCTGTTGAAGGACCGGAAAGGAATTTTCCTGCATTGGCAGGTTTTGCCTTTCCCGTAGCAATACGTCACAACTTTGGTGGTTTCAGGCTATCTTCCTAAAAGAGGTGTGTGTGTGAGGTGGTGACCTCACCCCCTTTGCGGCGTCAAGATCAGCCCCCCCCCCCGTTAAAGGGGTCTTGGGGGGAGGCATTGGCCATACATCGAGTTTCTCCCTCCAGTGGTGGCGAACAGGGACGGGCTCTCTCTGCTTGAACAAATGTTCTCCAGAGCCAGCCCAACCCCCCATACATTCTGGATAACCCTGAAGTCCCCCAGATCCCTGGCTGGGGACTGGGGAAGGAAAACGCCCAATGCCTGAGCCAAGGTCTTCCTACATCTGAATTTTAATAAAGTTGTGGCCAATTTTAATCCCATAACATGTTGTCTTGAGTCAATATTCCGCTCAGGGGTCACCTGGGGTTTAGGGGGACTCCGCCTGTCCACGCAAATACTGCTGTAACTCACAACAATGGGCCCTGCGGCATAAAGTGTGGACCTGCCTTGAGATATATTCATAACCGTAGACTTCTTTAACCTGAACATTTGATTCAAGCTTCTTGGAAGGTGGCAAATGGTGGAAGCAATGATACCTACATTTAGAAACGTGTTTGAACTTTTACCCGAACATAACCCATTTTAGGTTTTTTGAAGTACAATGTCCACCTTTATGCAGATTTTTTTTTCAAATAGTCCTTGATATAAAGTGAAGGTGCCAATGAGCAGTGCTGGATTTACGTATAAGTTAAGCAAGCTATAGCTAAACAAGCTAAACAAGCTATAGCTTAGGGCCCCATTCTCTTGGGGCACCCAAAAAAAAATTAAAGGAAAAAAACCTGGATGTACATTTCCAAAATATAAGATAAAAAGGAAATAAAATAAAACCTACATACAGCAACAGTGTTTTGCTTCTATGATGTAAGTAATGGGCCCTGCCTGCTAGCCTGCTCCCTAAAATATCACTGGTTTGCTCAATTCTATATATAGGGTGCCTACATTCTGCACTGACTGGTTGTATGACAACATGTGCAAATGGCTTTAGATACCTATTAGGTCCATAAATTACCAAACAGCATATAAAAAAATAAATAAAATAAAATAATAATAATAATAAAATCCTTCCGGTAGCACCTTAGAGACCAACTAAGTTTGTCATAGGTATGCCACACAGCATATATTCAACACAAAAAACAGCGACAATTTGTTGTTGACAAAGGACAGCTGGTCAAATGAAGGGCCCCATTACCTTCAGTAGCTTAGGGCAGGCATCCCCAATCTTTGGCCCTCCAGATGTTTTGGACTACAATTCCCATCATCCCTAACCACTGTTCCTGTTAGTTAGGGATCATGGGAGTTGTAGGCCAAAACATCTGGAGGGCCGCAGTTTGGGGATGCCTGGCTTAGGGCCTCATCAAACCTCAATCCGGCCCTGCCAATGAGTATACAGAAAGAGCTGGAGAAAATCAAAACCAACATAAAAGACAATGCGAACATTTGATTTAAAACCCGAATTTATATGGCAGAATATATTTTGAGGAAGTTCTACCTGTGCTTGCCCGCCTGTGTGCAGGGGTGGATGTGGCGAGGTCTGATGATGCGCTGGGTGCGCATGAAGGTGAGCATGGGAGTGGTGGTGCGGGTGGTTCTGCTGGTGATGCGTTTGAGGGTGGTGTGCTGGGTGCTGGTGCTGGTGTGGATACGGGTGATGAGGTGGAAGCGTCTGGTGCTGATGCGGATGTGTGTGCATATGGTGGTGCGCTGTCTGGTCCTGCCGGGAGCTCATCATCTCCATCATATGGCCCATGCTGTTCATATTTCCATTTGACATCCCTGCAGGATGATGAGACAACGCCGCCTTCAACCTCTGCAACAAAGAAAGTTTGTTTATAAAGTCAGTCCACTGGCGAGGAGACATCCTATTCATTCTTTGCATATGTCGGCCGCTGTCTACAAAAGAAAGGTCTCAAAGCAACGTGGCAAAATACAGCAATTAAAATCATAAGAAAACTATTCAAAAAAGATTATGCGCGGCTAAGATTTGTCACAACTGTTGTCGGTTTTGTTAACTGACAAAAACGCAGCCACAATTAAACACTCTGTAGCCCTGTTTGAATCTCATTTGAAGGGGGAAATGTGAATATTCCTGAGGGAAGCAGAACCAAAATGACATCAAAAAGCAGTGGAGAAACTCAAAAAAGTGCTAGAAAAATTAACTGATCCACACCAAATTATTCCTCAAGTGTTTTGAGAATAGGATGCTGAAAACGGAATTTAAACAGATAATTCAATACAATATTCTCACATTTAAAACACAGCCATTTAATGCAACCATAGGGTGATTTAGGAATTGTTTTGTTAAAAAGTGCTCAGTGGAACCTGAGTATAAACATAGATTTGAATCCAAGGAACTGTGAGCTGAGGTAAAAATGAGCGCCGGTGGCAGATGGTGGGCCTTACAGCACCACAACAGAGCTTGGTTATAATAGCCTTCAGTCAGAGAATTGTAGAGTTGGAAGGGCTCCCAAGAGTCATCTAGTCCAACCCCCTGCGATGCAGAAATCCTACCCACAGCTGTCCCTGGGTGGGCTCAAACCACCAACCTTCTGGTTAACAGCCAGATGCATTGACCCATTGCACCACCCGGAGGTTAAGCCTTGGTGCCCCCCAGAAGTTTTGAACTACAATTCCCACTGGTGCCACCCAGGGTTGAGAAGAGTCCCGACTGGCATCTGGTGGGCACCAGGCTGGTGAAATGTGTGTTGCATTATTAGAAACATGGCAAATAAGAAGAGACAAACTGCAGCAAATCAACCACTGTGATTCATAAAAAGGACTTGCTCAAGGGCTGTGCTCATAGGAGAACTTTTCCGGATCTGGATAATTTTTTTCTCAAAATGTGCTCTTCCGCTAGGTTGGGAATATCCCTTCAGTAAGTTAAAGGCTCTTTTTGCTAGCAGATGAAACATCTTAGATCCCTGGATCAAAGTTGTATTTGTTTTGTGACATTTCGTATACCGTTCTTTAAAATAAAACTATTATTTATTTCAAGGTGTCTTGCAATACCAATTCAAACAGCAGAGGCACAAAAGCACTGAAAGAAAAATCAACAATCTTTTTAAAGGCTCTTAAAATGCCACTAATCTATAAATATCAATTAGTATATGATTACAATAAAAATATGCACCAACTACCTGTATGCCTGGTATTAAATAATAAAAGTCACCATTCATCTACACACAAATATACTTGATTCGTAAAAAGAGGAGGAAAATATCCAAAATGCTATTTAAACAAGGATTCAACACATCCAAAGCTTTTTAGAAAACCCACTAGGTTTCTTTCTTTTATATTTTAGTAATTCTGTGCGCTTACTTTTTCCTTCTTTGTTTATGCTGAGGTTCCATTGGGAACGCTTTTATATATTATTTTTAAAGGCATGATGTGCTAACATGAAAACCTCATGTTTTAAATTGAGTGTTGATTTGTTTGTTTGTCTGTTTAATCGGTTTTTAATGGCCTCTGATGCATTAGGTAACTTGGAATGCTCCGGTATGAAATTTGTTTTAAAACCCAGTATATCTAGGTTCTCCTTTTGAGGTTTGTGTCTCTGTCGACGTGCATATCTCCTATTTGGAAAAAGTTCGGAAGCGTGGGGATGAAGGAAGCACAAATCACTCATCCAGTTTCCTCCAAATGTCTGGTGTGGCTTTTGTCTGACAATGCCAGAGACTGAACAATAGGATGTGCTTTTCTGTTTCAGAACCTAAGAGCCTGGAATGTAACAAGTTCTCAGCCACACTCAAATAAAACAGCAACTGTTTCCATCAGACTAAAAGGTTAATTGCTGGCATTAAGGAAAAAAACAATGGTGAGAATATTGAAATATTTGCTGGAGCAACCAAACATTAAATGCACATTGTAGTCTAAGAGGTCCTCATCTTTTATTTTACCTTAGGGATAATTCTTCAGCTTTAATATAGGTGAAATAAATGTGTCAACCTGCTTGGGTGCAGCAGCTTTGATTTCACTTAACTTATTGTGGAATAATCAACTTCCGTAGTAATGAAAAGGCAACAATGCTACCAACCTCCTGTTTTGAACTCAACACAGCTAGTGCCTTTTGGTTCGGAGGCATAAAGTGACCTCTTTCCAGGAATAGGATTGTTTTGTTTCAGTTCGTGTGATCAACAGATTTCAGATATCCATTCCATTCAGTTTTGCCGTACACATCGGATGAAAGAATTCCTCCATACCAGACTTTTAAATGTGAAGAATTCACCACATGCAGGCCGGCCTCTGGACTGCAGCCAGAAGAACACAAAATATGTGATACAACTGTTGATAAAGTATCACAGGCAGACCTCAATTCTTAAAATAACCTTTAGCTGCTTCTTCTGCTATAAAGTACACTGTTCAAAGTTCAAAAGCCTGCATTCATTTTCAACACCAAGATTCCCCTTATCCGCTTTGCGTATCTCACATTTTCACCTAATAACCATCCAAAAACAGCAAGGCATTTGCCAAACAACCACTTATTTCAGAGAAACATATTTTTTTCTCCACTTGTTAGGAATTTTTTTGGGGAAAGAGAGCGTTTTCCCCTGGATTGACTTCAGCTACTGCTACACAACCCGTATACACACAGTGATCCGCAGAACATGGCCATACATTTCTTTTTAAGAGGGCTCGCAACTTAAATGTCATTTGCCAAGGAGAGACATGGAGGGGAGATGTCAGGAGGCAGAGGAGGTAAGGCTGCTATTGGCCCAGGATCAGGAAAGCTTTTGTTGGTGAACAGACCAAATGCAACATTCCACCCACTCAAGATTGCTGCACGCCCCCTCAGGTTCAGAAAAACAACAACAACGACAAATAAAGAAGAAAATATGGAGGGTGGCAGACACCAATACTTTAGTAACCTTAGTTTCTCAGTACAGTGGTGCCTCGACTTACGAATTTAATCCGTTCCGAAGGCACCTTTGTAAGTCGAAAAATTCGCAAGTCGAAAAACGCCATTGGAAATGCGATTTCCCATAGGAATGCATTGGAAATGGGAAAATTCGTAAGTCGAAACAACCCTATCCAAAAATTCGTAAGTTGAAAAATTCCTATCTGCAACAGCCACGGTTCCCCCCCCCCGGATGTCGAGACATTCGTAAGCGCGCGGCCATTTCCCCCATTCGTAAGTCGAAAAATTCGGTTGTCGAGTTGTTCGTAAGTCGAGGTACCGCTGTATGTGTAACTCAGGAATCCAATGCAAGCAATACAATATTGAGATTTCATCCATTTAAACAGGGATGAGGGACTGTGGCCCTCCAGATGTTGTTGCACTGAAATGCCCACCCAAGATAGATTGCTCTGCCTCCTTTCTTTTAGCAAATGTTTTGTGCCACTAGGGAAGTGGTAATTCTGTATTGATTTGTTTTGGATGTTTGTACGCGATGCCAATAAAAGGTTTGATGATGATGAAAATGCCCACCAAGCCTGACTTGGCTATGGTGGCTGAGCTGGTGGCAGCTTGGGAGTCTAACAATAGCACCTGGATGGCTTCAGGTTCTTGCCCCCTGTATTTAAATGTACTATATTTCACACAGCATATACAGAGACCAGCATGAACAGACTCATTTCCATCTGAAGGGTTCTTCAGGCACTGTGGTGGTGATCTCCCTGGAACAGTTACTTCTGGCTAATCCAGAACTGACCGACCTACCGTGTTTCTCACATTTTAAGTCATGTCTTATATTTATTTTTACTCCAAAAAAACCCGCCATGGCTTATTTTCAGGGGATGTCTTATTTTTTTTGTTAAGCTTTTTAATTTTTTAAGCTTTCAGAGTTTTGCTGGGTCGGGCTCGGTGCGGCACGCGCTGCTGCCCTTGCCGGCTCCCGCTGGGTCGGGGCTCTCCCTCTCTGAGATAACTACGAGCCCTTCTCCTCCTCACCCCCCAGTCGTGACACGGCCGCCGCGCGGGCTTCCTTACCCGGGTTGCAGTGCAGCGGCGAGGGCGGAGTGGCGACGGGCAACGAGGGGGCCGGGGAAGGCTGAAGCAAAGGCGGCGGCGGAGGCAGCGGCGGGTCTTTGGGGCCGCCAGCGCCCGGCGAAGGTGCAGCGGAAGGCGGCAGCATGAGGTAGCGATGCGGAGGGGGTAGGCAGCGCACGCAGAACGAGTGGAGGCACGGCAGCAGCTTGGGCCGCCGGCTCTGGATGTTCTGGCCGCACACCCCGCAAGTGTCCAACAGGTTGGGCCGCGACTCTCCGTCGGCCCGGTCTGCGGGGCCTTGCCGGCTTTCAGCCTCGTTTTCCCCACCCATGGCGACAGGACCGACCGCGGTGGGCCCTGCTCCTGCCATAGGCTCGTCCATTGTTCGGCGGCGGCGGCCATTTCAGGCGCGAAACGCCTCTCACCCAATGGCCGCTTCTGCTCTCACCCTCCCCCCGGCCTGCTCACAAGCGGAGCCCCGCCCCTTCACGACTGCTGGGAGCAAGCGACGTCGGTTGCTCGTTGGTGTGATTGGCAGGCTGTTCTGGGCTTGGTCGAATTCGGGGTGGGGGATTCATTCAAGAAAGAGCCGGCAAAGACAGCTGCGTGCGCTGTGCAGAGCCCCGACTCAGCGGGAGCCGGCAAGGACAGTAGTGCTCACCGCGCAGAGTCCCGACTGAGCGGGACCCGGGAGAAACAGCAGCGCTCGGCGAGGCGCACGCTGCAAAACCGCCATGCAGACCTGCTCCCACCACTGCTCCCACTCAGCATGTCTTATTTTGGGGGGATGCCTTATATTTTATTGCCTCCAGAAAATCATGCCATGTCTTATTTTATAGGGACGTCTTAAAATGTGAGAAACACGGTAGTTAAGCTAGTCTCTATTTAAGTCAATAGGACTAATTGAGTTTTACATCCATCCTTTCCCATTACGCCGGGAATCCAATTTGGGCACACAGGTCGGTCAACCTGGCCATGATGATGATGTGCAAGAACTCTCTCAGCCAAAAAGCAAAGCAAAGCAAAAAAACAAAACAAAACCCACTTGTTTTATAGATCTGGTGTCTTTACTTTGGACAACTGCGCCATAAATTAGGTTATCGGTCCCCAATTAACTTGCTGAAAAACAGAAGCACTGCAGCCACTCAAAAAGCAAAACAAGCAACTTATCAAGGAATTCTAATTCATCCTTACCTCCATTATCAAAACCAAAATACTCCCAGCTCTGCTGCCCGCGTTCTTTGCTGTACACTGTACACTGTTCTTTGCTGTACACTGAAACGGAGGATCTCTTCAACTAGGCAATTTTTTTAAAAAAAGTGAACACAAATTCTATCGTAGCCATAAAATAGCTGGTGGCGGTAGCTGACGAAACTCACCAAGGGAAGATATAGAAAAATACACCAATCTAAATCATTTTCAAGCGAGGCATTCTTTTTCAAAGCCAAATCTGTGGCATGAAAAGGGTTGGATAACTACCACCATTCTGGTAAAAGGCCAGTAACGTTATATTAAAGAGTGTTTATTCTGCCCAAATATAAAACTCCCACAAACCCCTATTTGCCAGAATTTTTATAAATGGTGACTATTAGTCTGTAGATGTGCCCACGCACTGTTTGTCCAAATGATCCTACTTTGATGGTGAACTGCGCCATTTGCCATTATAAACTGCACACTCCCCAAGCTCTCTTCCCCTTTCCCCAAAGTGTCAGGGATGAAAAAGACCTTAATGTGTGAAGGAACACCCAGCTCCAAATGCACACACACACACACACACACACACACACACACACACACACAACTATAAAAGCTGTGAATTGGATTCTCAGTGGAATACATTATTCTGTTTTCTTTCCACAGACCCTTCAGCCACGTCTATTTATTTGAGATTGCAAATCAAGAGAGGCAGGGAGAAGCTGGACGTGCAGCTGGTTTCTGTCAATAGGGGTCATTTGTACGTGGTCTCTGTACTTTACAAGCTCCTTGTTCACTTTTCCCAATGGGAGGGTGGGCCAGCTGCCCTGGATCCAAATTCTGGTAAGAGACCAGCTATCTACCTCATCTCATCCCATAGCAGCAACAGCAACTGCCCAGCCCCTCTTTAACTCCATGCTTAGGTCAGCTCTGCATTGACAGGAGTGTTACGGAGCCCCTGCAAAACATTTATCAGACACACACCGTGCTCTTGCCATGAATGAGAAGTATTTGAGGAAACATTTTTTATTCTTCTGCCTTTAAGAATAGGCACTTAAGACCTTTAAAAAACTGAAAGCTTTGCAAAATAGAGTGACACCGCAACACTCGCAACATGGACACTGCAATATCAAATTATCTTATGTGCATTACTGGAATAATGTAGGCAAAATGTCTTAGATACTGCCAAGTGCTACTTAGATTCTAATTCAGGCATCCCCAAACTGCGGCCCTTCAGATGTTTTGGCCTACAACTCCCATGATCCCTAGATAACAGGACCAGTGGTCAGGGATGATGGGAAGTGTAGTCCAAAACATCTGGAGGGCTGAAGTTTGGGGATGCGTGTTCTAATTCATATTTCAAGTGAGATCTGCAATGTTCTTTACTGCTCTAGGCAGCAGTGCCCTTTTCCATGATACTCCATTCCAGCTTCCCATCTACACATTCCCGCCCACCCCCTGGCAACGGCCAGGCAATATTTGGAAGCAACAGAACATGCTCAAAGCTCACATAACTGTTTTTAGAGGTCCTCCATGTAAGGGTTTTGTTTTTTAAAGCAAAAGATTTGCACTTAAATAAACCTTGGGTTCCCCCGAGCCTACTCACATTTCCTCACGCGCACAACTAAATAAATACAGTGGTACCTCAACTTACGAATGACTCGACTTACAAATGTTTCGACTTACGAACGGAGCTCCGTCCGCCATCTTGGATGCGGTTTAGATAGGATTTTTTCGACTTACGAATTTTTAGATAGGGTTGCTTCGACTTACGACTTTTTTCTCCCAATGCATTCCAATGGGATTCAACTTACAATTTTCTTCGACTTACGAATGTGCGTTTGGAACGCATTAAATTTGTAAGTGGAGGTACCACTGTATATGTATTTATAGAAATCTATTGCCCAGGCTTTAACACGGAGTCCCAGGGCGGGTTATGTATAATGAAACCATGCAACATCTTCTGCCCCCAGGTTTTAGCGAGATAATCCACGGCAAAGAAACTTGAAATTGCATTACAAAAACATTTGCATGTGCAGCAAGATTACCAGGGCAAGCTAGGCGGTAGACGACTACTGGTACATTTAAATTCACCTCTTTTAGTAGTTTAACTTTTGTACCTTTTAAAGTACGGTTGTGAATTTCCCTTGAGGTTTTCTACAACCAAGCCGCCATTATTTTGTGAAATAAATAATAATAAACGCATGGTCTGGTGTTGGTTAGCTCAGTTGGTTAGAGCATGGTGTTGATAACGCCAGGGTTGCAGGTTCAATTCCCCATAAGGTACAGCTGCCTATTCCTGCATTGCAGGGGGTTGGACTAGATGATCCTCAGGGTCCCTTCCAACTCTTATGATTCTATATACAGTGATAGGCTTTTGTCAGTGGTGGCCCTAACAGGATTGAACTGAAGCACATGCATCACACATTCTCCCATAATCTTTTAGGTGGCTTGCTAACGCAGTGGTATTCCATCAAGCTTTGGGAATGTGCAGGTGTAGATTTATATTTATTTACTGATATTATCCAATGTTTCGATGGACTGCTGATGATTTTTGACATTTAGATCGTGCTGTGTGTTTGGGACTTTTTTACTTAAAAAAAATCATGTAATGGGTGCTAGCTACCATGTGGATATTTTCTGTGGGAAGAAACGTTTCGATAAGTAAATAAAGAAATGCATTTATATTGATATTTCATTGCCTTTTAAGATGACTGAGAGACAGAAGAAGCACAGGAATGAATCTTATCCCGTGCTTCTCCACCAAACCCTTTAGAGGCCGACAAGATGAAGCTGCTTTTTGTAAACCAGCATTCCACTCAAGATTTGTAAAAAAATAAGCTGAATATAATTCATCTCTATCCAGCAACAGAACTGAAGATATTTAACGATGACATTTCAGAAACGGATAGAGCTGTTTATGATGATGACATGTAAGGAGCTGCATTCTTTTCTGAACAGAAAACGCCTAATGATTTCAAGAGGGGGATGGCTGTTCCAAAAATCCACATCAAGGTCTATGTCTTAGTTTAGACAATGCTAATTTGCTAATCTTTGTAATTAGTCCCAGGCTTGTGCCCCTTCTGTTCTCCAACACTGAGACATACAGCAGTTGGAACAATGACCTGAACTGCTGGGCTGATCTGGATGGGAGTCGGAGTGGAGAGCCAATGTGAGGGATTTGGTTCTATGGGTGGGGTGTTGCTCAGCCCGCAATGCAACACGGTGTGGGTGGAATTTCTGACCGAAATTGGCAGGATTCTATCAAGGAGGCATCATCCACCCAGTCCAAGCAAAAACCATACTCACGTTGGGGGAAATTAATATGTCATTCAGTGCTGCGAGTGGAGATGGAAACTTGTAAACCCTGAAAGACCAGAGAGTCTCCTTCTTTAATGGGCATACCTCGTAGTAACAAAATGGACGCCATTAACTGGCTGGCACAGATTTTCAGCAGTAATATCTACAAAAACACCCAATTTGTTGTCTTATTAGAAGCTCGTCTTCTTAAAAGCTGCTAGGCTTCACCTTAGTAGCTTCACCTCTTTCAAACTGTGCAGGGTGAGGGGGGGAAAGAAGAAAATAAGTGGATTTTGCACCCACTTGAACAAAACAAAACAAAATAATTTGTTGGTGTAGGCCGCAGGCCACTGAACTTAATGGTGACGTTCGTATGGGTCTTAATGAGTCTAGATCTTTCCTCCTTTCTCACTGCTAAAGAACAGGACCACAATCCTGAAAGAAAGGAGGATGGTGCTGGGATACGGCTAGTAGCCCAAAGACAGTGAATGAAGGACAAGCCCAAATTTAACAAAACTGAATGGGGAAAACTGCAAATGTGAGGTACATACAGGTGCTGACGGAGCATAGGTCAGTCTTTGTTCAGGACAGGTATTACACGTGGCTCTAGGTCAGGGTTTCCCAAACTTGGATCTCAAGCTGTTTTTAGACTACAACTCCCATCATCCTTGACCACTGGTCCTGCCAGCTAGGGGTGATGGGAGTTGTAGTCCAAAAACAGCTGGAGACCCAAGTTTGGGAAACCCAGCTCTAGGTGACCCTTCCTTAGATCTTTGTATACAATTTCGCTATACCCACTGCCAGGAAAACTTGCAACAGCTCTGCATATTATTTGGAGATCACGGCTATACAGACACAGGGAACAGTTCACATTTTCTTGTCTGGTGTGTGTGTGTGAGAAACCCTATCAGAGCAGCCCTAAAGCTGTTTGGCATTAAGCAGAGATACCACTGGAGAAAGCAGACACTGCACTATTAAGCTAGCAAACCACATCACACACCCCATTCATTTTAACAAGTATCTTGCGGGCTTAAGCTGTGGCAACCTCGGATCTGAACGCGCCTCGCCGGTGGAACAGATGATCTCCCTTTCCCACAGAATGCTTGCATCTTACCACAGTCTAGGAGCTTATCTGCTATCAGCCTGGGCAAATGAAATAAGTTCTTCTCGTACAGCTACTTCTCCTTGGAAGACTGCCAATGTGTAGAAGGCAGGTTGTGGGAGAGGCAAACTCAGTGGTGGTGGGGCTGGGTTCAGACAGACAAGCGGGTCAAGGTGACTACATCTTTTCTAGTTATTTTCCCTCCTGTGGTTAAAGCCAGGAGAGATAATTTATCCCATGTTTTGATGGTGCTCCAGTTGGCAGCAAAGAGAGCTGTTTATTAATTTGCTCAGTCCACCTACTTATCAGCGCAGGGCTTAAAGGTGCAGTCAAGCTGTGCTGGTTTCAGGAAAATTGAGGACCGGGAGCATTTTTCAGCCCTGTTGCTCTGACAGTGCATGCCAATTGCAGCTTTTGGTGCGAAAGAGCCTTACTACGGAAGGCAACAAGTGAATTTTCTGTGCTTTGGGGGGCAGACTTCTAATAATAATAATAATAATAATAATTTTTATTTATACCCCGCCCTTCCCAGTCAAGACCGGGCTCAGGGCGGCTAACAACAAATAACATCAACACAAGTATAAAAGAAACAATTCAGTTAAAACGCGGATTAATATAATGTTAAAATTCAATTTTAAAATTAAAAATCTACAAATAAGATAAAACCATCCTGAAATTCTAGTGATGTCTATATTTCTCAAAACCTACGCAGAATTTTTCTACTCTTAATATTCAGTTCTTCACATTTACACAGCAACTTTCGTTTTTAAAAACATAACCCTCATGGTGCAGTGCAAATTTCTCCTCAGAAACACAGTTTTCTATGGAGTTTTGACCAATGCACATGCGTTTGCAAGCAATTTCCCTTAATATAAGTTATTTTACTTTCACTATGTTATTCATTTTCATCACCCCTCCCCATTCATACCCTTAATTCCTCCCTTTCAAACACACATGGGTGAAAGGACTTAGAATAACAGAATAATAGAATTTTAGAGTTGGAAGGGATTGCAAGGGACATCTAGTCCTACTCCTGCAATGCAAAAATCTCCTGTGATTAAGAGTCTCATGCTCCACTGTGAGCTAACTTTAAAAAGAGATAAAAGGTAAGCATTTAGGAAATAACATATTTTCTTTCAGAATTTGCATTTGATTTTTAAAAGCCTTTTATATTATCGCCTCCCTTATCCTAGCATGACCCAGTGCTATAATTATGATATGCAGTCTACCCATAATGGGCAGATAAGTTGCTTTACTGTGTTTCTCACTTTAAAAAAAATATCTCAGAAGAAAACAGGAAGATGCCCCCTTCGGAGATGAAGAACGTTGATTGAAGAATGAATACAAAAAACACTGTGTGAAAGCGAAAGTGGATTGAAATGGTGGGACATTGGTTTTGGGTAGCGACTTTCTTTTCATAGCTCATTAAGTATGAGACTCGATGAATTTCCCCATGCTGTTGTGATCTGCAGCAGTGGAATGCATTGGAATGTTTGTGTGTTTTTTATTTCTTTATTTTATTTAAAAATATTTTTTCAACTGCTTAATTTTTTTTTAAAAATCCAAGCTGCATAAAAATAGAAAAAAATAAAATACAAGTAGCATCAAAACAGAGACACAGTATAAAAACTAGTCAAGCAGTATTATAAGAAACAGGTTAAAAACGGGAATTCAGTAAAAACAAAGACCAAAATTATGAGTCGGAGAAAGCCTGGTTGAAAAGACAAGTCTTTATAGGACTGTGTTTTATGTATGGCAGTTGGAAGTGCCTTTTTTTGGTATATCCTCTTGATTAGTCTTTTTTGGGAAGTTTTAAATTAAAAGTGAAACAAAACTTTTAGAACTCTAAAAAAATTCCAAGAAGGCATGACCATAGGAAGTTACACCACCCATTAAATCAGAAACGACACCACTATCCGATAGAAGCCACAAAAACTCATGCAACCTTTTCCTCCACAATTTTATTACTAATTGTATTTGCTTTGTGTTGCCTTTCTCTTTTTTTTATCAAAACAATTGGCATAGGAAGATTTTAGAAGCAGACTGTGCTTTGGATTCTGGCGTGCATTTGTGCATATTTCAGTTGCTTTGGGTGAGAAGATGTTGCCTTTCTTGCTTCTGCTCTTAAGAAGAAATGCCTTCTTCATCACACACAAACCCACAAATTTCTAATTTAGACCTTCATATTTCTACTGATATAACTACGGTAAGTGTTTCTTTTCTTTCAAATGGCATGGCACAAGCACATATCAGAACGGCTCTAGTTGGAATCGGAACAGCAATCTCCATGGCTATGCCTATCGTTTTATTCGTTTTAGATCTCCGCTGTTACTTGCACACACGTGTTTCATATGAAAATCTGCTTTTAAACTCATATCCCAGCAAACTTTTTTACAGATAGAATTAGAAAACGCCTCTGCAGCAGGAATAGGTTTGAGCACAAAACGGGCATTTCTACTAAAGAGTTTTAATGAAGATATCCTGAAGGCTGGCTGTTTTGCTCACCCTTGTTGGGTCTGAGGCTCATCCCCCCCCCCGGATTTTTCTTCTAAATTATTTAGAATTGAGACTCTATATGACACACGATCCCATTATTATTTGGGAAACACAACAACAGCATTTCATACATTCTTCATTTTTCTCACTGCAGCCACATTGAATAGTTTTGTGCAAATGAAGCTTATAATTACTCCTATAAATCAGCCCAATGTGGTATTTCTTGTGATCTCTTTCTATAGCCTCCCTCGGGGATAGGAATCCCATCTGCTTCCCTCCATTCAGGCTAATTGAAGGGCACTGACTTTTCAAAATGGATTCATTAATGACTCCACTGCGCATATTCTCAAACTTTGTCACAGCGATCCTCTTTAAGTCAAGAGCGGGAGAGAGAGAGAGAGAGAGAGAGAGAAAGCTGGCCTATTCCCAGGTGTGACTCAGAGCCACTTCGTGAAATATGCAATATGCACATCACACGTGGAGCAATTGCAACAGTCGCTCCATAGTGGCTGTGCCAGGCAGACATTGCTTTGGCATACCAACTCATTTGGTAGAGTCGACGCAAGGGACCACGGCTCAAGGGATGCCCAGGTGTGTTCGCCATACTGTGCTGCAAGGCAAGAGCAGAGTGGTTGCCTTCTTCACAAGGTGGTACTCTGAGGGTGGCTAGAAGCACCCTATAGGGTGACATCATTGGCCTGGCCTGGGTATATGTAGATACTGGGGTGCCCAAGGGCACTATCCTTGCCTATCATTTAGAAATCTCCCTTGTTGATATTTAATGACATGAATGAATATAGTCTCATACCCTCCAATGTTTCTCCAATGAAAAGAGGGGTATCGTATTCAACAACAATATTCTGTTGGAAGCCACCCAGAGTGGCTGGAAAGGCCCGGCCAGATGAGTGGGGTATTATTATTATTATTATTATTATTATTATTATTATTATTATTATTATTATTACAAAAACAACGCAACAAAAACAACAACAATAATTATACCCCGCCCATCTGACTGGCTTGCTGCAGCCACTCTGGGCGGCTTCTAACATATATTAAAATAAAATAAAACATTAAACATTAAAAAAAATCTTCCTGCCTTCAAACTTATCTCCTGTGCTTGGGGATCGCATAACTCCATGCCTCCAACATTTCTCCGATGAAAACAGGGATGTCCTGCCATACCCTCCAACATTTTCCAGATGTAATTAGGAGCATCCCAAGGAAAAACGGGACATTCCGGGATCAAGTGAGAAACAGGGATGGCTTCTGTAAACCTGGGGCTGTCCTTGGGAAATAGGAACACTTGGAGGGTCTGTGGTCTTATTCAGTCATTACATTTCCTTGCAATTAGCAGTTGCCTGAGGGGGAGCATTCTTCATAGCCTCTTCCTTCTGAGGTCCTTGGAAGAGGACATGGCTGCAGATGAGATGTGTAGTCTCTTCATGTGACCTGGAACATTGTGCAATGCTCAATAAGTTCCCTCCACAGGCTTGCTCTCAATGCATGGATGGGATGGGGTTTGAAATACTGCCAATGTGAGCGCAGGGCGGAAGGATGGGCCCCCGGTTCTTCCCGCTCTTGTGTGAGGAGGAAACAAATGACCAGGGTTTTCGTCCCCGTATTTGTGAATGCTGCTAATGTCTGCTCTGAAGCCACATCATTTGAATGCCTTTACTTTGCTGGGACATTACATCTGTAAATGGCCCAGGCTTTTTAAGAGATGTCTGCAGGATTGCCCCCACTCCTCTCCTTCTTTAGGCTCTTCTTCCTAATGACGCCTCTGCTTCATTGTGCCATCTGACCAGGTTTCTGCAATCTCATCGTTCTCCTTATGTCTTGATCTAAAACAAATGCAGATGTGCTGGCAGCTTTCCCTCCCCTCTCTTTATTTCTAGTTTCTGAGTGCAATGTTACAAAACACTTGTAATCCCATTCCTCTTTTGCCACTAATTTAATGTGCATTCAGCATCTATAAATATTAAGGCCAAAACTGTTTCAATATGTTTTCTCCACCACCACCATAAATGCAAAAGATGGCCTGGAAAGAGGAAGAATAAATATGCAGGTAATGAATGTCAAACTCTCTCTATCCTCCCCTTGCCAAATTACTCTTGTTTTTGAAAACACACACACGCACACACACACACACACACACACACACAAACACATTCAGCAGCATACAGTGAAGAACTGCTTTCTGTAGGTTGTTATGAGTTTATGGAACAGACATTAATTGAGAGCCAGGTTTCAATATACTGCTTAGCCAAGGACCAAATCGAAGGATTTGGGGGTTGTTGTTGTTGTTGTTTGTTGTAGTATATCTGTGTGTGTTTTAAATGAATAGATACATATACTATACAACAAAGCAAAAAGACACTCTACATTTCAAGTCTGAGATTTCTCCTGATGTTTTGTATATGTTCATACCACAGGTAGCGCTGTGGTTAAACCACTGAGCCTAGGGCTTGCTGATCAGAAGGTCGGCGGTTCGAATCCCTGTGACGGGGTGAGCTCCTGTTGCTTGGTCCCTGCTCCTGCCAACCTAGCAGTTCGAAAGCACGTCAAAATGCAAGTAGATAAATAGGAACCGCTGCAGCAGGAAGGTAAACGGCGTTTCCATGTGCTGCTCTGGTTTGCCAGAAGCGGCTTTGTCATGCTGGCCACATGACCTGGAAGCTATACGCCGGCTCCCTCGGCCAATAATGCGAGATGAGCGCGCAACCCCAGAGTCGGTCACGACTGGACCTAATGGTCAGGGGTCCCTTTACCTTTACCTTATACAGCATTAAGGTTCAACGGAGCATTAAGGTTAAACATGTTCTTGATGCTGACATGAAAAGCAGGAAATGGCGCAAACCGGCCTGTGCCCTCCAGATGTTTTAGACTACAATTGCCGCCACAGGTGCATGATGCCTGGGGCTGGTGTGAGGAAGACCAAGGAAACGAACAAAGGAGATTGGTATTGGGTTGAATTGGGCCACAATTATGCGCTTTGGTTTTCTGAACATTTTGGAAGTCGAACGGACTTCCGGAACAGATTTCGTTCGGCTTCCAAGGTATGACTGTATATTAAAAATATTTTTAAGTGAAAGTGTCGTATTATGCTTAGTTCAATAATATTTCAGTGTTTCAAAAGATGGAATGTTGAAGAATAACAGAAGTTAACTGAGAAGTGGTATCAGAAGAATCTCTTCTAAAGAAGGTATATTTATACCCCTGGGATCACACTTTAAGAGATAATATGTGGAATCTGACATTTCCAACTTTAATAAACGTGCTCCCCTCTCCCTCTCTCTTTAACACACTCACACTATTAGGGACTGTAACACAATTATGATGGTGATGATGGGATAATCCATTTCTCTGCAACACACATGAAGCTGTTGGCTGGGGACAGCTGAACAAACAGCTTGCAAAAGTCTTTTTGGAGACAGCCAACAAGTTACACCCATAATTTCATCTCTGTTAACAAAAACAACTCATACTGGTGCGGGGCTGGGGTTGATTTTCTAGCTTTTGAATTACAGAGTGTCAAGATGCACTTAAGGTACCACCTTACTGATTTATAGGACGCTATATGATGTCAACCCAAACTAGAAAATTCCATGTGAAATTATGCAAAGCCAGTAAGTTTTCTTGGCAATATTACTGCATGCCCAACAGAAAAAAACGATGACACAGAAGTGTTCAATTAAATAGCTAAGATTGACTAGTTTCAGAAATTCCTTATTTGTATACGAAACTAGATTAAACAAAGAAAGGTTAATGTTTTAAATCAAGCCGATTTTGTTATCTGTTTACCAAATTAAGATACTTGCTGGAGTTTAAGGAGCCTTAGGTGAAGTCGCTAAGATTTATTACACTTCCCAAAGTGACATTTCAATCTTCCTGGGTATAGAAAATAATGGAATAGAATGAAGGAAAGTAAATGAAAGGATGGGAGGGGAAAGAATGTGGTATCCTAAATTGCTGTAATAAGGTATATCCAATGGCAGGACTCTGGTGAATTATGACTCGGTAGTAACATGAAGGTGGATCAGCAAAATGAAACAACAAAAGCCATTTTGGTGAATGATCACAAAATGGTAATACAGAAAGCCAAGTGAAATGTTTTGTTTCAAGTGGGGCATATATGTATCCTTGGTACCAATGGCAATTGTTAGAGAAGTTTAGAAAAAACACATGTGGAAAAGTTTCCAAATAAGTATTGGGCTAAATATTGGGTTAAATGGTTGGTAAAGGACCCCTGACAGTTAAGTCCAGTCGCAGACGACTCTGGGGTTGCGGCGCTCATCTCGCTTTACAGGCCAAGGGAGCCGGCATTTGTCCGAGTTTTTCTGGGTCATGTGGCCAGCATGACTAAGCCGCTTCTGGTGCAACAGAACACCGAAACCAGAGCAGCGCACGGAAATGGAGTGGTACCTATCTATCTACTTGCACTTTTTTGCGTGCTTTTGAATTGCTAGGTTGACAGGCACTGGAAAAGAGCAACAAGAGCTCACCCCATCGTGGGGATTTGAACCACTGACCTTCTAATCGGCAAGCCCAAGAGGCTCAGTGGTTTAGACCACAACGCCACCCGCGTATTGCACTAAGTTAAAGGGGTTGGTACTAGTGCATAAGGGGACACGGGTGGTGCTGTGGGTTAAACCACAAAGTTTAACTAAAAAGACTAAAAAGGAGTTTTAGTCCCTGGTAAGTGGGCAGATGCGGGTGGGAGCTTAGGGCTTGCTGATCAGAAGATTGGCGGTTCGAATCCCCGCAATGGGGTGAGCTCCCGTTGCTTGGTCCCAGCTCCTGCCAACCTAGCAGTTCAAAAGCACGTCAAAATCTATGTAGATAAATAGGCACCGCTCTGACGGGAAGGTAAACACCGTTTCTGTGCGCTGCTCTGGTTCGCCAGAAGCGGCTTAGTCCTGCTGGCCACATGACCTGGAAGCTGTACGCCGGCTCCCTCGGCTAGTAAAGTGAGATGAGCGCCGCAACCCCAGAGTCATCTGTGACTGGACCTAATGGTCAGGGGTCCCTTTGTCTTTACCTTTACTAGTGCATAAAGCCCTGTATGGTTTACTATGAGTTCGAGTTAGACACAAACCTCTGTCTCTAGATGGAATAGCTCATCACATATCTAGGCTGCAAGGCTATGCCTGGAATTAAGCTGCACTGAATTCAAATGGGATTTACTTCTGAAAAAACAAAGGATGGTGCTTTTAATTGCTTCTGGGCTATACGAATCCAGAGTGCAGGTAAAGCATTGCTTGATTGAATGCTGTTCCAGGGAGAGGGGTGGGGAACTAAGATAGAAAACTAGTACTTTACTATATGCATAGAAACATTCAGTCACAAAACTCCCCACCCAGATTCTGGAATGATAGATTTCAGGATCCACGTGATGGACAATTTGTCTAGAGAGCCTCTGAACAAATCAGTATAAAAACAGGAAAGCGCAATGCTTTAGATTGTTAACTATGTGGTTGTAGTATATAATCGGAACTCAGAAATGTAGTCTACTTTAAATCTTTCAAGCAGGGGAAAAAGAGAAAGTCACAGAAGTGGCCACTGCAAATTTCCATGGCTAGGTATCAATTTCTGAAGAGAAGCCATAAGTACCCCCCTCCCCCTGGCCAATTTGAGAGATGCATATAATATAGCTAGTGAACTACACATAATGTTTAAGAAAACGAAGGAACGAGAATGTTACAACTTTCCCACCCAAACACATATGTGAAGCCATAAAATGAAATATTAACAACACAGCAAACTGGCAGCTGGCGCAGCGAGTCGCATTCAGTGCCAGCTGTGGGCCCCTTTACATATTCCCCACCCGCTTAGACATTCACCGCTAAATGGACCATTAAAAGCACACTGATTCACTGGGCAGAGCTGAACTGAACATAATCAGATAGAGACAATACATTGTACATTTTATGCCTCTAATACAGATCTGATGGGACTCAAGACTCAAAACTACCCATATAATTTTGTAGGCTGTTGTTGTTTTCAAGATGAAAAGGAACCACCGTACAAATGGTTGAATTCTAAGATTTAAGCTTCATTGTGATATAATGACAAGTTAAAGCAACATCTCGAAGACCTTACTGTGTACTCAAATAATGTGAGAATCAGCTTATTAATGGGCTAATAAACAGTTGCTTCCTTCTTTGCAAGGCAGATTTATTTTAGATTCTGACTGTGTAATGAATGCAATCTTGTGTAATTTTTTCTTCTTCTTTTGCTTATAGACATTGGGTTGGATCCAGTCTGATTTAGTTGAACTTAGTTCTCACTGAAATCAGTGGGGCTGAAAGTAACACAAAACTTGCCCCAATGAGCCAGTGTGGTGTAATGATTGGAGTGTGGGCTAGGACCCAGGAGAACAGGGTTCGAATCATGAAGCTCACTGGGTGCCCTTGGGCCAGCCACCATCTCTTAGCTCACAGGGTTGTTGTAAGGATGAAAGGAGGAGGAGAACCATGTACACCACATTGAGCTCTTTGGAAGTAAAGGTGGCATATAAATGTAATAATGATAATAATAATTCAATGCAAACTAAGTTCAACTAATTTACTCTGGATTGAGGCAATAGTTAACGTTAAAATATTGTTACAAAAGTTGGGTGCCGCCTCCACTCCCTGCAAGATTCCAGGGCTTCCAGGCACTCCCCCAGGGTCTGTGCTCCTTTGGAGAATTGAGACAGGGCAGAGACTGTTGTAGCTCCAAGAAATTTGGCTTATTCACCTATTTATACCTTCAGTCTGCATGGAGGGAGTCCAGATCTTACAGCATGGTCATTTCAAGAGGGGCTTGTCCCCCACAGCAGTGCAGCCCTGGAGTCCAAGGCATCTCTCCCAGCCAACCTGCAGCCAGCCTGCCCAATATGGACCCCAGTCTTTTCTCTCCTTTCTTTTTCCCATAACACCTTGCTAAAAAAAAACACACAACCCTCTCTTTTCCTGTCACCTCAAACACACACCCCATCACCTTGGCAGCATGTGTCTCCACACGCTAAAAGATTTCTATCAGATGGCCCATCAATACCTTTTGTCACGTTCACAGATTTGCTTCAGCCAGGCTGGAAAACTGTAACAATACTTAAGAAAGCACGCAGTTTCCAACACTCTTTGTGCAATGTCCCCACTGTGGAAGGACGTGTGGATCCAGAATTGGCCTCCACAGTCACTTACGGACCCATTGTTAAAATTGTGTTTATAGAAGACAACCTTACTCGGCTACGAGTAATCACCAAAGAAGAAGAAGAAAGAAGTGTGGATGTTTTAAGCAGAAGGTATTAACTACAGGGTGTGTGTGTCGCGACGAACCCCCTCGCCGACGTTGCCGATAGATTATGAGACGAAAGGGTACAGGGGTAAAGCAATTACCACTCAATTCCTTATGCCTTAAAATAAACCCCTCAATTCTAGGCTTCTCAGTAAAGCGAGTCTAATTCCAGCTTTCATGGCCTGATTTCACAAACACTCAGGGCTATTTGAATGAACAACCTCTTGCCTACAGAACAGGGACTCCCTCAACTCAGATCCCCACTGTATCAGTCTGCCGTATCACCCTGGCAAACTTGTGGCACTCTAGGTTTTCACCATACTGCCCTTCCTGTGTGACTCTTAGACACAAACTATCCCTTTTTCCTTAGGTAAGTTTTGCCCTATACTGAGTCTCCACCTCTGTGAGTTTTAAAACGCTGCTGGAATAACCAAGACGATACTCTTTGGCACAAAAAGAAGATGAATTTTATTTTCTTGAGAACATAGGTTTTTCTTTTCTTAACGATGCATAAGTTTACAATCTTAGTTACAGTTATACATTAACTCTGTCAGACTTTAACTTCAAGTTATCCTAAGCCTAACCTAAACCACCACTATCCTGGCCCCCCCTTCTCTCTTCGTCACCAACCTCCCCCTCTTCCAACTGCCCAAAATGGTTATTCCCTCCTTTTTAAACCAGGCACCGTCCCGCCTCCTAAAGATGCGCTGTCAGTTAAGCTGGAGGTGGATTAACTCTTTCTAATCCAGGGTGTAATAAATCTTCCATCCTGGGGCTAATCCGTTACATGTGTCAGGACTGGAAAGAGTGCATTTGAAGTTGCTTTATCCAGCTCTACCTGGAAGTGCCAGGGGCTGAGACCTAGTGCCTTCAAAGCATGTGCTCTACCACTGAGTTATGGCCCTTTCTAGATGGAATAGGTCAGAAATAAGTCCAAATGTATTCAGTGTGGCTTAGTCTCATATATAGGGTTGCATATTCAATTTTCAATATGAGGGAAACTTGCTTGAAGCCCCCCCCCAATTGCATATTAATGCCCACATCAGCTCCAAGTGTTAGTTATGTAAACAGGCATTCTGCTGCCTTACTACTGCTGTATTTCCAGAATGAAAACGCATTCCCAGCAAATGCTGATTCATGGCTCCGTAAAATGGAATCATAAACTATTCTTGTGCTGAAATTATATTACAAGCATATACAATCCACTGGCAAAAAAAAAGTCCCCTGTATTTAGAGATTAACTGCTCAGTAGGTAATACAATATTCTAATGAAACTCAGAAATGCTTCCATGGGAATGTAATGAGAAGGATTGGGAAACCACCTCCAAAATGAGCTGTTACAAAGAGGAATGTTGACTGTGGAAAAATACATTACGCTCATTTTTCAAAACAAAGCACGGCCAGGACTTTTGAGGATGTTGCTGGCCTTCACCTACTTAAGCCCATCAGTAATGGTTGAGGAATCAGAGATGACATCATGACATAAGCAGCAGTCTGCGGCGTGTGCGTGCGTGCGTGCGTATGGTAGGAACTATACCTAATCCACTGCTGATGTCATTTTACACACTTGCAAAGAGTGATGTCAGTTTGCAGGATTTCCATTTCTTTCACATAATAAACAGCCTGGGTAAATTGTGGGCAAACAAAAAAACTGGGCATGTCACACAGCTAGAGAGGGGGATTGTGGTTTTTAAAATTAGGACAACTCCTCAGTTATAGGATTTCATAGATTTGGCGTAAAAGAGCTCTCAAAAAGGGAAATGTCCTTCCTCATCTGAGGCTCTTTTTTGTGTCTCTTCCATGAGAGGTCCAGAGGGCAGCAATGCGAGAACGGGCCTTGTCTGTGGTGGCTCCCCATTTGTGGAACACTCTCCCCAGGAAGGCTCGCCTAGTGCCTTCATTACATATCTTTAGGTGCCTGATCAAAATGTTTCTCTTCAGCCAGGCCTCTGGGTGATTAGTATTCTACGGCCTTTCAAAACTGTGTAAGTGTGGGGTATTGGTTTGTTATTATTCTTGTTTTTTATTGTTATGTATTCTCTGTGTTCTCATTTTGTATTTTTGTGTGGTGAACTGCCCTCTGATCTTTGGATGAAGGGCAGTTTAATAATAATAATAATAATAATAATAATAATAATAATAATACGTTTGCCTTCAGTATGCTCCCAAACACTGGCACTTTAGTGTGGTCGATGAATTGCTTGCTAATGCATGCAAAATCTAAACACATTCATCAATTATGTCAGTTATTGGATTCTGTACTTTATGCCAAATGGAAAGAGAGTGTTTTTAAAGGAAACAAATAGGTTTATCAACCAGAATTTCTGCCTCATAGATACAAGCTGCCAAGCTTCTCCATAACACCACACTGCTGATTCATAGGTACAAGCTACTGTACTACCTCTATTCATCCCACTAATGTTGCCATTCAAGTCCCTTTGAAATGAACAGGCTCACAATATAGCCCGCTCATATGTTTTACAAAATAAAAAATACTGTCCTCCCTTCTGGAAATTGTGGGTGTAGACAGCACGCATTGGAATTTGTGGCAGAACAGTTCTAACCAAAAGTGATGCCTGTTCAAAACAATTCCACACAGCTAAAACTTGCTTGCCTTTCCTTCAACCCAAGCATTTTCAGGCAGAAGCACCCCCTCCCCCCCCAAATAATAGCTGCTCTTGCTTTGTAATTCAGTGAACAGCACAATCTTCTCCATGTCTACTCAATAGACTTACTCCCAGTCCCAAAGGAGTTTTAGTCCCCGGTAAGTGGGCAGGTGCGGGTGGCGCGGGTGGGAGCCTAGGGCTTGCTGATCAGAAGGTTGGCAGTTCGAATCCCCGCGATGGGGTGAGCTCCCGTTGCTTGGTCCCAGCTCCTGCCAACCTAGCAGTTCGAAAGCACATCAAAATCTATGTAGATAAATAGGCACCACTCTGGCGGGAAGGTAAACACCGTTTCTGTGCGCTGCTCTGGTTCGCCAGAAGCGGCTTAGTCCTGCTGGCCACATGACCTGGAAGCTGTACGCCAGCTCCCTCGGCTAGTAAAGTGAGATGAGCGCCGCAACCCCAGAGTCGTCTGTGACTGGACCTAATGGTCAGGGGTCCCTTTATCTTTTAAGTGGGCAGAGGATCGCTGCTTAAAAAGTAACTGTGCACATGGGCTATCTTCTTTCTTGCTTAATTGTTTCTGCTTACATATTCATGTAAAAGCTACAATCTTCATTTTAAACACACACCCCTTTTATAACTATAAAACATATGTTATAACTATGCCCTGGAATCTTAAAAAATCCCTTTCAAATTTGCAGGGCAATGTGACATGGAAAAACAACACAGTTGGTTGAGTTGGTTTGATATAGTAATTGCCTCCTAACTATGCATTTTTCGTTAATGTTTTTTATGCTGAGGACTTTCTTTTCACTCTAAATAGTAAGATTGCTGTAAGTCAACAACCAAAAGAGAGGCTCTGAAATATATATCAACAGGTATATATATATATTTTGACAAGCCAATCAGTATTGTGGTATTTTCCTTTCTACTGAGGTCCCCCCCCCCCCTGGAAGGTTACATAGGCTTTCATGAACATTTGAGCTGAGCTGAAAGAGGTCACTTTCAGTGGCATAAAAAAATCCCTTCCACCTTTTGTGATTTTACAGCTATTACTTTAAAAGTAAGAGCAATAGAGAGCATTCCGAGTGAAGTCAATGCTTCCTGAATTTGCTTTCCTTGCAAATTCCTCAGCAATGTCAGTATGTAGCCAAATCTGATATCATCCTGATGCCATATTTTACCATGTGGCCCACAAGTGGCTAGGATTAGCAATATGACGGATGTAGGAAGTGTTGCCCTCACTCCTCATTGACTCGTGTGCCCCTGGTGATCTTGTCAAATCTGACTTGACTGTGCAAGACTGTGACATCATCCCAGTTGCTATGGAATTACCAGTTGGCTAGGACACCCTAGATTAATAAATAAGGAAGAAAAAAGCACGGACGCTCAAAGAACAAAAGCAGTGCTGAAATTCCAATGGCTCAAAAAAAAGAGGCTGACATTTTCCTAATTAAGGTTTTGTGTTTTTTAAAGGAAATACTGCATCTATCCTTAAAAAAACCACCTCTCTTCTGTGAGAAAATAAAAATGGATGAAAGCAAGGAAGACACATCCCTGATAGCTATGTCTTTCTTGCAAAAGAAACACTTACAACAGCTCCCCAAAAGTGTTCCAGATATATGCACATGTGCTTCTAACCTCTAAGCCAGGCATCCCCAAACTGCAGCCCTCCAGATGTTTTGGCCTACAACTCCCATGATCCCTAGCTAACAGGACCAGTGGTCGGGGAAGATGGGAATTGTAGTCCAAAACATCTGGAGGGCCAAAGTTTGGGGATGCCTGCTCTAAGCAGCTGTTCCCAGATTTGTGCCCTGCAGAGCAGTTGCAGCAACAGGGGGAACTTCCCGCCAAGCTTATGTACCCTCATCCGACAGGGCACACATATATAGAAGCCATTGCTGCTCTTCCCTCTTCAAGCCCCACTTGATTCTAGGAGACAGGGGGCGGGGGGTGGTAAGGGGTCTACATGACCGTTCCTTGCCTGAACCGTCTCTTCCACCTCCACCACATCCTGCATGTCTCTCTCCATCTCAAACTGCCCTGCCCCTTCCTCCTCCTGCTGCTTTGGCTCCTGCCTTGCAGGTGACACCAAACCCCGTCACACCCTGGCTCCCTTCTTTTGAGTCACTCCCCTGCCTCCACCACCACACAGTCTTCAGAGTCCTGCCAGTCCCTAACACATATGGTTCCTGAAAGTCTATTTCCCTCTGTATCCCTTCTAAAGGATGGATCATGGGCAATGCTCTTTTTTCCCTAGAAAAAGAGGTGCCAGAACTCACCACAAACACATCCCTTGTTCTCTTATAATGACAATGGCGCCCACCTGAGAGGTGCCGGAACTGAATTCCGGCCGAAAAAAAGGCCTGAACACGGTTCCTTGTAATTAAGGCACAAAGTGCGGCACTCTATTTGAGTAATGAAGGAAGAAGTGGCTGTAACTTGGGTTTTAAAAGCAGCTTTAGCTTTTCCCTGAGTTTGGAGAGGACTGTGGAAAAAAGGAATGCATCCCATGCTCACAGGAGGGATTTTCCAAGTTCTCACAGCTCTAATTATGATGGGTGGGCAGAAAAGAATCTATTGGCCCATGAATCTTTGGCAACTTGCTGCAAATCCTTTGAAGTTCCCATAATGTGCAAAATGAAGTGACACATAGCTTTGACAAAAAAAACCCTAACATGGCTTCTTAGTTCAGCTCTGCTTTCCCACCTTTCTCCATTTCAAGAGTTGTATCCAACACAGTCATACTCAGGTCGGACCCCCTGAAAAACCAATGGATTTAAGTTTGCGGTGCCCATGGATTGCGGTAGGTCTACTCTGAATACGAGCGATTTGGAGACAGCCCGAAATCTTGGCTGAATTGTAAAACTGTGCAAGTTCTCACCAAGATGATGCCAACATGAAGCTATCATTCATGTGTGTGTGTGTGTGTGTGTGTGTGTGTGTGTATAATATTTTATGGGGTTGAGTCATTTCTTTTCCCAAAGGAAGGTGGGCGCGAGTGCATGGGTGGGTGGGTGTGAGTACAACTTTTGGTGTGTTTTCAATATTACTAATGTGGACATATCCTTAAGGAGAAATTTTCCTCAATAGCCACACCAGTGGCAGAATATGGCTCAATAACTTTTCTTTCTTTCGTTCTTTCTTATAAAAAAACCCATAGGCTTTAAAATAAACTATATGAGGCTTTGCTTACATTAGAGGTGTAAAGAGGTCTCCACAGTGCACTTTATACAAGCTGAGGAAATAGTGTACTGTGTATCAGACTGTAGAGTACAATAGTGTGTGTATTTCGGGTCCTGCGAGAGGCATTCAGGCATGCTACGGAGTGCCCGTCATAGCTCCGCTTCAAGAAGAGACGAACTGTTGCTGCGGCAGAAAAGCCTGTAGATTCAGCTGCGTTCTTACCTCACTTTCTCTTCTGCAGTGACCTCATCCTGTTACAATGCTACTATTCATGCAGATGCGGTGGAAAGCCACACACAAAAGTTTCATTTAGTCGCATAAACAAGTATATTTGGGCTGTTTGATTAAAAACGAACGCTTAATATGGTCCTGTGTCAATTTTCCAATTTACGTTCGAAAAGGATACATTGCCATGAAAGAAAAACAACAACAACAACAACAACCCACAATCACTTCTGCCGACAAGTGCAGATATATTCCTTCATATAAATATATAGGCATGCTCTGAGCTTCAGGAGGCTTTAAAAAACAGTAACTGGGGTATAGGCATATATACAAGAATGCATCTTTCAAAAAAGTGGATCTGGGACAAACATCCATAGCTGAAATGCATTCCTGTAGATCTACTGATGTCAGGAGATGGGCAGCAATATATTCTGGACAAGGGTGAAACCCTAAGTGGGGCTTCACAAGAGCACAATCCTGCTATCAGATGCCACCAGAGCCTCACCTGAGTGCCATCTCTTCCTTATTCTTATGCCCTCTGGTGGCACAGATCCATACCTGCCAAGTTGCTGTCCGAGAAATAAGGGACTGGACCGGAAGTAGCAGACCGGAAGTAGCGCTGCCGCCATTTTGGAACTGGGCGGAGCATGCTCAGAAGTGACTTTTGATGCTGCTTTGCCCAGTTCCAAAATGGCCGCCACGCCAGAATAAACCGGGGGAAAACAAAAAAATCCATTTTTTCAGCTAAGAACAGCTGGAAAAACGGGGATTTCCCGGAGATTAAGGGAGACTTGGCAGCTATGCACAGATCTGGGGTTAAGACTGTACCATTCCTCCCTCGTATGTATGTTAAGCAATGCAGCCTAAAGCACACATTGAGTTCCCTCAGCCCAGTGGAAGAGATAGCTCCATCCATGGATGAAAAAGGATTTCTACAGAGATTCATTGACTCAAATAGGGAATATCTACGATGATCTGAAAAGTAAGGAAAGGAAAATCCTTGGGTCTCTATTTCAAAATAAATTTATTCCTGACAGATTAGATTTTTACCCAGTGGCACTTTCAATTACATCCCTCAAATAAGGATTCAATTTAGATTTAATAAGACAGTTATTGCATGCTAATGAAATACTAATGGATTATTAAAAACATATTTTCCCTCAGGTTTAACAACCCCAGAGTAGACGCATCTATCTGGATCAAAATACACATGGCTTCAATCTCCTATTGGAATTGAATTTAAACATATCTGCTGAAAGATTAAGCGCATCATTTGATTATAGGACAATTTCATATTTGATACAATGGAATAGGTAATAGGTAATATTTATTTATGAAAAGACTGAGGTTGCTTTTAATTAATAATGATTAAAACCAACCAACAGACCAACAAACCACAGTTTTCCTGACAGTGACATGTTATCTTTATTGTGTGGGTAGATGTGGCATGGTTTGGTTTGGACATAGTGGCTTGGACATAGTGGGAAACTGTGGTTTGCCACTGTGTGAACAAGACTGTCTGTACACATTCAACCCATTCAATCCTCCATCTATCAAAAATGAGGAGAGATTGCTTGTTATACAGATTTTCTGCCTTAGCCGGTTTCAATGTATATCAAGGTGTCTGAAATATTTATCAAAACCTACCTCGCTAATGTTGTTAAAGGACAGGGTACAAATGTGAATATATAAATAGAAAACTTCTGCTTTCTGTTTCAAACTAACAACAGATTAACATTATGTCTGAATTTTTTGGTTTATTTAAAGTACGTTTAGCAAGGGGAACCCCCCCCCCGAAAGAAAACCCTGGTCCTCAAACCAGCAGTTCTTTACAAGCCACAGTTCCCTTAGCTTGGGCATCACAGGAAACTGTGGTTGGTTAAAATAGAAAGATGTTTATCCTTGTGAACCCAAAGTAATAGGCCAGGGAGAGTGATCAAAAGAAGCAGAGACTCTCCAAAGCTCATTCACATAGCGAGAAACCATAGTTGCCTGTTGCAGCTGAACCAAACCACAATTTGAGTAATGTGCACACTCTCTATATTTCAGGAATGTGTACGGTTTTCTCCCTCAGATCAAGTTCAAGGGTTACCTGTTCTTCTGGTCTTCAAAAGAAGACAGATTTGCCCATTACTGATTGACTAGTTGTTGCTTCAATCACACAGCCACATCCCCTTGTCCTCATAGCAGCACTGTGCGAGGGGCTGAGCTAAACTTTGAGGCTGTCGTGAAAACGTGACCCCCCTCTTCTCAGAGCTAGCATAAAAAGGGTTCAGAATAAAGTACTAAGCAAATGTTTGAACAGAAAAAAAAAACATGCAAGGTGCCTGAAAGCAAGAAGAGTGGATTTATTGTGTGTGGTGCGGAGAAGACGCTCGATCCGGAGGCTCTCAGCGGATCATTACAGGAGTGAAAGTGGGAGAATGCAGAGCTCACCCAGCATCAGCGAAATGCACACACTTGTGTGTGAAAGTACATCTGAATGCAGCCTTCATACAGAAATGGGCAACTGGTGATTTCATGGAATTACAAGGAGAGTTTCTGCATGAAACAGGGGGGTCTCTTCTGTTCCCATGGCCTGCAGATTGGGAGGCATATTTTCAATATGAATTGGCACATACAAGTATATACCAAAAGACAGGCCATACATATCTATGCATGCACAGACACAGATTGAAAACATCTATTTCAATGTGTGGCCAGCATTTCCCTGATGAAATTACAGACTTCCTATTCCATTATTATTATTATTATTATTATTATTATTATTATTATTATTATTACCACAGCTCCCATCTGACTGGGTTGCCCCAGCCACTCTGGGCGCCTTCCAACATATATATAAAAATAATAAAACATTAAACGTTTTAAAACTTCCCTATACAGGGCTGCCTTCAGGTGTCTTCTGAGGGTTGTATACAGTGGTACCTCGGTTTAAGTACACAACTGGTTCCGGAAGTCTGTACTTAACCTGAAGCGTACTTAACCTGAAGCGAACCTTCCCATTGAAAGTAATGGAAAGTGGATTAATTCGTTCCAGACGGGTCCGCAGAGTACTTAAACTGAAAGTACTCAAACCGAGGTGTACTTAAACCGAGGTATGCCTTTAGTTACTTATCTCCTTGGCTCGGGGGTCGCATAACTCCATACCATGCAACATGAAAATAAGAGACGTCCTAAAGAAAAGTGGGATAGTCTGAGATCAAATCAGGAAACGGGATGGCTTCCGTAAATCTGGGACTATCCCTGGAAAATAGGGACACTTGGAGAATCTGCTGCTGTCTAGCATCTGTGCATATACAGAATGCATGCAGAAGAGCCCCAGGATATGAAGAGAGCAGTGAAATTGGCAGTTATAGACAGCCCAATCCCAGTGTGGGGTGGCAGTTTTCCAGCACTTTTGACATGTAGATATCTAAATTCCAGCTATAAATGGGCATTTCTCAGCAGACCTCATACAATAATTATCATAGGTCTTCTTTAAAGAAAGAAAGGGAAAAAATACCTATCTGAATGTATTTCATTCTTCTTCTTCTTCTTCTTTTTTTAAAAAACAAAAAACAAAAACCAGAATTGGACCTTACAAGATATATAGTACACTTTTTATATAGGATACACTTTTCTGGTGTTTTTTTTAAAAAACCCCATCAATTGCCAAGAATGATGTCACATTTTAGGTTGTTAGCCAAGTTTTCAACCAATTGGATTCTACGTCTGAGACATGTAAAACCATTTATCTTCCAAAAATCTGGCATTCACATTGCACACTTCAGTTCATACTTCATTAGGTACCCCTAGCAACCCAATAAACACACAATAACTAGGGAGGTTTTCTTAAATAAAGAATGAATTCATTTAATTAGAAATACTGTTTCAATTAGCTTTCAGCATAGCAAAAACAAAGAGCTGTGTTTTTTCCGCCCCCCCCCCCAAACACTGCTTTATCGTTATTGCTCAAAACAGTTAGGATGTTCATGATCAATGAGGTCTTCAAGGGTGTTCATGATAATCCTGCTCCCCTTTTATTTATTATTTAAACAGAATAATTTAATTTTTCCCCCACAGATGCTTCACAGTTGTTTATTTTTTATTTATTTAATTTATTTTTTATTTTACTATGGACTGCCTTTACAACATAAGCCAAGTGAATAAGCTATTGTTCCCAATTTACAGACAGGAAATTCCCGCAAAGTCACAAAAAGAAGCCCGGACGGAATTTAAACTTCAAGCCAGCTTATCAGAGCCCACCCCAAATCTAGGCTTGGAGGGCATGTACTTCACTTAGTGAGCTTGAGCAAGGGACTGGAGAAAGTGGAAACAGGAGTGCCACAAATGGGAGGTACTTTGTCAAGAGCAGAGGATTTGCGTTTCTGAGCACAATTCAAAGTGTTGGCGCTGACCTTTGAAGCTCTAAATGGCCGCGGCCCAGTATACCTGAGGGAGCATCTCCACCCCCATCATTCAGCCCGGACACTGAGGTCCACCTTTGAGGGCCTTCTGGCAGTTCCTTCACTGTTATCTAACCCCTTTATTGGGGTTCAGGTCAAAGTTGGTGTCATGTACTGAAATATACTCGGAGTCGAGAGTGAATTTCATGCTCTTTATTCAGCTCATATTCATCAAGGAGAAGAAGAGAAGACGAATCGCTCTTTTCCCAAAACCATCTGCTTATATACATTATTTACACAATGGGCCTTGCGTGATTGGCTACTTCAGGGCTACACCTGTGGGCCAAATATATTGTGGATTGACTTCTGCCTGCAGCCTGATTGGCTGCTCCTACAGGCCAATCAGGTAGCAGATTCACTTCTGCCAGCCGCCTGATTGGCTGCTCCAGCAGGCCAATCAGGTTGCAGATTCACTTCCACCTGGAGTTGGATTGGGTAGCTCCCGCTGATTCTGAATCCTATTGTTCTAGGATTCAGCTCAGTACATAACACCCCTCCCCTCTAAGTTCCAGTCCTGCCCGGGAAGTTGCATTCGTAGTCCCCAAGGTCTGCTGGCCGCCTCCGTGTGCGTTGTGGCCTGGGGTGTTCCTTGGTCAGGGGTTCTGGTTCTGGCTCGTGTTCCGAGGCTGCTGGCTGTGCCGGGGCTGTCTGGTCTGGCGCCACTGAACCACTAGGTTGTGACTCTGGTTCCGGTGTCCTTCCAGCCTCGGGGCGCCCCTCTGTGCCTACTGCTTCTGCTTCCCCTGCCCACCCCTCTCGCTCTACAGGCCTCACTGCCCTGCTGTCCCCTTGGGACCCCTCTGTCCCGCTCTCCTCCCGGGTTCCTCCTGGGAATCGTCGCCGTAGCTGGTCGCAGTGGCGGCGCCAACATTGCCCCCCTTCCGTTAGTACCTCGTACGACACGGGACCGGTCACCTTGGTGACTGTGGCGGGTACCCATGCTGGGCCTGCCCCAAAATTCTTTGCATACACTGGGTCCTGGGCCACAAATGTCCGGGGGTTCCTGCCTTTCCCCACCACTACCTCATCCTGAGCTCTGTCGGGGTGAAGTCGGTCCAGTCTAGTTGCAAGGCGCCGGCCCATGAGTAGTTCAGCTGGGCTCCGGCCCGTCGTTGTGCTTGGGGTGCTGTGCTGTGCTAGAAGAAATGCGGCAAGGCGGTATTCCCAGTCCCCTTGTGTTATGCGGCGGAGGCTGTCCTTGGTGGTCCGCACCATGCGCTCCGCTTGGCCATTGGTGGCAGGGTGGAATGGTGCTGAGCGGATGTGGCGGATGGCGTTCTGCGCTGTGAAGGTCTGGAACTCCTCTGACGTGAATGCGGTTCCATTGTCCGAGACGAGGGTGTCAGGGAGCCCGTGGGTTGCAAACAGCTTACGTAGTACCCGGATGGCTGCCGCCGTAGAAGTGGACGGTACCAGTGCGACCTCCAGCCATTTGGTGTAGGAATCCACCACTATGAAGAATGTTTTTCCCTGGAAGGGGCCAGCGAAGTCCACGTGCAAGCGTGACCACGGATGTCGGGCGGACTCCCAGGGCTGGACTGGGGCCCTTGGGGGATCCGGGCGGGATTCTTGGCAGGTCTGGCAGTGTTGGACCCAGGCCTCTATCTCTCTGTCAATCCCCGGCCACCACACATAACTCCTGGCAAGGGCCTTCATCCTCACTACCCCTGGGTGTGTCTCGTGTAGGGCTGTGAGGACCCTTTTGCGGAGGGGCTGGGGAACAACAACCCTGCTTCCCCATAACAGGCACCCCTTGTGGGCCGACAGTTCATGTTTGCGGTTTGTGTAGCCAGCGAATTCTGGCCCGGGGCTGCTGCTGGGCCATCCTCGCCACACCCAGTCCAGGACCCGGGAGATGACCCTATCTTTTGTGGAATGGTGCGCAACTTCTTGTGCCTGAATGGGTCGGTCGGGAAGCAGCTCCAGGGTCATAACCTCTTGCGCAGGCGCTGGGTCGGGGCCTGTTTCTGGTAGTGGTAGCCTGCTGAGTGCGTCTGCGTGGCCCATCGCCTTCCCAGGGCGGTGGATTAGTGCATACTGGTAGCCGGCAAGGAAAATTGACCACCTGAGGACACGTGGAGACAACACTTGGGGGGTCTGCTTCTCGGGGGCAAACAGGCCAAGCAACGGCTTGTGGTCAGTCACTATGGTAAAGGGCCGCCCGTACAAGAAATCATGGAATTTTTTTATGCCCTTCACGATTGCCAGACCCTCCTTGTCAATCTGTGAGTAGTTTCGTTCGGCTGCAGCAAGCGTCTGGGAGAAGTATGCCACCGGCACCTCTCTTCCATCCGGGAGTTGGTGTCCCAGGACAGCGCCGATGCCATAGGGAGAGGCGTCGCATGCCAGCACCACTGGCAGCCTCTCGTCGAAGTGTGCCAAGACCGAGTTCGAGACGAGCAAGTCCTTGACTGCCTGGAATGCGGCCCTTTGTCGCTGGCCCCACACCCAAGGGGCCCTTTTATCTAGGAGTCTGTGTAGGGGCTCCGCTACCGCTGCCTTATGGGGAAGGAAGGCATGGTAAAAGTTCAATAGTCCCAAGAATGACTGAAGTTCGGGCTTGCTCTTGGGCGCTGGGGCCTCACAAATGGCCCGTACCTTGTCACCGGTTGGATGGACCCCTTCTGCGTCCACCTTAAATCCCAGAAAGTCCACCTGCGGCACTCCCAGTAAACACTTTTCCCGCTTCACCTTGAGGCCCGCCTTCTGGAAACGGTGCAGGACGGAGCGGAGGCGGTCCTCAAATTCCTCTGGTGTGGGCCCGGCGATCAGTACATCATCGAAGAAGGGGGTGACGCCAGGAATCCCTTTAAGGAGAGAGTCCATTAGATTCTGGAATATGCCTGGTGCCACGCTAACGCCAAATTGCAGCCGCTTTACTCTGAATGCCCCTCTGTGCGTCACAATCGTCTGAGCCTCTGCTGTGGCTTCGTCCACAGGCAACTGTTGATATGCTTGGGCCAAGTCCAGTTTGCCAAAGATTTTTGACCCAGCCAGGGTGGCGAGGACATGGCTGACCACTGGCACTGGGTATGCATGGGCCGTGAGAGCCTTGTTTATGGTGCATTTGTAGTCTGCACAGATGCGGACCGAACCGTTAGGCTTGACGGGTGTGACAATTGGAGTTTCCCAGGGGGCGTTGGGCACCGGCTCCAGCACTCCTTGCTCCACGAGCCGGTCCAATTCCTCGTCTATGCGGGGTTTCAGGGCGAACGGGACCCGGCGGGCCTTGTGCCTGATGGGTCGTACAGCGGGGTCTAGCTGTAGGGCAATGGGGGGTCCTGTATATCGTCCCAATGCCCCATCGAAAACCCCTGGAAACTCTTTGCATATGGCGTCCACGTCCACTTGTAAGCTAGTGCGGTTCACCCCGGTAACGGCTAGCCCCAGAGGTCCAAACCATGCCAGTCCCAGTAAGCTAACGTAGGGGCCCTTAACTACCAGCAAGTCCAATTGTTGCTTTCTTCCTCGATATTGCACCCTGAAGGTCCCCACCCCCATTGTAGGGACCTTACGTTTCTGGAAGTCCCGGAGGGTGAATGGGGCCGGCCTTAGTTTGGGACCCCCATTAGGGCACAGTTCCCTTAATGTTCGGGCCGAGATTATGGATAGAGTTGAACCCGTGTCCAGCTCCATGCGGCATGGGGCTCCCTCTATCTGTACCTCTATATAAATTTTCTCTGTGCTGGGATGGGGCAACTGGAATACCTGGTAGTCCGTGATCTCCGTCGAGTTGCCTTGGTGCATGGTGCCGTGTGACCTGGGGCTCCTGGGTCGGTCATCTGATGCTTGTCGACGGGTGAGTCGAGCCCGACACACCCGGGCGATGTGTCCCAATTTTCTGCACTGCCTGCACTCTGCGTTGCGGAAACGACAGGTCCTCCTCTCGTGGTTCTCCCCGCAGCTTGCACAGTTCCCTCCTTCTCGTCAAGGCTGCTGTGGTGTGTGTGCTGCTTGAGTGCGCCGCTGTACTCGGTGTACTTCCTCCCTGTCAGATTCGGATTCGTCGGTGAGGTCTTCGTGGTAGACCCTCGGTTGGGATGGCGGGGCCGGTCGTGCCTCTTGCGTTGACCTCTCGGCGGCTTCGGTTGCCAGGGCTTCCTCCAGAGCAATCTGGAACATGAGGTCTTTTTTGGCGTAGAGGCGTCGTTGCAACATCTCGTCCCTCAGGCCACCGACGAGGCGGTCACGAAGCATGTTCTCCAACTCTGAGAAGTTGCATAACCGGGCGGCTTGGCGGAGGGAGGTCACAAACCCAGTTATGGTTTCCCCCGGGGCTTGCCGCTTTGCGTAGAAGGCATTTCGGCAAGCTACCACCGAGGGCTGTGGTGAAAAGTGCTCCTTCAGCCGTTCCATTATTGTTTTGTAAGAGACGGTAGCGACATCTCTAGGTGCAAGGAGAGCCCGGGCGATTTCAAACGTCTCCTCTCCACAGACGCTGAAGAATGTCGCCCTCTTCATGGCATCGTTGGTGACTTCTTTCGCTTGCAGGAGGAAGTTGAAACGGGCGGCGTACCCTTCCCAGTCTCCTGATGCTGGTTTGAATGGCAAGAAGCTGCTGTCGGTTGCCATTCTGGGTTCCTTGGGTCCTGGAGCTGAAGCCTGGATGCACGGTGCGATGCAGCGGTGCAGCAGGTGGCGGTGCTGCGGTGCAGTGCGTGGTGGCGGTCAGCTCATCAGGATCCCATCCTCGTCGCCAGTGAAATATACTCGGAGTCGAGAGTGAATTTCATGCTCTTTATTCAGCTCATATTCATCAAGGAGAAGAAGAGAAGACGAATCGCTCTTTTCCCAAAACCATCTGCTTATATACATTATTTACACAATGGGCCTTGCGTGATTGGCTACTTCAGGGCTACACCTGTGGGCCAATTATATTGTGGATTGACTTCTGCCTGCAGCCTGATTGGCTGCTCCTACAGGCCAATCAGGTAGCAGATTCACTTCTGCCAGCCGCCTGATTGGCTGCTCCAGCAGGCCAATCAGGTTGCAGATTCACTTCCACCTGGAGTTGGATTGGGTAGCTCCCGCTGATTCTGAATCCTATTGTTCTAGGATTCAGCTCAGTACATAACATGTACTGAGCCTGGATCCTAGAACAATAGGCAGGTAGGATCCTAGAAGGCAGCAACCTGACTGATCTGCAGGAGCCGCCCAATCAGGCTCCAGGAAGAAGTGAATCAGCAGCCTGATTGGCCTGCAGGAACAGTCCAATCAGGCTCCAGGAGGGGAGTTGAATCAGCCAATCACACGGGACCCATTGTGTAAATAATGGGCATTCATTCACTGTTTACCATGAGCTGAAATAAAAGAGCATGAGATCAACACTCAACTCCAAGTATATTTCAGTTGTTGAGCTTTTTTAAGGAGGGAAAGCCCTGTTTTGGGGGGGTTCAAGTTTAAGTAGTTGAGCTTCTTTTAGGAAGGAGGAAAGCCACGTTTTTTAGGAGTTCAGGTCAAAGTTATTGAGCTTTTTTTTTTTTTTAGGGAGGAGGAAAGCCCCTTTTTGGGCAAAAATGTTGAGTTGTGTTTTTTTAAGAGCCAAATTTGCTGAGTTTCTTTGGGGGGGAGTCAGTGATCTACCAGTGATCTACCACAGATGTCCAGTGATCTACCGGTAGATCACGATCTACCTGTTGGAAGTGCCTGTCCTACAGTATACATCTCCTATACCTGTCACTCTTCTCTCATCTCAAATTCTCTTCCATATTGGCAGCATTCAGATGTCATACAAACAGTGTGGGAACAGAAAAGCACTTATGGGTATCACATAATCAAGCACCATCATAGCTTATCCACTTCTACCTTTCCTCCATAACACACACACACACACACACACACACACACACTTTTCCTCCAGAGCTTTCCCCACAGAAATCAAGCTGTATTGGAGCAAATGGCAGTCTGTGGACAACCTGAATATATGTTGCTCCTATTCAGCTTTGAAGAGCTGGCTTTTTTTGGGGGGGGGGGGGAGAGCTCCGGAGCAAAGAAGTGCCTGGAAAGAGCAGGGCTAAAAGTAAGTGTGGATAACCCCTTAGTCTTGCTCAAAAAAGCCTGAGCAAATTCTAATCCTGACTAAAACTCACACTGCGAGCCCCTCCCTGCAATTCCACATTCCTTTTTTAATTCATCCAAGCCGCAAAAAATCATAATTTGCATTATGAATCTCTCTCTCTCATTATTCTAGTAGACAAGTATGGATTTAGGTAGGCTCATTGGGAAAATAGATGAGATGAATATGATTTGTTTTAAATCCACACAAAGTGAAGGGGGTCCCAATCTGGGGACTTCAACTAGTGCACAGAAACAAATGAACATATTGTGTTTCTTGGACCAAAGTCCTTGAGAAAAGGAGAGAAGCACATCTATCAATGAGGCCACGTATGCAAATGCCCCTTTAATCACTCCCGATCCTCCTGGCACTGTTTATCCGTAGGAACACCAGCATGCATGTGGCTTTCAACTAGAAGCATCATGAGGGTTGAAGTGGAGAGTGCAGAGAGGAACAGCACTGCTCAAATTCTTACAAGCCATACAACCCATCTCAAGTTGCTCCTCACCTCAATTTTTCTTGTACATATTTCAAAGAGTCATAGCATCATAAAGCTGGAAGAGACCCCAAGGGTCATCTAGTCCAACCCCCTGCAATGCAGGAATCTTAGCTAAAGCATCCATGACAGATGGCCATCCAACCTGTTTTGAAAACCTCCAAGGAAGGAGAGTCCACCACCTCCCAAGGGAGTCCGTTCATTCTCTACTGCCTGCTACAACAGGTAGAAAATGTACCAGGAAAGTGGGGGAAGCAGCAATGATGGCTTCATACATAGTGGTGGCCTTCATAAATAGGAGACACCAATTAGAGTTCTCCTACTTCACCTGCGCTTGTAAAAGGAGGAAGATATTGCAGAGTAGTTCAATCGCAATGATCCTTGGTAGATTATTTCGTTGGCAGACATGGTGGTGTTGGGAGGTGGAGAGGCTGATGGGCTCCCCAATATTTGAAAGTGCCAGCTGAAAGTTGGGACTGTTAATATGAAAACTTTTAAAACACCACCACAATGAATCCTTCTCTAGCGAGTGTAAATTCTGCTGCATAACCAATTTGTTTTTACCTGTGCATTGAAAACTCAGTAACCCCGGCAGAAAAAGGTCAACAGTTATCTTTATTCTTGCACACATTTCCTAGACAACCCAAAGAGAGGAGGGGGGGGGAAGGAAAAAGGAAACATCACTGACTCATTGCAACAATCCATGCTGGATGACAAATTCTTGAAGCAATTCTAAAGCTCAATCCCAGAGGTGGCATTTGTGCCAAATTTCAATGACACGCTTCAGTAACATGAGATGTTCACTGTTAGCTCTGCCGTTCCTAACAACTCTCCAAGATTTGGATTCCTTTTCCCCAGGCTACAAAAGCACAAGGAATGAGTTCATTGCTGAAGAACGAAAGGGTCTCAGTGGCACAGGCTGCCTGGTGATTTGCTAAAGGAGCATGTGCCTGTTATTTTTCTGCTTACTCCACTGCTATGAGTTTTTGCCAAAGCAGCCTACCGATTTAGGGGTTGGTAGACACCAAGGTAAATGCAAGGAGAATCAGAAACTTGGCATTTTAAACTTGATATGGTATTTAGGCTCAGACTAACAACCAAATCCATACCTAAAACAATGAGAACCCTTCTGTTAAAGTGCGCCCTGTTCACTCAATGCATTTTAATATTTAACATTTGCATGCCATGTAAAGCTTATCATATCCCACTGCAAAATTGACTACTTTGGCCTTCATTTATGGCTCAAGCCAATCTGGAAACTAAATCTGGAAACTCTTTCCACAAAGTTAACATGTGGAGAACCAAGATAGGATTAGTCGGTAGTAAGGGATATATATTTACTCTGAACATACTCAGAGGTATTTGCTCTTTTATTTTTGTTACACAAGTCCTTTTCATATCAATACCAGAGTTCACTGGACATTTTGTGGTGGTTGGAATGGCACCTGTTGACCCTGCAACTCAATGTCTATACTTCAAAATGTCGGAAAACTGAGGTGGAAATGTGGAGAACTTAATTTAAGACTGGAATAATGAGATGCTGAGAGAAACCAAAGCTGGCAAATTCATGCAACCCCTGAGCTCTGTCGTGTATGATCGAATTGAGATTCCTGCATTGCAGGGGGTTGGACTAGATCAGTGGTCCTCAACCTTGGGCCTCCAGATGTTTTTGGCCTACAACTCCCATGATCCCTAGCTAGCAGGACCAGTGGTCAGGGATTATGAGAATTGTAGTCTCAAAACATCTGGAGGCCCAAGGTTGAGGACCACTGGACTAGATGACCCTTAGAATCCCTACCAACTCTACAATATTATGATTCTATTATTCATCCCTAACCCTATGATGGCCGTTCTTTACTAGCCTGCCCAAAGCAGGAAACTCTGCTCAAGATGCATGTCGACTAAGAAGCCACAGCAGGAGTTTCTAAATCTGTGATGTTATCACTTTAACTTTCCTCTGACATCCAATAATCTATCACAATAACATATGCTTTTATAGGGCACAATATCAAAAGCCTGCATTAGCCCATGGAAAGAACTATGCTTACAACCGCAAACGGGCAAACAACAAATTTCGAAAGGTTAGAGATTTTACAGGGATGGAAAACATATTAAATACTTTAAAACCCAATAGCATTAAAGTTCATACAGAGTGAGCAGGTGCTCACAGGGCAAACATTCAAGTAAAACTAGAAATATTAATATTCTTACTATATATTATATATAAAGTGTAGCATTAGTAGTGCTGGGCCAAAGTATTCAGACCAGAGATTTTCATAAATTTTGGGAGTAGGCAAAGATCGGATCAATCTTATTGGTGTTATTTCAGCAATTTTAATATCTTTTTGTCTTAGTGGCCAAGGAATTTTCTTCCTTGCCCCCCATGCCCTTGCCTTCCTTGCCACTTCAAGCGTACCTATTTGGCTGCATTCCTGGGACAGAATGCCCCCTGTTATATCATATATCCCATAAGCATTTTGGGGAGACACTTTTCTACCCGAACAAGCACTGCTGCATTGCATGTGCAGTTGCGTGTGAAGACCCGCAAGACCTCCCAAAGAAAGACACAACTGACACCAATATTGGTTTAAGGTTATTGGCATAATTTGGCCACAACTTTATTGACTACAGAATGTGAGTGGTTTGCTTAGGCATGATTCAACTAGCTGTAACTACACCTCCGCATAGCTGTCAAGTTCTCCCCTTTTTAAAGGGAAATTCCCTCATGCTGAATAGGCTTCCTCGCGAGAAAAGGGAAAACTTGACAGCTATGCAACCTCCAGCAGGGCAGCACTGACAACTGGACACTGGCAGATGTCAGTAAGGGTAAACATCCTGGGGGAGCATTGATCCTACCACAGACGCAACCTCACCCCAAAATGCTCCCAGGTGCTCTGGCATGGCCCTAACCCCTGGAAGGGGATTGAACAAAAGCATGGCGAGCACCTGGATTCCTTTAACGGAACACCCTATCGCACATTGGGAGGGGCAGGTGTGACAACCTCCCCTCCACCACACCTTGAACCAATGCCTAACCGCCAAACCTTACAAAGTTGTGATGATTTGCTACGCGGCAGGCAAAACTCAAGTGGCACCAGCCAATCAGCCAAATGGGAAAATTCCTACCGGGCCCCTGCCGCAAGAGCAGACGACCCACGACGGCATAGCAAGGTCATAGCAAGGCCCTAAATATATAGGGAGGGTGGGCGGGTGATTTGATGCACAAGGCACTAAGAGGAAGCTTGACGCAATGTGCAGCAGCATAAATAGCTCACCTGAACCAAGGAAGAAACAAAATCGAAGAAAACAACATTTGCACAAAACGTAACATACAGAAAGAATGGCACAGGAAGAAAGCTGATTGCTGTAAGCAACCTTTTCTTCAGTTCTGTTGTTCCATTGCTTTATGAATGTTTGCTTATACTTACAAAAATTAGCCCCCCCCCCCAAAAAAAGGCTCAGGGGAAGTTACACAGAACTAGGTAAAGTTTGGGGTTCCTAAAGGCAACTTGAACATAGATCTCCAATGTGACTACAGTTTTGTTGGCAATTTAGAATTTTGAAATATATATTTTCTTCGCTGACCATTTACCTGCAACAACTTCTTTGCCTGAAAAAAAATGTAGGGTCCAAACTATCCATCTATTTGCTTTTATACAGTTCTCATCGAAACTCAAGGCTGCCCTTTACTTATGATTCTGAAACTGCAAAAAACAATCCTGCTCAATTTTGTAAATACTTTTAATGAAGGATCAATGCAGGTTGCATTGATTTCTCACTGAGCACTGAATTAGAAACGGTTTATACAGTAAGGAAAACGAAGTGGCAAAGCCTTCTCAAGCCCGTGTGTCTTCATCAGACAGCAGGGAAGGGTTTTTAGGAGCATGAATGCTCCCCATCAAAACTTTGTTTCTCAACTCTGTGAGATGTGCTAACGCTGAGAGAGTGTGACCGGCCCAGTGAATGCCATGAATTAACAAGTACAACTATGGTCTCTCAAGTCCCAGCCTGGCATTCCATTAATCTGTGGGGAAGCATTGAGATGTTCCCCTTAATTCCATAGCCTACAGTTTGGACGGTGGAAGCTTTACCACCAAATTCCATTGCTGGGCCTTTGCAACAGGAAGTACACTGCAACACTTCTGAGCCTTTCCCCAGAACCTTCAGACAAAACAGGTTACAACATCCCAGCTGTTGCGGCTGCTGCTGAGTGCGACTTGCAGTAAATTCCTAAGGAGACTTCAGACAAATGAGTTTAGACTAACCTTAATGACCCTCAACTGCTGCTGTTCTTTGGACCCCAGAGCCATAAGCTGGAGCAGCTACAATGTGTTGCCGTATGCTACGAAGGAAGAATTTAGCAGCATACATTCTATCTCTAAAACTAATACGTTGACACACACAAAACACAAAAAAACCCTACTTCCTCTGCGGTATCTGGTGCTACTGACTCTTGGGGGGAAATACTGCGAGCTATGAAACACTGGGAAGAGAAAACCAGACCAGGAAAGCTGAAAGTTAGGGAACACTTTTAGTAAAATGTCCCATTTTATTAGCATGCTTGATCTCTAGCATTAGGACAGAAATTCCTATATTGGTACTGTTTATTTGTATGCATGTATCTTTGAATTTCAGAGTTTTGATACCTCCGTTTTGGCGCAAAGGGCAGATTACAACACAACAAAGAATATAAACAGTAATATAAAATATAAAATAAATATAAACTAATATAAATGTAAATATAAAATAAAGCAAAATCCGTTATTAAAACAGTGACACTAAGCCTCAACTCCAAACAGCAACAATATCACCAGGATCCAAAGGCTTGGACAAATATTTTTCACCCGTCCTCTAGAAACAATGAACGTTGAAGATTGACATATTTCAATTGGTAAGGAGATTGACTTGCTTCTTGCCACTTTCTTACCTACTGTAGTGGCTGGTGTTCTGTGGGGGGGGGGGGGGGAAAGGTCGGGAACAACTGACATAGAGGTGATGGATTGATTAAAGTGCTGGATTTGGCGGGATTAAAATCCATGGTTAGCTATCCATTCCTTCCACCCAGCTTACTTGCCTGCTACAGGTGGGTGCATGAAGATAAAGGCAGCACTTGATACCTGAACATTGCAGAAAGATTTTGTTAAGATGTTGGCCCTCATGGGGGAGATTTGGGCTGTTAAAGGCAGGTGGTGTCCAGGACACAGAGTACCATCTACCAGCTTTAGCTGATAGCCAGCTGCAAACTTTTCTGGATGGGGAAAGCTTGGCTTCTGTTGTCTATGCTCTGCTAATCTCTAGACACGATGATCACAACACACTGGATTGTCTTTGGGGATGGTTTGGAAACTCCAGTTAGTGAAGAACTGTTAATGGAAACAAGAAGGTGGGACTGTCTAGCACTGACTTTGGCGATGCAAGTACAGCACTGGCTGCCAATTTGTTTCCAGGCTGAATTCATGTGCTAGTTTGGACCTTTAAATCCATATATGACTCATACCCCAACATCTAATGGACTGCTCCTTCCACTATGAACCTGCCCAGACACTGCAATCAGCATGGGAGCCCTTTCTTGGTGCCTAACCTGGATCATCACCTTGTAGCAGTGAGTGGGCTTGCATGTTCCTATGACCCTTGTGAGCGAAGCCGTCGGGAATATCGTACTCCCAGCAGGGTCACCCAAGGTCAAAGGCAAGGTCAAAGGGAAGGAGCTAGACAAAGAATGATCCAAGAAGTCCTCAACGGCAGAACAGGCAGATGATAACAAGCGGTATGTTACAACGGCTGTGAAGGCGGATGAAGGCTGCAGCAGATAGGAATCTACCGGTTTTGTCGTGACTACTTCATGCCATCGGAACAATGCCCTACTGCGAAGACTGTGCGTTGGTCAGGGTGCACCGATCTACACACATATAACAAAATCACGCACAGGCGTCTTCCAAAAACCCAACCCAAACCGTGCTTATGGAAGACAATCTTACTCAGCTATGAGTAATTGCCAAAGAAGAAGAAAGAAGACACCTCACCTCCAAAAGTATTCTCTCAGAGAACTATTCTCTCAGACAAATTTTTATAGTTAATACAGAGTTCAGTGTTGCGTTTTTGTATTTTTAACAACTGTTATTGTACTATTGCTTAGTATATTTTTATCATGTTTGTTGTGTTTTATATATTGTACAAAAGACCTTTTATTTTTTAATTTTCTAAAATATTTTGTTGAATTTTTTGTAACAGTGTAAAAACAATTATCAAATTTTACATTTTTCAACACCCCCCTCCCCAATGACTTCCCTCAACTTCCCCTCCTGGTTTGTTACGTTTTTTTTGTTATCACCTGCATGTTAATATAGATAAAATGTTTCTCTCCATATTTTACTTCTCTACAGAAACAACAAAAAGACTCATTGGCAGGTTTTGAATAAACGTTCATAATTTTATTTAAGTAAAATATGGAGAGAAACGAAAGACCTTTAAAAAAAGTATTATTATTATTATTTATTAAATTTGTATACTGTACTGCCCTTTATCCACAGATCTCAGGGTGGTTCACAACGTAACCTGACATACAAGTCCAACAAATGAAAATTTCTTGGGCTGGTGCTGATGCTTCTGGTTTTGTTGCGAGGCTAACTAGAAGGTTGTGGGGAAAAGAGCAGAATGCCAAATGTGTTGAAGAAGCAAGAGAAAGGCATGCTTTCTTTCTCCAAGATGGTCTTCAGTTGGTGTCCGGTGCAGATGTGGGCAAACGAGGGCTGGAAAGGTGCTATATATGTCCATGGAAAAGCTCAGTGTCAGGAACTGGGTCAGAGGGATGAGGACCAAAGGGCCAGAGGCAAGTGGAGAATGAGAAAGGTGGCAATAGATGGCTGAACGGTCCAGGTCTAGGTGCAAATTCAAAGGTAGGTGGGGATCACAATCTGAGGCAGCCATCAGGGCAAGGAGCAGGAGAAAGGCAGAGTCCTTACCCTCAAGACAAGTTGCTTGAACCTACACTAGTTTGGCTCCAAGAGAGTCTTGATTGGCTTTGAGAGTCAGCTGACTCATCTGTGACCACATTAGAGCATTCAAGGTTCTGGATTGGAGTGGGCGTGTCTCTCTACAAGGGTGTTTTCAGATGGCAGTTTACCACCAGATTGCAGTTGCCACCTGATTGGGTGTTGGGCAGGAGAATTAACTAACAACATTGCATTTGCTCACATAGCCTGTGCCCACTGCTCCGGATTATGCTTTTGGAATTAGCTGAATGGTCTCTGATCCAGAACAGTCCCTGTAAAGTCTGTTGGGGTGGTTCCATGTGAATGCAGACATAAACTAAAAAGGAGCCCTCACAAAAATCTTACCAATGAACTGAATTCTTATTAGAATCGTAGAATCTTAGAACTGTAGAGTTGGGAGGGACCCCAAGGGCCGTCTAGTTCAACCGCCTGCACTGCAAGAATCTCAGCTAAAGCATCCATGACAGATGATCCAACCTCTGCTTAAAAACCTCCAAGGAAGGAGATTCTGCAACCAGCTGAGAGAGAGAAAGAGAGAGAGAGAGAGAGAGAGAGAGAGACCACCCATCTTGCCCTTGGTCCTTCACTTGCTGCCTCCTCTACTCCTCCTTCAGTTAGGAAGTTAGCACAGTGCCCCATAGTTGGTGCTTCCTCTCTAAGGCAACCAGCTATAGACAGCCACAAGAGTAGGAAGGGACAAGAATGACAGCTGGAACCAGTGTTTGATTTGCTGCTGTGATCAAGAATGTTGAGTTGTCTTATTTATTTTATTTTATTATTTTAAAGTCTCCCTTCACCTTCAACGTGCCTAACACTCCCATTTGGAAGCACTCCCAAAGTTAGAAGCGATTTACTGTATGCTCTAAGATACTGTGTTCCTGGAAGCCAGACTGTTCATACCAAGTCTGTGGATAAATAATGCTTTTATTAAAAAATGCAATCAGTCAAACGCCACAGATACTGAGCTGATGGGCGCTTTGGAAAAACATTAGGGAACAATTTCCTAGCTTACTTTAAAGAAGAAAAAACCAAGGGGAAAATCAGTTGCAGTTTCTGGATCAAATTCACCTTGATAGACAGATTAAATAGACATATTACCTTTGATGTTATATGAAATTTGAGACTGGCTTATCTCTCCCCCCTCCTACCTTAAAATTCAATTAAGAGCTTTTTCCTCTTTAGAAATTGTTTCAAATTAGGTTAGATTTCCAAACACAGAGCTCAGAATTGGGTTATATGTGTTTACAATTATATAAAATTCAGTTTTCAAAAAGTATAGACATATGTAATTTAACAATAACCAGAATAAATTTGTAACGCCGGTTTCCAAACTCCTATCTTTCACTTTTGTTATAAAAAGCAATTCTGCAATATATTATACATGCTCAAAGGCTAAATGAGGGTCAGTTCACATCATTAAGTCATGTGCAACAAGTTGTGTGGAACCATAGGTGGGGTTCTTGTTGGGTGATTATATTGGAGCATATACACGTGGATTCACTCTGAGATGTGCATTTGCATCCAGTCTGGCATGTGCTTCCCAGACCAGCAAGGGGACATCTATTTAGTCTTCAAGTTGATCTCTGTTAGTAGATCAGGGTAAATATGTTTTTCTACAATGATGTACGCTGGTATAGGAAAAGCCCATATACACTATGTTCACCATAACGTGTGAAGTTCATTGCGAAGTAAACCTTGCCAATAGAAGTTAATGGGATTATATGTATCTTACTATATAATAAAATTGTAAGGCTAGGGTCATGCTGCAATTAAGCATGACAACAAATCCGCAGGCACACAAGCAAACAAGTAGCAAGTGGCCCCATGGTGAGCAGCTGGCTAAACTGAAGTACCTCCCACTATCCTTTAAAAGGGCTCGGGGGGGGGGGCTGTGAGGAGAGAGGGAGGGCTTTGAGGCAAGTGGGGAAGGGAGAGGTTTGGAAAATCTGTGAGGGGATGAGTGAGGAGTACAGGAAGGGGAGTTTGGTCACATGCAAAAGGAGGAGGGGTTGGCCAGGTGTGTGTGTGGGGGGGGGGAGGGATGTTGGCAAAGGGGTAGGTGAGCAAAGGCATGAATAAATACAAATCAATATACAAAACTGATTCAGAATTCTGTGATCTTCCCAACAATCAAATGCCCAAAGTGACAGTATTTACCCCTGACAATTACAGGATGCAAAACGAAACCATACTTAACAACGATGCCTCATTGTGTGTACATATATTTATACGGTTAAATGTTGCATTAGAATAAAATATGACATCTTTTTGCATTAAGGGGCACAGTCCTCAAGTCCCTGGGAGGGCATTGTTGGAAAGGGGGTCTGATCCCAGAACCTTCTGGTCTGACACCACTGGTGCCTCTGTGTGATCTGATTGACATCAAAGTTCAGAAGTCAGTAGGGCCAAAAAGGAAGCGTCTTGGGGCCACTATAGGAAGCATCTTGAATCCAAAGGACCTAAAATAATCTGATCCCCTGACAAACCAGCGAAATGTTTAGTTATGCTCCTGAGTGCGACTTAATCTCTTTGTTCCCTTTCCCTCCCACTGCTTCCAATCTGGAGGGAAAACACAATGCAGCCCGGAAATAGAGGGAGGAACACAGAGGGAGTCCTTCCATTCTCACTTCCGCCCTGCCAGTGCGAGCCCATCAGGATGTTTGGATAGGCCTTTGGTTTTCCCTCTCTCCACCCTTAGGATTGGAGCCCAAATATGTCTTATATTTGGTGCATGTTTTAAAACTCTACAAAAATATGAAATATATATATAGAGAGAGAGAGAGCAGGAAGAACAATGACTAAAATAAAACAAACACCAAGCCTCAACATCAAAGTGTGGGAGAGTAGGTTTGTGACCTGATTTATTCTAACCTGTAGAGGGTCTGCCATCTCCTGCTGGAATTTCAATTAGGTTCTTTATATGAGGTTCTGGAGCCAGGAGCAATAATGCAATGCAAAGCTAAGTGCTCAAGCTCATTGGTTTCAATGGGCTTAAGCACACTTAAGCCTGTGATGGATTGTGGTCACAGAATGTAAGAAAATCAGTTCACACACACACACACACACACACACACACACACACACACACACACACACAAACATGAAAGCAGCTTCACAGTCACAGCCCTTATGGTTCCCCCCCCCCCTCCTAAGCATCTGGGGTATAGATTGGGGCTTGACACCACAAGCCTGTAATTTTTGTGTGCGTTCTTTCGAACCTGACACCGGTTATAAATCCCAAGAATATACAGCCAGGCTCAGAGTGGTGGTTGCTGTTGTTGTTGATTCTCTTTTGTGTGTCTGAAACAACTCCCTGACACACCATGGTATTATTTATTCATTGCAGAATCGCAAAGATCAGGTAGCACCTTCCAAAATACACCCGGAGCCTTTGAACTGGCTGCATATTGTATGAAAGTAGCCGGCGACGGGAGAAAATTAAAGATTAGACCTTTCTTTTTAATTTAGAAAACAAATGTGAATAAGGCAAGCATTCAGAAGTAAGTTACTAAAACCGACTTATAAAGTCGCCTTAAAAATCTCTCAGCAGCTTTAGCTTCTATTGTGTCTGAAGAAATATATGAGCCCATAACAGTCTCATGAGATTTCATTACTGAAAAGGCTCATTAGAAAAGGCATTAAAATACTAATTACCTCATAAACTATTTAGTTGTGTACCCACTGGGAGAGTACTTACTAGTGCCCAAGCTCTGCATAGATCCAGCTAATCAATTAATGCTCATTACAACTAGAAAGCGCATGCAGACTGCAGCCTGTAGCCGAAATTAATAAGTCAGAGGTTAGCTTGGAAAGTGACTTGGCTGTAACAGAGCCTTCCTTTGCAACACTGCTTTTATCTGCCACGATTTAATTTTAATCAGCATTTTCGATACTGTGGGTAATGTGACTCTGTCGGCTTGAAGAATCTCAGCAAACACTGTTGCTTCTTAGGTACATAATTTATCACAACCAACCCTATGAATGGCATTCAGAGATTAAAGTGGAAGAGGTTAATAACTGTTGATGTTTTGCAAAGTAACCTAGGTAAAGCTAAAGGGAGCCCTGACCATTAGGTCCAGTCGCGAACGACTCTGGGGTTGGCGTAAGGAGCTGGCGTAAAGCTTCTGGGTCATGTGGCCAGCATGACAAAGCTGCTTCTGGCGAACCAGAGCAGCACACGGAAACGCCGTTTACCTTCAGCTGTAGCGGTACCTATTTATCTACTTGCACTTTGACGGGCTTTCGAACTGCTAGGTGGGCAGGAGCAAAGTAACCTAGATCCCCAAATAAGCCATCTTAAAAGAAAGGAATGCAAGCACTTTTCTTTGCGTATCCATTGTAGTGCTTGGGAAACACAGAAAACAGCTTTCATAGCATCAGAGTTGGAAGGGACCTCACGGGGCATCTAGTCCAACCCCCTGCAATGCAGGAATTTTTTTTGCCCAATGTGGGGCTTGAACCCACGACCCTGAGATCAAGAGTCTCATGCTCTACTGACTGAGCTGTCCAGTTTTATACCAAGTTATATCACTGGTCCATCTGCCCCAGCGCTGACTACAATAACTGGCTCTCTGGGGTGTCAGTAGGGGAAATATTTTCCACCTGTGTTACAGCTTCTGCTGCTATGGCAATTGGACGTGGGTGGCACTGTGGGTTAAACCACAGAGCCTAGGGCTTGCCGATCAGAAGGTCGGTGGTTTGAATCCCCGCGACGGGGTGAGCTCCCGTTGCTCGGTCCCAGCTCCTGCCAACCTAGCAGTTCGAAAGCTGTACGCTGGCTCCCTCGGCCAATAATGCAAGATGAGCGCCGCAACCCGAGAGTTGGTCACGACTGGACCGAATGGTCAGGGGTCCCTTTACCTTTAAAAAAGATGATAGGGGAAAGGGTAACGGTGCCCTTTTACAAGGATTGTGCAGCAGAGCTGATGCAACTTAGGGACATTTGAGCTGCCCATATACTCCATATCCATGGCAAGAGATCATTCCTCCCTCCCTGCTCCCTCCTGCTTTGTTCATGATGACATTTCTGAAGCAATCCAATGTGTGCTTATGCTCACTGCCACAGTATGTTTGTGTCTGATATGCAATGGATTCCTAGCGACTATGCCTTCTCATTGAATTCTTGCCACTTGCCAAATTGTGATAAGGATGAAGCCTGTCATACGTTGGATTCCTTCAGATCTCCCATCTTCAATCAGAGTAGTTTTTTTGGGGGGGGGGAGAGAGAGAGAGAGAGAGAGAGAGAGAGAGAGAGAGAGAGAGAGAGAGAGAGAGAGAGAGAGAGAGAGAGAGATGGATGGCTATAGAATGGACTACTGAAAGGTGGAAGAGGGGAGAAGGAAGTCAGGGTACCAGAGAATGTAATGTGCAGCAGGGGGAGAGGAGCTGTGTGACTGTTCCTTTAAGTCTTCCAAACACTGATGTGCACATGTTCAAATGGTTCAAAATGAAATCTTAAAAATAGGAGTAGGACGTGATGGTGGCTACCACATTATTCAATGTATGGTTGAATATATATTCCAGAATGCTCAGCAAATTGGAGATGTGATTGGAATCTCATCTCAACAAATGGTTTGGCCTATTGGTTTCTAGGTACTGGGTTTTGTGATACAGCTACCATTGGCCAACTCTGGGAACTGTATACCCACCTGTATCATTTCCTCTACTTCTAATGTTTAAGCTGTGAGTGTTAGTGTTTATCTGGCCAACATGGCACCACCTCTGTGCAAGATGTTAGCAGGCTTGGAGGAAATGCAGGGATCGAAGAAGAAGAAGAAGTGTTTGGATTTGATATCCCGCTTTATCACTACCTGAAGGAGTCTCAAAGCGGTTAACATTCTCCTTTCCCTTCCTCCCCCACAACAAACACTCTGTGAGGTGAGTGGGGCTGAGAGACTTCAGAGAAGTGTGACTAGCCCAAGGTCACCCAGCAGCTGCATGTGTAGGAGCGGAGATGCGAACCCGTTCACCAGATTACAAGTCTACCGCTCTGAACCACTACACCACACTGGCTCTCAGCGGGAGGGCACAAACAATAGTTCAATGAGGACTGAATGTGCTTAGTGGCCATGGAATTTTGACTGTCAGTGTCTGTGTAAAACTGAGAAAGAGGAGGAATGGAAGCAAGTAGCATGGTGACTGGAACATTGAACAGAAGCCATTTGCACTGCAGTGTTATGTATGATGATGTCATACACCAATACCCAAAATTAGTCTATACTGGTCTACTGCCTGGCAACAAAGCAATCCCTTCATGGTGGCCAAGGGTGTCTTTTTTGCAAACCTCCTGGAAAATGCAGCATCCTTTCCTCTGGTGTGCCTGACTGGGTATGCAGATGGCTGCGGTCTACTGCATGTAAAATGGTGGCCATAATTACCTACAATTAACTGCATACTAAATAGGCTAATTGGAAACAAGATAACCCCAGGGGCAGTTGTGAAAAGCACAGTATTGAGAATAGCTGCAAAAAGTGCTTCCATGAAACCAACGATCGCCAAAAAGAACAGCCCCCCTAAAGAAAAGATAGAGGGGCTTGCCAATAGGCGATGTCTTGCCAATGTCTTGTGGACACCAGGAAAACAGTCCTCTAGGCTCCTTCATGAGAGCTACATGCTGGCAAGTGCAGTCATATGAAGGCAGGCACAGACATTTTCAGTTTCTCCCTACAACTTGCATAAAGAGACTGCATGGCTGCTTAAGGAACTGAAGTCACAATTTTCATTTATTTGTATTTATCTAACTCCGCTGACATTTATGGGATGTAAGAGGCCTGGTTAATGTTTTGGCCAGTTTAGTTCACATCCAAAATTGCCTGGGCAAAATCTTCTGGGCTGCTGAAAAGTGAGACTAAGAGGGAAAAGGCTTTCAAAAAGTCTCCTTATTGCTTACCGTGTTTCCCACATTTTAAGACACCGTCTTATATTAATTTTACTCAAGAAAATAAGCCTATGGCTTATTTTCGGGGGGTGTCTTTTTATTATTATTACTGTAAGTACCTCCTTACAACTAGTAAGAATTGTACACTGCTTTAAGAAAGCAGCACTACAAATGAAGGCAGGAAAGAGGAAAGGCTTTTCTCCCGCCCTGCTTTCTCCCTCCTTGGCTCCCCTCCTTCCGCCGCCTGTCACCCGCCGCCGCTCTCCTTCGGGCCATGCGGCCCCAGAACGTTTCGGCGGCGCGGCTCCTGCAGCTGCCTGTCACCCGCCGCCGCTCTCCTTCGGGCCATGCGGCCCCAGAACTTTTCGGCGGCGCGGCTCCTCCCGCCGCCTGTCACCCACCGCCGCTCTCCTTCGGGCCATGCGGCCCCAGAACGTTTCGGCGGCGCGGCTCCTCCCGCCGCCTGTCACCCACCGCCGCTCTCCTTCGGGCCATGCGGCCCCAGAACGTTTCGGCGGCGCGGCTCCTCCCGCCGCCTGTCACCCACCGCCGCTCTCCTTCGGGCCATGCGGCCCCAGAACGTTTCGGCGGCGCGGCTCCTCCCGCCGCCTGTAACCCGCCGCCGCTCTCCTTCGGGCCATGCGGCCCCAGAACTTTTCGGCGGCGCGGCTCCTGCCGCTGCCTGTCACCCGCCGCCGCTCTCCTTCGGGCCATGCGGCCCCAGAACTTTTCGGCGGCGCGGCTCCTCCCGCCGCCTGTCACCCGCCGGCGCTCTCCTTCGGGCCATGCGGCCCCAGAACGTTTCTGCGGCGCGGCTCCTCCCGCCGCCTGTCACCCGCCGCCGCTCTCCTTCGGGCCATGTGGCCCCAGAACTTTTCGGCGGCGCGGCTCCTGCCGCTGCCTGTCACCCGCCGCCGCTCTGCTTCGGGCCATGCGGCCCCAGAACTTTTCGGCGGCGCGGCTCCTGCTGCTGCCTGTCACCCGCCGCCGCTCTCCTTCGGGCCATGCGGCCCCAGAACTTTTCGGCGGCCCGGCTCCTGCTGCTGCCTGTCACCCGCCGCCGCTCTCCTTCGGGCCATGCGGCCCCAGAACGTTTCGACGGCGCGGCTCCTCCCGCCGCCTGTCACCCGCCGCCGCTCGCCTTCGGGCCATGCGGCCCCAGAACGTTTCCGCGGCGCGGCTCCTCCCGCCGCCTGTCACCCGCCGCCGCTCTCCTTCAGGCCATGCGGCCCCAGAACTTTTCGGCGGCGCGGCTCCTGCCGCTGCCTGTCACCCGCCGCCGCTCTGCTTCGGGCCATGCGGCCCCAGAACTTTTCGGCGGCGCGGCTCCTGCTGCTGCCTGTCACCCGCCGCCGCTCTCCTTCGGGCCATGCGGCCCCAGAACTTTTCGGCGGCCCGGCTCCTGCTGCTGCCTGTCACCCGCCGCCGCTCTCCTTCGGGCCATGCGGCCCCAGAACGTTTCGACGGCGCGGCTCCTCCCGCCGCCTGTCACCCGCCGCCGCTCGCCTTCGGGCCATGCGGCCCCAGAACGTTTCCGCGGCGCGGCTCCTCCCGCCGCCTGTCACCCGCCGCCGCTCTCCTTCAGGCCATGCGGCCCCAGAACTTTTCGGCGGCGCGGCTCCTGCCGCTGCCTGTCACCCGCCGCCGCTCTGCTTCGGGCCATGCGGCCCCACAACATTCCGGTGGCGCGGAAGGGGCCAGCAGGGCTCCCGACGCCGAGGGGTTTTCCTGTCCGGGCGCTCGGCCCAAGTGGAAAAAAAGTCCTGGGAAGAGCGGAAAGGCTCCCAGCGTGGCTCACCTGGTGACGCGCTCAATTCATGGTTTCAAGCCTCTCGAGGCTCTAAAGGAAAGCAAGAAGGTACGTCTTATTTTCGGGGTATGTCTTATATTTCGCGAATGCATTAAAACCCTGCCATGGCTTACTTTATGACTACGTATTAAAAAAGGGGAAACACGGTAATAACACAATCTTCCATTTAGCGGCAAGCTCCTTCGAAATTAAACTTCCCTTGAAAAACAAAGGTTCATGATTAAAACGTAAGGTTGGTTTTTTTTTTTAAGAGCAAAAACAAACCCTGAAGAGTTTCACGAGGGGGAAAACATGAACTCAGAAAGTTTTAGATGTTTCGTGGAATTTAAAATCTCAGTGCCTGCTATTCATGCAAGGTGAATATTGGAATCACAAAAGTGTAGAAGGCCAGGCTTAAAGCCACCAGAAATCCATCTAAGCCAGCAGCATTCAAGGGAAGGAATCCTCCCAAACTAACACAGAACTAAACTTGGTTGACATTTAGGGATATTGAAGAATCCTGACAGAAATGGAAAAGGGAGCAGAAATTGCTGCAGTTCACATGTGGTTAGGAATGGAAGTGAATACAACTGGTATTCATTCACATCATTGCTGCTGTTTTGTTTTTAAGACTGCAAAAACAATATATAATTTATGACATGGGTGGGTTTTTTACATTGTTTTGACGTTTTCTTTACATTGAGATGAATGTAAGCTATGTAGGTTATGTGAATAGTTATGCAACGTATGTAACCTATGTTAAATAGCAGAACGTGAGGTGAATAATGTAGCATTTGGCAGAAACCAAACTGCAGCAGAATGGAAACAGCTCTGGTTGTGATGCATACACGGGATGAGTATGTTTCCAGCTACCCCCCTTTGCCCTCGGATGCCTTATAAGAAACTGCTTCAGGAGAGGGACTGTGAGCAACATCGTGGGAAGGGTGTTTCTAGGACTAAGGTGAAACTGTGACGCTCCCTTGTAATTTTGCTATTGGGTGCTGCTTGTTGTTATACAGTGGTACCTCTACTTACGAATAACTCTACTTAAGAATGTTTCTACTTATGAACGGAGCTCCGTCTGCCATCTTGGATGCGGTTTAGATAGGATTTTTTCTACTTACGAAATTTTAGATAGGGTTGCTTCGACTTACAATTTTTTTCTCCCAATGCATTCCTATGGGATTCGACTTACAAATTTTTTCGACTTACGAATGTGCGTTCGGAACGCATTAAATTCGTAAGTAGAGGTACCACTGTATTTCTAGTACTGGCATGCATTTTTAATATGTTATTACATTTGCAATTCTTTCGCTATTTGCTATTATGAAATTGTTTTTGCAGTGGGTTTTTTTTTTAAAAAAATGCATCCCTGTTTCTTTGTCGAAAGCCGCTTTGAGCATGATGTGTGTGTGTGTGTGTGTGTGTGTGTGTGTGGGAAAGCGGCAAAAAACCCCAAAAACAAATGAAGGAATGAAAAAGAGTTGGAATGGAAATGGCTGCCTTCTTGCATCCCTATTGATGCTATATGACTTATGGACTACTTGAAATGAGGCTGCACTTTAAATTTTAATACTGTATTTTAATCTGTATTTTAATTAATTGTTTTTATGTTTTATTGTAATTCTGTTGGTGTCAGCCGCCCTGAGCCCGGTTTTTGACTGGGGAGGGCGGGGTATAAATAAAAATTTATTATTATTATTATTAATAATAAGAAGTGGCAAAGACAAGTCAGATCAAGCGGGCTTCCATTCTTAGACTGGAAGTCCTTTGCTCAGACATCTTATTTGTAAAGCACCATGTGCATAGATTGTGCTCCAACTAGAACATGCCCAAATAATATTTAAATCAACAGCAAAATGTTAAATCACAATTAGAAATCACATTTTCACATTTAAATGTCATAGATCTGTTGGTTACATTCTTATTATTTTCAGAATTGCTAAATTCAGTATATAGCAAATGCAAATACACAGGTGCATGCGTGCGCATGCACACACAAACAAACACAAGCCACAGGTGGTGTGCACAGTGCCATATCTTGTCTCCATGTAGCGAATGGGTGGGGGTGCTGCTGCTGCATCAAAAGATAGCCCTCCTTCACGCTGCCTTTTCAAGCTCCCACAAAACTTCATACCCACCCACCCCCCCGGACAATTTTGCGACAGACACCATGAAAGCGGGCCAAGCTCCCACTTCCTGTGCTTCACTCATGGTTAAATGTGCCAGCACAAATCCATAAGCAAACAACGTATACCATAATGGAAGAGAAAAGCAAACCTCCCCTTCTCACGTCACCTAGAAAGATGAAATGTAGAGGCAAGATTCAGATGTGCCACAATTTTTCACTATCTTTCTGAATTCATGACGCAACTCAAACAAATGAGTTGGTTCTAAAGGTCTCCCCCATAAATCCTCTCGCAGTCAGTATGACCATGTCCCTAAAATTCTAGATCTGTGCGGCAGAAGAGATTCATTGACCCCATTTAAAAAGTAAAAATAGTGGTTTGATTGCTAGGGTAAGGCAATTTCCCTGCAACATATGCCCTAGCCAGTGAAAAGCATATGGACCCCAGAACAACTCAGCAACCAACACACACACACACACACACACACACACACACACACACACAGAGAGAGAGAGAGAGAGAGAGAGAGAGATCCTGACGATGAAGTAATCAGAATTGAGATTTTCTCAGGCCTTCCATGACTCAAGAAGAAAGAGAATATGTTCCTGAGTCACATTGTTTGGGTGTGTGTGTGGATATGTTAAATACTAGAACATTGCTGATTTAATCTGTAGCGATTCTTATCCTTTTTTATACTATTCTATCATGCAGTTAATGTTTTATGGAAACAAGCCTGAATATTTCCTGCATTTTTTAAATTTCAAGTCTGCTGAGCATTAAAATAACCACTTACTTCATACAACAACTTCATGCTTCTTTCTCTCTCTCATGAGTCATTTGAATGGTGGTGGTTTTTTATTTTAATTCACCCCGGATGAAAATCACTGGGCGCAAAACATTTAACTCGGGATTAGCCAAAGTGAGACCCTCTCAGGCATAGGCAACCTTGGCTCTCCAGATGTTTTGGAACTACGACTCCCGTGATCCCTGACCACTGGCCCTGTTAGCTAGGGATCATGGGAGTTGTAGTTCCAAAACATCTGGAGAGCCAAGGTTGCCTATGCCTGCTCCAGATGTTGTTGGACTACAAACTCCCATCACCACTGACTATTGGCTGTGCTGGCTGAGGCTGATGGCAATAGTAGTCCAATGACAGTGGAGAGTATGATGCAGCAGCAAAAAACCCTAATGCTATTCTACACTGTGTCTAGATCAAGTGTCTAGATCAAGGGAAGTGATGGTGCCACTCTATTCTGCCTTGGTCAGACCACACCTGGAGTACTGTGTCCAATTTTGGGCACCACAATTTAGGAAGGATAGTGACAAGCTAGAATATGTGCAGAGGAGGGTGACCAAGATGATCAAGGGTCTGGAAACCAAGCCTTCCTTATGAGGAACGGTTGATGAAGTTGGGTATGTTTAGGCTGGATAAGAGGAGACTGAGAGGAGATATGATAGCCATCTTCAACTATCTCAAGGGCTGTCAGAATGGAAGAGGGAGCAAACTTGTTTTCTCTTGCTCCAGAGGGTAGGACTAGAATCAATGGATTCATGTTACAAGAAAGGAGATTCGGACTAAACATCAGGAAGAACTTTCTAACAGTAAGAGCGGTTCGACCGTGGAGCAGACTCCCATGAGAAGTGGTGGGCTCCCCTTCCTTGGAGGTTTTCAAGCCGAGGTTGGATGGCCATCTGTTCTGGGTGCTTTAGATGAGATTCCTGCACTGCAGGGGGTTGGACTAGATGACCCTTGGGGTCCCTTCCAACTCTACACTTCTATGACATCTGTAGGGCGTCAAGTCGGCTACTCCTTGTGTATGCTGTGTTGCTCTCCCTGAACCTGGTGTACATGAAAGTTACTCCTTTTGGCCAAGGGTAGCAAGGAAATGATAGTCTTAACCCCCCCCCCACTGTTTTACAGAGATGGGAATTTCTGGTGCATGGATATATTTTAAAGCCTTTTCCTTGGAATTTGTGCAGTCTCACTTTCCGGGATTATTTTCACGCACCATTAACAACGACGTTGTTTTACATTGCAGGCTTTTCTTCCTTCATCTGCCATGCACTTGAATAGTATGTCTCATCACATCACAAACGGCCTCAAAGGCAGAAGATATAGAGTCTATATAGAGTCTATACAGTATATTGTGTGTGTGTGTGTGTGTGTGTGTGTGTGTGTGTGTGTGTGATCTAGTTTTATCTGCTCAGGAAAGTAAGCATGCCAACTATTCATGAAACCCCTTACAGTTAAAAGGATGAGCTGCGAAACACTTTCCCGTTTCTTTTTATTGAAATATATGTTTTTCTTTCTTTTTTTCAGTCCTCTCCCACAATATATTCTAATAATATAATATAATATAATATAATATAATATAATATAATATAATATAATATAATATAATATGATAATAAATTTTGTTTTGAAAGTTCTGAAATTAATTCAGGCTCTAAAATGCAATCAATGAATAAGTTAAATAATATTTTTATCAATTTAAAAGCTGCCTCTGATTAATCAGTAGGCATTTGTTTTGCATTGTTTTGTTAAATATTAATACAAGTAATTGAATGAATGGTTCCTCCACATATAGTTCCCTTGCTTTCACATAATGGAGACAGGCGCCTATTTTATCTGAAGTCATGTGTTTTAAAATTCTTGTTGATACATTTATTGAGCTGAAAATAAGGCGCAATAATAGAAGGGCGTGAAACCCAGTGGATAGGTACATTCCAATATGCAAATTTCAACCCACATTTTTATGCTCTAATGGACTCCCATTATGTTTTTGTTGTGTACCTGTTAGAGATCCAGCTGCACCTGGAGCATAATGTTATTGCCCGCATTAAAATTAATCAGTATTTTAGGACGAGTCTCTCCTAAATTGCACACATTTATGCTATAATATGCTCCTAATATATACATTTTTACAAGAAATTTTCCTAATGTGATACATGCATTATTTTACCGGTATTACATGCGTTATTCTGCATATAATTTAGCCTAGCACGTGTGTTTGTTTTTTTACACATTACTAGAAAGCTGCACTGCACAATTCGCAGAAGCGTGAATTTTCAATGACAGCCGTGTGCTAGTTTGTATAGTGTTGCAGAAGCTGCACATTAACTAAGTTTGCCTTTAAATGCAAAGCGAAAGTTTTCTCCTTCATTCTGAGTACACACACAGACACCCTACTCAAAATGCAGATGTTGGGGAGTAAGGCCAGGGGGGCAGGAGAGGCCTGTGCGTGTGACCCTGCTAACAATATTTTGCCCATGTGTTGCGGCAATGAGTGAAAGGGGCCACAAGGGCACAACTATTTGAAGATTGGGGGGGGAGAGAAGCCCCAACATGTACACATAACTTGCCTGCACAAGCCCAAGGGATCATTTGGATTCTGGCCTGAGTAATTAAACCCCAAATTTGTTTAAAGGAAACTGAACTATGGAGATGAAGTGACCTAGCCAAGTTCAAGGAAACTGCGCAGCAAATGGAAGGTAAGGACAAAGGAATTCCTGGTATGCATTAATATATGTTAGAGCCTGCTAAGGTCATGTTAATGCAAATAAAGAGAACCAGCCATTATTCTTGTAATTTTATTTTTCTTACCAGCTGTTCAGTGGGTGATTTGCAAGATCAGTTTTATAATTAGTTAAAATTACACAGTTTCGCCTTCGAACTGGGAAAAGTTGTCATGTCTGGTTTTGAGGATACGATGTATGGCTTCCAAAAGGTATTTAAAATAAGCATGTGAATGTATTTGGGGGCCAGATGCGCATAGTGCGATTCGGTTTCTTTCCCCCTTTTTGATAAGTAGCAACCACAAGCTTTTAAATGTTAATTGTGAAGTGTTTAAATTAGCATGAAACCCACCTCTGGGCACATATGCGAATACAAGTAAGACTTAAAAAATATTGTTTTGAAAAGACATGTGTCGTCCAGTTGCCCGCTTAGGATGCTGTCAAGAAATAATGTTTTTATTATAGTAGTTCAGTTCACATTCATTCTCACATGAAAGGTTTGGTAATGCCATATTCTCAGGTGCCAAGGCTACGCACGAATTCTAATGGGATCTTGCAAGTGTTTGAATGCCTAAAATAGTCTTTGCTAGACCTGTGCAAATTATTTTAAATTGCATAAATATTTTTAGTATGTCTGGCTTCTGACAGAACACTACTATATACATGAGGATGGCACTGGCTACTTTTTCCACTTCCTCCTTCCATTCCCTCCCTCCCTCCCCCTGGAAAATAACGAGCAATCTTTATTAGTTCACACACACTGGAGTTGCTTTTATGTACTGCGTGACACTTATCATCAATTAAACATCCTATGGATGGCGGGATGAATTCACAAAGAAAGGCACTGCAATCTGGATGGGGCAAGGCATGATCCTGCCCAGGGTCCCAGTGCTATTGCACACCGACTTGGGAATAAGCCAAGTAAACTCTCTGGGTTTACTTCCAAGCAGATATAAGGGAATCTTAGAATTGGACAATACGTCAAAGGTCATCTAATCCAAGCCCCTGCCTCTGCAGTCAATCCACAACACAGAAGCATCAATATGCACAGGACCACACTGATAACCTTGGACACTTGACATCCAGAGTTTTAGTAAGGAACCTACAGTAATTTTAAAAGCAATTCATGTTTTGAGAAATCTGCTGTTTGATTAATCAAGAGATACCTTGATAACCATCCAAAAGTGAAACAATTTCTCAAGCTTTTAAACCTGACCGGGACCCTTCCCACCCTGAGTTGTGGACGAGGTGGAAATGATCCACAAGGCTAATGTTACCTATGTATCACTGCAGCATTTGTGCACATACACACTGCAGCTACACTACTAGACCTAGCAGCTTCCGCACAGCTCCCATAACCATTATCTGCTGATAGGTTGTTCCACTGCTTTAGGATTTTTCTTTACTTCAATTTTAACAGAGAATGCTTTACTGCGGTTTTCACTGATGTTTTATGTTCTGATCTGATCTCAAGATTCCACAAGGGCCCTCAGGAGCCATGTGGTTGTTTTTAAATTCCAAACAGGAATATTTTCCCCAACATGGCATGGGTTGCTCCTTATCCCTCCGACCCCAAATATTATGAACCTATACAAACTGGGGCCGGATACCATCATGGTGTTTGGTTTTCTCCACTTTCTGTCATTTTAAAACTATAATCGTACCTTTTAAAAAAATGCAGTATAGAACAAAGTAAAAAATTACACATATAAGCCAAAAGTAATTGATGAAGGCTCAAGCATTTACATCAAAAACTAACTTGTCCACTTTGACACAGCAGATACTATGTCTCTCTCCACATAATCATGATATGATAAAGGAATGATACTCCTTCGAAAGCACTGGTTCATGTGCTTCATTCCAACAAGTCCAACATGTATGCAAAGTTGCTCTTTCCTTTTTCCTCCCAACAATTTTCCTGCGTTATATATACTGTAAAAAGGTATAGTTAAAGGGACCCCTGACTGTTCCCCCTGACTAAGCCGCTTCTGGAGAACCAGAGCAGCGCACGCAAACGCCGTTTACCTTCCCACCGGAGCGGTACCTATATATATCTACTTGCACTTTGATGTGCTTTTGAACTGCTAGGTTGGCAGGAGCAGGGACCGAGCAACGGGAGCTCACCCCGTCACGGGGATTCGAACCGCCGACCTTCTGATCGGCAAGCCCTAGGCTCAGTGGTTTAACCCACAGCGCCACCCGCGTCCTATATATACTGTGGCATACACACACACAATAAAACATGATTCCGCGGGTGCAATCCTTTCTGTAAGAACTGCCAGCTGAAGGGCAATAGGATTTGGCAGGAGTCCTGCTGTATCAGCAGAACACCAGATACACAATGAAAAAACATGTCAGTGGAATACTTTGGATATACTGGTAGAGCTATCCTACCACTGAAAATACAGGAAAAAATGGCTGAAAAGGGGTAGAGTTATGGGTGGGCCATGAGTGGCACAGCAGAGAACAGTTATGCCAAATTCTACACCTCTTCTATTCACACTCCTGTCAATGCAGCAAATTTACACCAACCAATGTTCTACTTGTGTGCTTTTTCTTACCATCTCAGGCTAAGCATGCATTGGCTGTTCCACCAGCATAATGTGAATTTCAGATCACTCTGTACGACTTCAAACCTATATCCACAGTTGGTTAGGGTGTGGTGCTGATTATGCCAAGGTTGCAGGTTCAATTCCAATATGGGTCAGCTGCATATTCCTGCATTGCAGGGGGTTGGACTAGAGCAGTGTTTCCTAAACTTGAGTCTGTTTTTGGACTACAACTCCCATCATCCTAAGCTAGCAGGCCAGTGGTCAGGGATGATGGGAATTGTAGTCCAAAAACAGCTGGTGACCCAAGTTTGGGAAACACTGGACTAGATGTTCCTCGGGGTCCCTTCCAACTCTGCAATTCTATGATTCTATGACCTGAGATCAAACCCCATTGAACTTGATAGAATTCATTTCTGAGTAAACATGTGAAGGCTTGTACTGTAAGTTTTGGACCACAAGCTTAACCTGAGTCAACAGTGTGATGCAGCAGCAAAAAAAGCTAACACTATTCTAGGCTGTATCAACAGAAGTACAGTGTCAGAGCAAGGAAAGTAACAGTACGACTCTATTCTGCCTTGGTACACCTGGAACACTGTGTCCAGTTCTGGGCACCACAATTTAAGAACGATGTTGACTAACAGGAATGTATGCAGAGGAGGGCAACCAAGATGATCAAGGATCTGGAAACTAAGCCTTATGAGGAACACGTGAAGGATCTGGGTACGTTTAGCCTGGAAAAGAAGAGACTGAGAGGAGATATGATAACCATCTTCAAATATCTTAAGGGTTGTCACATGGAAGAGGGAGCATGCTGGTTTTTTCTGCTCTTGAGGGTAGGACTCAAGGCAATGGCATCAAGTTACAGTAAAGGAGATTCTGACTAAACATTCAGAAAAGCTTTCTGACAGTAAGAGCCGTTTGGCAGTGGAACATATTCCCACAAGAGGTGGTGGACTCTCCTTCCTTGGAGATTTTTAAGCAGAGGTTGGACGGCCATCTGTCATGGATGCTTTAGCTGAGATTCCTGCATTGCAGGGGGTGGACTAGATGACCCCTGGGTCCCTTCCAACTCTAAGATTCTATGATCCAAAGCAAAAGAAGACTCCTAAAACTGATTTTTGTAATAACCACAGCTTTGGGACTTTTTATAACTTTGCAACATACACATTTCTTAGCTTATAATCAGTTTACAATGCACAGCATATTTAGGGAAATTGAATGAATGATTGATGCATGTGTATGCTTAATGCACATCAATTCATATTATAATTCTTTTAAACATTGCTTCCATCAAAAAGTCATTAAGTCCACAGGTTAATGACATCCTGTTGTATGCTGGTTCTTGGAATTATCTGCTGGGGAAAAGCTTGCCAGGGGAACACCTTTGCAAATCTGACTCTGAAGCCAAAACAAATTTACTCAGATTAAAAAGTGATCCACTTAATTGCACGTATTAAAGAACAGAATTCTCACCATATGTATCAATAATTTCAGTTTTAAAGCCTCAGAGTTCCATTAAAAGGGGGGGGGGAGGCAAAGTAACAGTAGAAATGTATGCCAATTGCGGTGTTTTTTCTTCTTCAGCCAAGGAGTATTTTGCTTGGCTCAACAGTACTTGGGTTGGGGGGGGGGGGAGAGAACACTTGCCGGCAGCCTAACCCAGAAAGATTTAATAAGCTGGGCTGGAGATGCTGTTGCTATTTGGCACATCACGATTACGGTATGGCACACAGCAGGAAAAAAAACCCTTGACCACAGATTTAGTTTGGCTGCTGTTGCCAACTCTTTTGGCTACATCTGCTGCTTTAAGCCAACCAACTGCATGTTTACAGAGTGTGGTTTCAGCTGAGGTGTTAAAAAGACTTGGGTTGGCTGCCTAGCTGAAATTTATATTGAGTTAAAGATGTGGCCGTTCATGTCTACCATAAGTGCGCATCGTATCTACTGGCAGGCAAAGGCTTCCCTCCTCCGCCTCCTGCGGCGAACAACAGTAACTTCAAAAGCACACATTGCGGCTTTCTTTCAAATCGGCAATAAGCAGTTATAAGCATGTGGTGACAATATGAGATGCTAGGGACCAGCTGCCTGTCTCCCACTTATTAATGCCATTTTGTATTGGTATAGACTACAGCTCCCCTGATCAACTGAGGCGATTCTCTGCTCAGAAATGCCGTATCAGAATCCTGAAAACACTTTTTATGTACAGTGGTACCTTGGTTTACAAACTTAATCCATTCTTAAACCAAAGGGTTCTTAAACCAAGGCATGCTTTCCCATAGCAGCAGAGGACTCAGTTTACAAATGGAACACACTCAACAGAAAGCGGAACATATTCTGCTTCCAAGGCAAAGTTCACAAACCAAAACACCTACTTCCGGGTTTGCGGCGTTCTTAATCCAAGTTGTTCATAAACTAAGCTGTTCTTAAACCAAGGCACCACTGTATCTGCTTCTTGTAGTTTCAGACTTATAAGAAGAAGAACAACTCAACACTAGCACAAGCGAGCCTAGATCGTACGGAAGTCCACAGCCTAATAATGAGGTAGAAGAGTGCTATTTTTCTAGAAAAATAGGTACCGGAACTCTTCCCTTGTTCTCTTATAATGATGGAAAGGCAGCTATTTGAGAGGTTCTGGAAGTGAGCTCTGGTGAGTTCCAGATGAAAAAAAGGCCCTGAGATGGAATGAGACCATTTTCATGTGGAGACAAAGCTCTTCGCTGCCAACTCCTCTTACTCTGAGTCAAGCGTGTTGGCTTGCCCCCATGACTGAAGGGGCTATTGTTGTGCGGTGCGCACATGCACGCCATGTGATGCGCTGACATCTTGCGCACATGCCATATGGCTTGCACACCATAGTCATGGGATATAGAGGGGGGCCAGCCCCCCAAGATGGTGCCCCACTTCTGAGGAAAGAACAAGGGGGTACTTCAAAGTGAGGCCTTCTGGGTTGGACAGGCAAGAGAGAACTGCTGCCACACTTTGCCATGGTGGCTAGAACCGCTGCTTTGAACCAAGGTGGATAAAAATCAATGATTTTTTTTAAAAATCAATTTTAAAAAATCAGATTTTTTATTTAAATCAGTTTTTTTATTTAAATCAGATTTTTTATTTAAATCAGATTTTTTTATTTAAATCAGATTTTTTTATTTAAATCAGATTTTTTTATTTAAATCAGATTTTTTCATTTAAATTGGATTTTTAAAATAAAATGCTTTTGGAGGAAAAATATTTCTAAAGATAGTTTTCTATTCAAGTTACATTATAGTTCAAAGGCTATTCATCAGGAAATAAGGATTTGTTTTAAGTTTTTCATGTATGCTAAAACTCAGTCTAAGTTTTTTTATTTTTTAAGTTTAACCACATCACTTAACAAACATGGATACATATGCCACAATGTTATTGTTTTAGTTAAATAAATTGTTTCAATTGTTATTAAGGAAGCAGAAAAGTTGTCAAAATATAAACAGTGGACTTATTAAGCCTCACAATAATTTCATAATTATCGGTCTATGTATTTCGAATAGTCTAACCAAATCAGTAATTTTTGATGTAACTGTAAAAACTACTCTGGAAATTTATTATTCCAAATATGAAACCTTCATCTGGTTGTAAATATTAAGATTATACCAGCAAGAATGAGTCTTTCTGTAAAAAAAAGACTGAAATCAAGTCTCACTGACTAGTGATTTAAATCATGATTTAAATCAATTTGATTTAAATCAAATCCCCACTGCTTTTAAGAAATGTCACAAGAAATTATCCATAAAGTTTAAAACAGGTTTTTTTTAAGCAGCAGCAGCAGCAGCAGCAGCAGCAGCAGCAGCAGCAGCAGCAGCAAACCATGGCTGCTGAAGCATCTTTTGACCACCTTACTGAAAATATCTCCCTCTGCAGGCCTCCTTTAGCCCTTTCTCAAAATGAAACAAGGCAGGGAAGAGGCGGGGGGGGGGGAGTGGAGAAACAGTCGGCGCTGCCACTGATGGCATGCCAAAGCAAGGGGGCGGTGTTTAAACCAGTGAGGGCACTGGGAGGTGCAAAGAGTGCTGTAAAGCGGAGGATGGAGCAGGTCGCTCATTGGGCCTAGAGAGCCATGTGGTACAGATAGCAGCTAGGCAGTTATACCAAGCTGATGGAGAGAGAATCTATGCACATATGTGTGCATGTTTGTGCATGTATATGTGCGCATGTTTATTTTATTTATTTCCATAGCCTGTATACTTCTTAATAATCCCAGTAAAGTGGTGAACAGGAGTCCAATATACCATATATCTATGTGAGGGGCAATGCAAATGAGTTTTAATACATATGACAGCAGCTTTGACTTCTCAGTGCTGGAGGAATTTGATCTTTCCAAATGGCAATATGAACTGACTGATCCACACCTTCTCGACTAACTTGCGGTTCAGAACGTTCATGTCCCCCCCCCCACTTTCTAAATATTCCAACAGCTCAAAAATGTAACATTTTTAAAGGCACACTGTGCTTAGAAATGCATATTTTGAGAGAAAACATTTAGGCATGCATTATTTTGAAGAGACGATCTGTTTAAAATATATATTTAAATATGTATTATGCACACACACACAAACACACATTTAATGAGGAAGTGGGTCAAAGAGGACTTTTTGTAAGCATATGGAAAAGTTGCATGTGCCAGCAGTTCACCCATCTCTACTTTTTTATATTCTAAGGTCTCAGGATCCACTTTGAAGAACAAAGCTAAACAAAACACACCATTAAATATACACAGGCAAGAGAATCAAATATCCAGTCACTTGGGAAGCAAACTCACTAGGATTCCTTCAGCCAAGTGTCATATCCATCCATTTCTACAAGCGCCCAATGGCACAGACCATTTCTGCACCTCCTTCCACTCCACCAAATATTTTCTTATAACTTGCACCTAAAAGCAATCTTCTATGTACGCAATTCTACTGCTAACGTTCAAGTACTCCAGCTCAGTATCCTCTCGCAATATCTTATGCCCAGCATCCAGAGGCGTACCTAGGCTCTCTTGCACCCTTGGCAAGGAGATGGATTGGCACCTCCGCTGTCCCTTGCACCCTTGGCAATCGCTGTCTCTCTCCATCTTTCTCCATGATTTCTGAGGCACCCCCTGGGCTTGCGCTCTTGGTGGGGGCCAACCTATCTAGCCCCTATCCAACCGAGACACAAAAATCAACTGAGTCAGCCATGCTCTGAACTTGTTTGCAGCAGACACGTAATCACATGACCAGAAAGGAATTATTCGGATTGTCCCGAGAGGCCAGCAAACGGAGAACATAATACAGCAATGTTTTCAGCAGACAACATATACAATATGTTTTCAATATTTTACCATTTTGGCTTCTGAGTGCATTGGAGGGACTTGCGGTGAAGCGCACGGGTTGCTGAGGTTTGGGCCTTGCATTCCCATTATGTTGGTGTTCATGGACATCTGTCGCTCCATCTTGAAAAGGATAAAGAGCAAAATAAATCAGATTCTATTTGAAAGGTGAGATAAATTTTCCAAAGGCTTTCTACAAACGGTGTATGAGCGAGGCTCATTGTGTCCATGCAGGGTGGCAATCACTTTTGCTGGCTGTGCTTATCTGCTTTCAGAAAATATAGCCAGTAACTTGGTTATGTCCAACAATCAATAGAAAACTGCCTCTTCACCAGGAGAACAAATTAGTCACCTAGGCTTGAGACTTTCAATAATGATTTCCCCTTGCTTTTAGAAAACAACACACTGGGTTAAGTGGCTTTTAAAACATCACTGTATAAAATTATGGCTGATGCTGTCAGGGCAGCCCAAACTAACTTGTTTAAGATATATGTATAAAATGATCTAGGGGGGTTGGGAATGGGAGGTTTTTCCCAATGGAGCTGTTGAATCTGACAGCAAGGGGGGGGGATTCACAGGCCTGCCTTAGACTACTGCGGCACAACATTATTTAAATACTCAGTTCATGAAGCAAAACAAAAATGATGTTCCTGAAAATCATATTGCAGGAGAAATGCTCAAGAATTGTTTACTTTAAAAAGCGTTGCGGTTGCATTATTTTCAGTGAAACAATACTGTTTCTTTCTATTCATTTAGTTTTTATTATTTTTCTTATGTGGGGTAACAAACATAGCCGATCAAAAAAGAAAAAGAACATGGCAGAATCTAAGCTATAACCAGCCGAACAGAATCAGGAAACAAAAATACCAAGAGGTTTCTAGGTGCAGACCTCTTAATTTTTTTCCCTTCTAACGGATGCAAAGGTACAGTAATTAAATTGAAAACAATGCACCCTTGATTTAAATCAGCATTTACATTAAATTAGAAAACAATATACAGTAGTTTCTAGAAAGTCTGGCCTTTCTGGGGGACAGGTGGCAAAAGCACTTTGAATCACCAATACCATCAAATTATACTTACGGGCATCAAAACGGCAGAGGAACCAGGCATGGTAGGATTCGGTAGAGTCCCAGGCATAGAGGCAGGCATTGGCTGTCGTTGCCGGTTGTGTAGTTGCAGTAATGACGATAATGAGCCTGGGACAGGCCTAGAAAAAATGGGGAGAGAGAAAAGGGAGTTGAGACATATTAAGGAAAAAATGATCACACTCAATTTTGAAATGATTGTCAAAACTCAACCCATCTGGTATTTGAACTTTAAGTTCAGCGAAACTTTCTCATTTCAGAGTTGGAAAGGATGGCAGAAAGTTTTGGGGGAACACTTAATGCATAATCAGTTTTTACAAACACACACACACACACACACACACACACACACACACACACACACACACAACTGTATCAAAGTCTCTGAAAAATGTCCCCCAAAGGTATAATTTTGAGACAGAAGCTGCAATCCTACATATACTTACCTGGGTGTAAATCCCATCAAACTCATCTGAGTAGGCATGTATAGAATTGTGCCCTTATCTCCTTATATTACACAGTCCTTAGATGATGGTGATTTTTCTTGAACCTCCAGTACTGTGCTCTGAATTCAGCATGTTTTTGATTGAATATGAGCAGTGAATGACCGTCACCAAGAGGAGTAGGTAACAATACTGTACCGGCGAATGTCTTGGTTATATGGGGGAGCCTTAGATGATACAGTGGTGCCTTGGTTCTTGAACTTAATCTGTTCCGGTAGTCCGTTTGACTGCCGAAATGGTTTGAAAACCAAGGTGATGCTTCCGATTGGCTGCAGGAGCTTCCTGCACTCAATCGGAAGCCGCATTTTCAGGGCAGTTGGAGGCAACGCTTAAGGCCTTATTGATCCTGAACTTTTTCCAGATTAGTTCTACTGAAAAATATGGACAATTAAATTGTTTGTTTCCCTTGATTGTTCTCCACACCCTGAGCCACATCACCAGCTGATATTTAAACATTTCTTGGCGTAAAGGCCAGCTTGAAATGCTGAGCTTCGGCATAGCTGCTGGCTGAAAGAAAAAGCACAAAACCAAATTCTGCTTTGTATGCCCAGGCCTTTCTTTGCATGCACATCAAGGGGTTCATCGTGCTGTGGCTTTGAACTGCAGTAAACTCTACCTCTGAACAAGGCATTTTCAGATTGCCTTGAGCCTTTTTTTAAATCAAAAAATCAAAAATCAAATCTAACATTTGTGACTCAATGAAACTATATTTTTGTGTAAGGGAGAGCTGATTCTCAAGGTGGCTGACATAAAACAAGCAGCCCCCAGATAACTTTCTGGAGCCCCACAGCCAGTCCTTTCTGCACTGCCTACAGACCCTTTATAGAGCTCTCTACCTTCATAATAAACTTAGGTGTTAGGCCATTTGACAGAAACTTGTTTTGGCTTGACTTCTGCCGTTTGCACAGGTAATCCTCAAGAGCCCATATGGTTGGAATTTTACTTACATGTTCCAGAGCCAAAATGTTTTCTGAAATTGATTTAATGAGCCTGGGAATAGGGGGTCTTGGGTAAAAAGGAAATTATTTGTATATATTAAAAAAAATAGCAAATAAGCTACTTTGCTGTCCTCACTCTCACCCTCAGCTCTGCTTAGCTTTGCAAGTCTGCATCTGCTTTGCGAAAATTACTGTTTTCGTTGGGGATCCCCCCCTCCCCCTTGTAGCACCTTGGAACCTTCCAGGTTTTTCCTGGATGGAGGAAAAAACAACAAAACACCACACACTTTTGAATTTCAGGCCGCAATTTTGTCTGTGCTCACTAACAAAAGTGCACCTGGCACCCAAGAAACCTCGTATCTGGAATCCAGAAGTAAATAGCCTGGAAGGAAGAGGCAAAGTTCAGAAGAGAAGCCTTGTTAGCTGGTATTAGTGAAACCTCAAAGATGACCTCCATTCTATTTGCAAAGCATCAACAGTGTTCTGGGTACTGTGCAGATCACATCATTGAGGATACAGACCATCTAGACTGGCCACAGAGCTTGAAGTCTACTGCTGTGGTGCCTTCTTGTACCACCTGCAAAAGGTTGCTGCTGCATCCTAAAATAATGCCAGGCAGTCAGCATCTGAATTATTTGCATATGTAAAAAAGGTTTATTAACATTTCTTTTTCTAGGCCCTTGCATGGATAAATAGTTCATGTGATCCTTCTTTACCCTTACTTCCCCTTTTTGCTTCCCCTATCCAAGCCACTATTTTCCCAATGAAAATAGCGCCCCTTGCTCTTTTAAAAAATAATGTTGCAATTGATACATTATCATCATGTCATTCATAGTCTCTCTCTCTCTCTCTCTCTCTCTCTCTCTCTCTCTCTCTCTCTCTCTCTCTCTCTGTGTGTGTGTGTGTGTGTGTGTGTGTGTGTGTGTGTGTCAAAAAAGAGCTACATCTTCCTTCTTCCCCAGTCCTTGAATACAAATATCTTATTGCCTAATTTTAAGCCCGGACCCATCTATATTTGACATTTTGGAGTGAAATCACTTTCTTGATACACAGAGTTGAATTTTAGTATAAAGGCACATAAACTTTCCTTGAAACCTGGTTTTTAGCTGCACAAATATTTTCGATAATGGTCAAAGTGATTATGTATATCAGTATTAACTTCCCAAACAAAGCAGAAGTTTTCCTCTTTAAAATGAGAAGGCAAATTACAGTAGACTCATGAAAACAAAGACCCAACAGTCTCTCCAGTGCAGGCTTGTTACCATGAGCTAATAATTCCAGACTTTAAGCAAGCAGAGTCTCCTTTTCTTAATAATTGTATGCCTCTGGGCAAGGCATTTCTACTAAAAACTATTGAGGCATGGAACAAGGCAAGGTGTGTGAGCTAATGTGGGATTGTTGAACCACTAAACCAACTCTTGTGGCACCCAGCCTGCTCTGCACTGACAGATTATTTCTCCACATACACTTGTAAAAACACACTGCTTAAGGTTAAAAACCTCCTTAAGCTTTTCTTTTCAATTAAAATGTCAAAGATGACAGGACGTGCAATCGCTGCCCCCCAACAGTATGATGGATGTGAAGGTGAGAGTTACAGATCCTCCTCCTTTAGAGACAGTTGCCTGATGATGGAGAAGTGGTTCTGTATGGTCCTCCCCTCCCGGTACCCGTAACAAAGAGTTACTGTGCCAGGCTTATCTTCCATAACACTTGATAAGCCAAATAACCACAAACTGGGACTTCTGTTAGGCCAGGGATGGGGGAATCTGTGGCCCTCCTGATATTGGTGGACTCCAGTTTCCATTAGCCCCAGCCGTCATGGCCAATGGCAGCTGCGGTTCAACAACATCTGTAGGGCCTCAGGTCCCTCATCCTTGTAGCAGGCACACATGTCTCCTGTGCTTCCAACTGGGTATGGCATGGCTACACTCAGGTGGAGTCCAGAAATAAAAACCCAGGACAAGCCAAACATACTTGGTACACTCTGACCATTAAAACATTGCTGATGAAGAATTAGCGAAACAGGGCCTTGTCCTGGGATTTTTTCACTGGAATTAATTTTTATTTGCCTCACTATCATACTGGAATTGATTCCTATTTGAATTCATCCTATCATTACATAAATAAAACCATTTGAAGACTTACTTGAAATTCATCTTCCTCCTGCCCCGAGTTCATGCAATTTACTGTTTATTTCTACACTCAGGTGGAAGCATGAGAAGCATCCTTGGCAAGGAGCTAGAACATCACCAAATGAACAGCAGGGATCTAGGTGAGCTGGTTGCACATTGTTCGCGCTCCTGCAAGGCTCCGATCAAGCCACTTGGGAGCAAGCATCGTGAAGCACAGTGCATATGTGTGTCAAGAAGATTGAGTGACAGCTGCTAGAGACTGGTTCATTGGGTCAAATGGGCCTCCCATTCGCCTGTTTCCCCACTTGCATCCAGTCCAGGGGATCACACAACCTGTCAGCTCCCCCTCCTCCATCTCAGTTTCAATCAATCAATCAAAAGTTTATTGCATATAGCCATATAACCATAGCACATATAAAAGATCAAACAGGCAACTGTCGCACAACAACATAGAATGCAACAAATACAACTATAACATTAAATATAAAATCCAGCTGAGTGCGGCTGGTAAGGTAAAAGACAAAGTGAGGCGTGTCGACTGTGAGTATAACAGGAATTTACATAGGACTAGGCTGGGCAAGTTAGCCGAAAAGTGTCATCCTTGCAGAACTCAGCAGGAAAGAGGATGGGGACAAAACAGAATTGCTGTACTTTTCCATGTACAGTATTAGACGCCCCCATGTATAAGCCTCTTTTGGGACTCCAAATTGACAAAATGGGGGGAAATTGCTCAGAGTTGTTGAGCTTTTTAAGGGAGGGGGGTTGCATGCACATCAATGAAGCAACCGATCGTCTGCACGCTCGCCAGCAGCCAAAGCCAATCGCCCGCCCAATTGCCACAGCAGCCAATACCCTGCAGAACTTGCAGCAACAACCAATCACCCGCCAAAACGCCACTGACAATTTCCGGCTCGCAGCAGCCACCAGTTGCCCATCCAACCTCACCACTACCCATGTATAAGACAACCCCCATTTTTAAGCTTCAAGCAAATAACCTGCTCTTATACACGGAAAAATATGGTAGCTGTTTCTGCCTGTTATTGGCTCTGACTACACCTAATCATAGAATCACAGAATTGTAGAGCTGGAAGGGACCACAACGATAATCTTGTCCCACCCCTGCAATGCAGGAATCGTTTGCCCCTGACCCTGAGATTAAGATTCTCATGTTCTGTCAACTGAGTCCCCTGCTTTTCACCCTACCAGTCACAATGGGCACCAACCACCACTGGTAACAGTGCACGAATGTGTTTGCAGTGTGTCATAGACAAGGTGTCAGGCTGGTACTAGAAGACCTTGATTTGATTCCCTGCTTTGCCATGAAGCTCACTGGGAGACCACGGGCCAATCATCGTCTCTGAACCTAATTTATTTCACAAAGTCAATGGGAGCAAATAAAGGACGCAATCCCATGTACAGCATCTTTAGCTCTTGGAGGAAGGGACGAGTCCCAAAATCGACATAACCATTAGCTCTGTTTCCAGTATTCAGTAGAGGAGAGTCATTGCTCAGGAGGACAAAATGGCACCATCCATGCACAAGAGGGAGGCATCAATAGGGCTTGGGGGGAACCTCAAAAGCCTGTTTAGAAAAAATGCTAATGGGGAACCACCACCCCACAAAGTGGTTTGAGCATGTTAATTGGAAAGCTAACTGGCTGTTTACTGGGAGGGATAGTGGAATATCAGGAAGAAGGGGGTTTCCCAATAGCATGGCCTGGTTGCTGCAACATTTTGTAGCAAATAATTAGGATAACCATGCCATAGCAGTTGGTATTTGTCCCTGCATTCTTCCATTCCCATCCCCAGAAAGAAATCACCACTATATGCAGAAAAGGGCACTTGTGTGATAACAGTCCTGTGAGCAGCACAATGGATCACACCTGACAAATGCTGAATGCCCACCTGGGAGCTCAGAAGCGATGACTGCCGGTAGGTTGAGGGGATATAAATACCTGACTTGTATGTTTAACGTTTTAATAGAAAGGTTCATCATTTATGAATGGGAACCAATTTGGCAGCAAAAAGGCTACCCTAAAGCCCTGCATACAAATGCATTTACTCACCTCGTAGGTCTCTGCATGTACATTTCTTTTCTAAACACCCCCCTTCCCTCCCCCCCACCGCATACATACTCTCTCGCTTGTATACAAAACCCTTCCAATGTGAAGCTTTAACAAAGTGATTCTATTTGTGCAGCAAAGCATATAAAAGTCTGCGTTCCTTCCCAGTCACAATTTGGGCTTGCTCCATTCCCTTTCAAGTGCTGCATTGAACATGAACTTGCAGCTGATTCTGAGGGTTGGAGTCCATTTGTTTTCACATCAATGAAATTAATTTCCATTGGAAACTGCATCTAAGGCATTTAATCAAAATGGGCCTTAAAATAATTCTGAAAAGCTCATCTGTCTCCAATCTATATAGTGTTTTAAAAGTTGGACATGTGCCCTGCAGTAATATTGCACTTTACAAAGCTTAAAGCTCTGCACTTCTGAGTATCGGTTACATCAAGGCTCTGGTAAATTAAAACAGACTCATATTCTTATTTACATTGATTTATAAATATATAGACAAAACTGAAGTAACTATGCCCCCGGGTTGAACAAAGTGGAATTTGAACATTCTTGTTTGGGGGTTCAGAGGTATTTCAACATTTCAGACAGAGTTCACTGTAGCTAAAATGTGTGTAAGGAAGCATTGCTCTTTAACTGGAAAAAACATTTTCAGGACAGTGCGGTTCTGAATTGAAGAGCTGCGCAAGGAAGGAGGTATTTAATACTGCCCCCACCAGCCATTTTTTCTGCTTATATTCACGGTCAAGCTGCTCCTGCCCCCATGGGAAAGGTTTACAACTGTAACCCCGTGAAAGAAAATGCAGCTGGGGAAACAGTGCTTTGGTGTCGACAGGCAGCCAGTGAGGAAAGGGTTAAGCACTCCACCTACCCATCTCCACTCAAACTCATGTCCTCCCGAAGCTGCTTTTCACTTGAAGAAGCCAGCCTTAAAAATAATGGGTTAGAACCCAACTTAGCAACGCAAGATGAGAGAAGTTCCAACGAAGGAAGAATGGCTTTTGAAAATGATGCGGAATATGCGGAACGCGCAAGATTAACAGCAAAGATTAGAGACCCAAATGATGGAAAAAATCCTTGAGGACTGGAGACCTTTTATTGAGTATTTAAAGAACGATTATAGCAAAGATGGAAACGCGAGAAGCATATGAAATATGAGCGCTGGTGCTAATTATTAAGATAAACCGGGTGCTCCCTAACAAGAGGGCACGTGCTGCGGTGGGACCTGGCAACCAGACCCCGTGTTGTGGGTGGGAACATTGGAGTGGCCACAACACCCTATTGGTGGTCCCTCGATCTTGGGAGCAATTGGGCTTGAGGGACTCCAGTCAAAGCAATCGAGGGACCACTATTTAACCGCTGCACGTGTCCCTGAGCTTCCTCTTTCAGGCTCAGTGCATCTGAACACCCGCCCACCTCTCCCTATATTTAGGGCTTGCGATTGACCTTGCTAGGCCGTCGTGTGTCGCCTGTCGTTGGGACAGGGGCACAGCAGGAATTTTCCCCACTTGGCTGATTGGCTGGTGCCATTTGGGCTTCGCCTGTAAGGTTGTGGATAGGCTCTGGTTCAGGTGGATAGGGGTGGCAGGCTGCCTAGCCATCCCTATGCGTTGGGTATTCCTTTAAGAAGGAATCCACGGACTCATGGTTGGTTTTCCCCGTGTGGGGTTGTGCCCGGAGCCTGAGTCCAGGGCTCATCTGGGTGGAGGCCTAGCAGACCCCCCTGCTTGCCACTATCTCAGGTGTTCACCCAAGGCTGACTTATGGTTGGTGACTAGAGTCAGCGCTGCCTGCAAGGGTGCAGGTAGCTAGTCGAACCAGAGCCTATGCAACCACTCACTTGACTGTAATCAATAAAGTTGTGGCCTAAATTCTGCCAAAAACCAAACCAAAAATCTGAGTCTCGTCTGAATTTATTTCTGGGGGTGGTTAAAAGGTCTCCACACGCAAATAGGTTAGAATGGATGTATTGAATAGCATATGCAAAATATATACAGCATCTAAGGGTAGATATTGAAACATGGCCCATCGAGTCCAGCATCTTGTTCTCACAGTGGCTGACCAGGTGTTTGCAGAAAGCCTGCAAGCTGGACATGCGCAGAACAGCCAACCTGAGACTCCCAGCAACTTTGAGTATACACATTGAAATCGGTAGGACTTAACTACTCTAAGCATGGGTCAACTACGCTTAAGCATGATTAAATCTGGATCCAACTTATTTTTTTTTAAAAAAAAGAAGCTGAAAGGGCTTCTAGTTTGTGTGCAACATGTACTTTCCCCTCATGAACAAGATCACTTGGCACACTTCCGTGCTTTGGCAGTTGTAAAAAGCCCCTGGGTCAGCCTTCGTCTAGCCTGGTGTCCTTCAGATGTTTTGAACTATAACTCCCATCTGCCTCGGGCTGCATGAGGTCAAGATGCCTGTGTCACTAAGAATTCGTTCTGCTTTATGCAACAAGTGTCCAGGACAGGTTGTTAAAATCAGAATCTGAGCCTTCTCTCTCTCTCTCTCTCTCTCTCTCTCTCTCTCTCTCTCTCTCTCTCTAGTGCTCTCTGTTTCCCTGAATGCTTTTCTATGCTCTAACCGGCCAGGTGGCATCCAAACTATGCTTGACTGCAATGTAAGTGCATTACTCCACACAAATTCCATTAAGCAAATATAAAGCTGAAAAAAACAGAGGCCGAACTGTAATCTAGACTTCAGAATCACAGTTTTAAAAATATCCTTGTTGACCTTTGGGTTCCCAGGGGGGAAAATTCCAAATGATTAGCGGGCTCCGGTGCAGCTCTATTGGAAACAATGTAGGCATGTGAGAGGCTTGAGGGATGCCTGTGGTTCAAGTAGGAAACTCTAAATTTGCTGCCGAGCCCCAGGGAGCAAAAAAAAAAAAAAAAAGATCTGGGGAAAGCCTTGCAGGAGAATGTGGTCTCAGAGTGCAACAGAGTACCAGCAACAGAATGGGAAAGCAAATGCTAAATAAGTGGAAAATTGGAAACGGCAAAATTAGGCCCGTTCCCAACAATAGCTGTGAATCCAGTTACAGCCCCGCAACTCTCATCACACCTTCACAAGCTGTATCAACTCTCCATGGTCAGTACAGTCCCTATCGTGGCTCAACAACCAAAGCAAAGTGTAGTAGGAACAGTCTCTACAAATGGGGAACTGGGTGAGAAGCACAAAAGCGCAGCTCTCCGTGCATAATGAAAGAGAAGGTTGAAATGTATTTAATGCAACTCTGATTTCATTGAGAATATTATGAGCTGATTCACACATAACACCAAATCCAGTGGCGGCGGTAGTCATGATGATGATGATGATATCCTACTCTTCTACTTTCACATCAAAAGTGAACAATAAATGCCTAAAGCAAAAAAACAAAAACAAAAAACAAAACAAAAAACCCATTCAACCCCAATGTAAAAAAACAAAAAACAAAAAACAAAAAAGCCAAACAAATCCTGAATGGTAATGTTGAAAATAATTAAACAATCAAGATTAAAATAGGCGCCAGTTTTTTAAAATTGCACATTAAATGTCCATGAGCCCGCTACAGAAAAGGTCCCTAGACCACCATGTGAATGAGCACTCCCAATCAATATTTACCATCACCTACTCCTTTTAAAATGGGACGCGGGCGACGCTGTGGGTTAAACCACTGAGCCTAGGGTTTGCCGATCAGAAGGTCGGTGGTTCGAATCCCCGCGATGGGGTGAGCTCCCGTTGCTCGGTCCCTGCTCCTGCCAACCTAGCAATTCGAAAGCACATCAAAGTGCAAGTAGATAAATAGCTACTGCTCCGGTGGGAAGGTAAACGGCGTTTCCGTGCGCTGCTCTGGTTCGGCAGAAGCGGCTTAGTTATGCTGGCCACATGACCCGAAAGCTGTACGCCGGCTCCCTCAGCCAATAATGCGAGATGAGCGCCCCAACCCCAGAGTCATCCGCGACTGGACCTAATGGTCGGGGGTCCCTTTACCTTACTCCTTTTAAAGGTAAATCAAGTGTTGTTCCATTCAAATCGTCAGCTTATGGTTTCATCCTGGTTTGCAGGACAAGCAGAACCCACAGATGGTTTGGACGAAACAGAAAACGATGGTTTGCCGCAAACCAGGATGTGGTCAGCGAATCATCATGTGTGAGGGGGAGAGGGAGTCCAAGCTTTAACCATGGTTTGATGTTACGCCATGTAACCAGTTTGCTACATTTGTGTAGCAATTCATGGTTCGGCAATAGGTTTAAACCTCCCCTATCTGCGCAATGTGAATGGTGGTGTTCTGATCTAATGTAGCCATCGAAAATGTGGTTCTCAGTATTAGGGCGAAACGCATGGTTTAAAGCATGCTTTAACAAACTGGGAATGAGTTTTATTTCACTGAAATGAAGTAGGGGCATAATGTAGCAATGTGCAGAAACTCTCAGGAGAAATCTGTCACCCTTTTCCCAGATCCGAGCAGTGGGAAAGATTCAGGCCCCAACCTAAATTCATTTAGTTCCATGTTTACCCCATTTGCTCAATGCTTTGTTCTTTTTCGTTTTCTCGAACGTATGTCCCAGATGTGGTTATGTAAGTGTATTTGTTTGAAGTCAAACTGTGCCATGGGATTTTTACTGTTCAAGATGTCAAAATGGGTTTGAAGAAAACGTCACAAGGACACACATGTAGTGGGAATATAGAAAGAGACTTGGGGAGGGATAACCAGCAGGCAGATCACCTTTGGAATGGGAGCTTTGAGAGAGCACTAATGTTCACTTCTAGGCGGGGGGAGGGGTGGGGCTTGTTACTAGAATTTCCTGTAAGATTGTGCTCTTGGTGTGTAAAGTTTTTCAAGAAAATACAGCAAAAGCAAAAGAAAAAAAAGAAAAGAAAAAAATGAAGTCTTTTGGAATTTATATAAAATAGTCTAATAATAATAATAATAATAATAATAATAATAATTTTATTATTTACACCCTGTCCATCTGTCTGGGTGGCTTCCAGCACTTATAAAAACAATGTAACATCCAACATTAAAAACTTCCCAATACAGGGCTGCCTTTAGATATCTTCTAAAGGTTGTGTAGTTCTTTATCTCCACAGGGAGCCTGCCACTATAAAAAAAAAGCCCTCTGGCTGGTTCCCTGGAACCAACAGAAGGCCAAATGACATACAGTAGTACCTCGGGTTATGAACACGATCCGTTCCGGATCGCGGTTCGTAACCCAAAAAGGTCGCAACCCGAGCGGGTCGTAAACTGAGGTACGACTGTATAGTCCACTACTACATGCCATGGTTTTTATATCATTGCTCAACGTACAGAGCTATCAGATTGCACATTGATGAACCTGGTCTATGTTGGCCATCGTTGCTAACACCTGGTTAGCTTTACATTGTTGGTTTCCATTTTTAAATGGCAGAACTCCATTTTGGGAGCCAGCAAAGCTGGCCTGTCTTGTTACATATGTTAGTGGTTTCCCTGCTAATGTGGACTACAAATCCCAGCTCTTCCACTTTCCATCTTGCCTTATTAATAGCTGCCTAAAGGAGTGTTGGAAGCTGCCTTTTCAGACCAGTGGTCTACCTGGGTCAGTATTGTCCACACTTACCAACAGTGACTCTCTAAGATTTCAGACAAGGCACATTCCCAGCTGTGGTGGACAGTGGGGTGGGGTGGCAGTGCTAACCTCCTGAGTGAGCGGCTGAGTCAGTTCTGGAATGAAAGGGGGAGGGGCAATGTATCCTAGAGGTCAGTACAGTGCAAACACACAAGCAGGAGTGCCAGACTGGCTCTGCCGGTGCATTTGCACTGCACCAATCTCACCACCTCACCTGTCCCAGTAAGCAGCAGCGACTTAGCTACTGGAGGATCAGGGAAGGACTGCCAGTGCACCACACCATGCCCTGAATTTAGAGGGACTTTGGAAAGACAGGTACAGACTTGCCCAGCTTTTTCTGGACTTGAATCTTCAGCTCCTACTTCTCCTCTAAAATGCTGTTGAGTGGGAGTGGGGTGAGAAGTAATAATGGATATTATTTTCTGATTGGCTAAGATGGACTGAAACTGGATTGCTTTATGGAACTTGCTGAACCGCCTGGGAGACTCCGAGTCCAGGGGAAGCGGGGCAGAATTAGATGTAAGTGTTTAAATGTTATTAGGATAGAAGAAATTATGGATATTTTTGGGAATTAGTTCTAGGCTAAGGGGTGAAATCGAAGATAGATGTTGAGAAATTAATTATAGGTTAAGAATAATTGATGATTTATAGGTTAGGAATAATCGAGGGATAATGAAAAGGAAATTGTTTATGAAATAGAGGAAGATGAAAATGTATAAGTGTTGGAAAATGGCTTAAGACATAATATGAAAGTTGGTAAGGATGGATTAAAAATGGACCCAGTGAGGGGGGAATCGAGGAAGTCTATATAACAATGTTAAGTAACAAGAAATATTGTTGTTATTGTTATTTCTTTCTTTTTCCTTTTTTTGGTTTTTGCCTTTTTGCTTTTCTTTTTTTTCTTTTTTGTATTTTTTCATTCTTATAAAATGAATAAAGATTATTTGAAAAAATTAAAAATAAAATGCTGTTGAGCCATGTGCCATTGGTGTTTGGATATTTTAATTTATAGGATAAACTAAGGAACCTCCAAATGCCTTGCAGAAGAAGAGGAACTTATGAAGCCCGGTTTGGAGTGATTACTATGCTTTTGATTATTATTTTTCTTTTGGATTATTTAGCAAGCAAATTTAAGGGCACAAAGCTTGGAAGTGTGTCCCCTGCAAGTACCCCACATTCCCCATATATACCAAGAATAAATTTATACCACTGTGCTTGGATGTGTGCAATTATAACTAGGAGCATAAAAGAAAAATGTGGGAAAATACTTTACACTAGACAGAAGTATCTAGCAGCTGTTTTTTCTTTAGCTTGTGGCTGAAAATTTAATCAGCGAAAATAACTCAGCTCCTGGTCTTATTTCTACTGCAGTCTTATCCCTTTCTTTGGATAAATGTGGTGTCTGGGGTTTGGAGTTAAGTGTCATTTTATATCATTTCTGACATCTCCTTGAGCTTCTCTTCATAAGAGTCTGATTTTAATTTGTGGTAGAGTTATGACTACAAATAAACATGTATCTCAGCTATTCATGAGAAAGTGCTAATGCATATAAAATATGAAGTAAACTCTTCTTCTGAACCATCAGCACCATGCACATAAAGGATGCACAAATCAGGGATCTGTTCTCAGTGAGTCTTACTTGTTTCCCACTGAAAAATAGGCTTCATCGCTCAACACATAAAATGAGATCCACCCTTAGTATCTAGGGGTGAATCTGCACTGTCCCAGAGTGGACCAGGTATAATCCTTTTCAAGGGTGGGTTAACCAAAAGATTAAGAATCCAGCGGCATATGAACCACATCAAGACTGCCCAATTTCCAGCTTTTCTGCCAAACATCTGCCTCATCTTTCCTGCTTGTCCCACCATCATTTCTCATCATTTCTCCAGGATTATTTCCCTCTAACTTTTTTTGGAGCAAGTGGCAACTTGGTCCAAAGTGGTATTTCCTGCCACATATGTCTTAAGGGAATCTTGAAATAGGAATAGAGATAGCAGCAACTCTGAAAAAGAACAGGTGTACAGGAAAGGCAAAGGCACCAGACTCGCAGACCCACAAATGAAACTAGTTAGATGAACAAGGCAGTAATACTACACTAAATTAGTATACATAGCGTGCAGAGGGTAGAAATGGCTCCAATTTTCGTTTCCCTTACTTTGGAACATGTACATTAGAGTCCAGCCTTATAGCTCTACAGTTAATGGAAGTGTCTTCTTAGTGAGGTTCTCCATGCTTGCTTTCGAAGTCAAAGGCTAATAATACAAGCTAATAATACAGTTTTTTCCCTAGCAAATGCAAGTTTCTGGATGCAGAGTACTAACTATAACAGGGTTCTGGCTGAGACTATTTTCAATTTGTTTTCTCCCATCAGAACTTGCAACGTTCCTTTCCCCATTTGCCTCTCACTTGCCTTGTTTTACTCAGAAAGAATGCTATTAATGGGCATAGGTACGGACACGGTGTTTTCTGTGGAGTTTTATCCTTTTCTGTGGAAAACTCCACAGAAACCAATTTCTTCATACCTATATCAATTTCCGTCTGAAAGCGACAACATTCACAGTCCTTCTGTATTCTTCAAGCAGTTAAAAAATGAAGTGTTTCAATTTCAAATTGACCTGATCTTGTTCATTATAAGCCTGGCATTATGTAGAAAAGTCCAGGACACTAATTTTCTAGTCATCGTGATAAGGAGATAGGTTTGTATTAAAAGTCATAAATACCAGCTTCTGGTATTTTTCCTCTCCATTGCAGCCCCTTCCCCAAATTTGCTCTGAGGAATCCTGGCCCCCATAACACCTTTTTGGGTGTGCATGGGGAACTGCAGCGGTTAGGGGGGAGGGGGAGGAAGTCCTGCTGCGTGAGGAGAAGTCCATTCCAGTGGTGATGATCACCTTTGGATGTCACCCCCAGATTTTTCAGAATTCAATGCAAACCCTCTGTTCAGTCATCCATCAGCTACTGTGACTAAATGAAACCTTGTCTGAAAAGTTGGCAAAAAATGGGGGAAAGCAACTCATACTGACAACAAGAGGCTAAGCAGAAGTAAGAGATTATAATTGATACTGATAGATCTTAATTGCTGACCCAAATTACTGGCAAAAGCAGTGCCTTTTTAATTTCTCAATTATTTACTGAATAATTTCATGTAAGGAAAACAGAAGATCTGTCCAACTTTAATTAATGAACTACAGTTGTTTCAAGTTGAGGTAAGCCTAGTTAATATTGTTGACTTCCATGAATCATTGCCGGTTGTGAGGTGAAGATTTGACACATTATTAGGAGAAAGAATACAAAATGGAACACTTCTACACTTCTATAAAGAGTTCAAAGCCCACAGCCAGGAAAGGATAGAAAGGCTTCTCTCAGCTATTTCTCTTTTTTTAGAGAAAAGACAAACAAACTGCAACACACACACACTTATCTGTTTCCCTGTGGACCATTTCTCCTGCTATCCAAATCAAACTACTGTTACACTGAAACAACATGAGGCATTCAAACCGTTTTATTGCACTTGGAACAGTTTTACAGTACTTATATTGCAATTGTATTGCTTTTATTTGGTTTTATAATTCTACATTCTAAAGTTCTATGCGTCAGGGGGAAAGGCAAATAAGAAATCTTATAGACATTCATTCAAACAAACAACCAACCAAACAAACAAACAAACAAGCTGACCAGAAGTTGCTTGTGAACAAAAGAAGTAAAAATAAAAGGTAACGTTGGCCGATGCATCCTCACTAGACCAGCATATCCAATCCATTATAATATATACTATTCAAGTGTAAGAACAGTTTATTAGCCACTGACCCCATCCCCTGTACCATGTGAAAAAGATACCATACCATGTGAAAAAGAGAGCATGTTGAAATTTGGATATCAATACTTTTGATTTCCCCCCTGAAATGTCTCATAACTCAGGCTTCTAAATTCTCAGTCTCTTAAACAAGAACCCTTAGGTATTGGGACTGGTTTTATATTCCTCTCCTTACTCGTCACAGATGCGTTATTAAAATGTTTGTTCCTTCTTCTTCACAAGACTTACCAAGTAATAAATAATGTCTGGGACAGGGAATTAAAGAAAATAAAAACTTGAATTAAATTTTATTACTTCTTTATTTATTGGCTTTATACACCATCCTTGCATTGCAGGCTCTCAGCATGGTTCATAAGATACACGCACGCACGCACGCACGCACGCCCTCAAACATCTACACAAGGAATATAGATAGATCATTCACAGATTTATGCTCTCCTACTCTTTCCTGCCAACCTAGCAGTTCGAAAGCACGTCAAAATGCAAGTAGATAAATAGGAACTGCTACAGCGGGAAGGTAAACGGCGTTTCCATGTGCTGCTCTGGTTCGCCAGAAGCAGCTTTGTCATGCTGGCCACATGACTTGGAAGCTATACGCCAGCTCCCTCGGCCAATAATGCGAGATGAGCGCGCAACCCCAGAGTGGGTCACGACTGGACCTAATGGTCAGGGGTCCCTTTACCTTTACCTTTACTCTTTATGGCAGCAGTGGGCAACCTCAAGCATGGGGGCCAAATGCCTCAAGGCCTCTGGCCCTTAGAACCTTTGTGAAGCCACACCCCCTTCTCAGTCCACAATTGCTATCCTCATGCCACACCTCTCAATGCCTCTGTCCTGCTCTCTTCGTGAGTGCTTTTGCCTGGTTGGAATGTATCATTGAACTGTAGTCATGCATATTGCTTGCCTAAATAGAGATAGGGGGTGTGGGGTGGCAGGTCTGGCTGCTTGTAGTAACCTCTCTGGCTTTTACTGTACAAAGTTAAAAGGCACACCTGTTACTCTACCCAATTTTTGCCTCTGGTCCAATCCACCACTGGTGTGAGGACCTTGGAAGTTGGCCCTGAGGAAAAGTAACTCTCAGGCTGAAAAAGGTCCCACATCATAATACACCTCTTGATAGTATGGAATGTAGCTGAAAGTGGCCATTTTGAAAACTGGTTCACTAAGGATCAAACTGTGTATGAAAAAAGCAAAAAAAAATTTTTTTAAATATACACCAAAAGTAATACACTTAAAACAAAACTCCTGGCCACAGAATAACTTGATCCTCTAGTACAGTCAAATCTCGGATCCAGAACGCTTCCGTTTTGGAACGTTTCGGCTCCCAAATGCCGAAAAACCGGAAGTAAATGCTCCAGTTTTTGAACATTTTTCAGAAGCCGAACGTCCGGCGTGGCTTCCGTTTGAGTGCAGGAAGCTCCTGCAACCAATCGAAAGCTGTGCCTCGGTTGTCGAACATTTTGGATTACGTTTGACAACCAAGGTTTGACTGTAACAAAGATGAATCAGTGAGTATAAACAAGACTGTGAATCTGCTCCTTCGGGAGGAGTGCGGCTCTGTCCAGAACAGGCAAATGTCTAATTTCCCAGACCTTCCTTCCACGGGGCCTCCATTTTGCTCCATAGTGGCCCGCATTCAGACCACCAAAGTATCCAGACATCAGCTCAAGACTTGCACATGAACTCCTGCTTCCGATGATACAGAGAAGTAGACCTGTGTCATTAGCATACTGCAAACTCTATGCTCCAAATCTTCTGACGACTGCTCCCTATGGCTTCCTATAGATGCTAAATAGCATTGGGAACAAAGGAGTGCCCTGCATAGTTGGCAGGAGGTGGGGGAACATACAGTCACCCAGTGCTACCCTCTGGAATGGGCAGGTGGGAACAAAACTGCTGAAGAACAATGCCTCCAACTTTCAGGGACAATTCAGGAGGATACCATGGCATAGTCAATTGTATCGAAAACTGCTGACAGATCAAATAAGAATAAGAGGGGCACACTTACATTACACACCTAAGGAAAACTGAAGACCAGTGTTTTCTTCTTGGGTAAGAAAAGTTGCTTCTGTTGGAAGGTGACTGGAAAAGGAGGAATAGTGTCTGCTGCTTGTATCACAATTCCAAGGACACATTTGAAACTCAAAGAGGGGAAAGTCACTTGTGGAGGAAGGTAATCTGAAGAGGGAAAACAGCAGGTAGGAAAGTCTGGAAGTCTCCCCATTCACCACCTATCTGCTCCCAATTGCTCCCTCTAAAAGTGGCTTTTCCTTTAAAAAAATGGACTTTCAGGCTAATACATATTTTGCATGCAACAGGTGGTTTAGCCCTAAGCTGAGCTATACCTTGCCTGGAAAAATAATGCCCCCTTTACTTAGGAATAGAATAAAATTAATTAGGTGCTTGCATTTAGCTGCTAAGCAGAGACGTCACCTTGCCGACAAAGGTCCGTATAGTTAAAGCTATGGTTTTCCCAGTAGCGATGTATGGAAGTGAGAGCTGGACCATAAAGAAGGCTGATCGCCAAAGAATGGATGCTTTTGAATTATGGTGCTAGAGGAGACTTTTGAGAGTCCCATGGACTGCAAGAAGATCAAACCTATCCATTCTGAAGGAAATCAGCCCTGAGTGCTCACAGGAAGGACAGATCCTGAAGCTGAGGCTCCAATACTTTGGCCACCTCATGAGAAGAGAAGACTCCCTGGAAAAGACCCTGATGTTGAGAAAGATGGAGGGCACAAGGAGAAGGGGACGATAGAGGATGAGATGGTTGGACAGTGTTCTCAAAGCTACGAACATGAGTCTGACCAAACTGCAGGAGGCAGTGGAAGACAGGAGTGCCTGGCGTGCTATGGTCCATGGGGTCACGCAGGCCCGGCTCTAGGGGTAGTATTGGTGGTGCGGGGCGCCAGGGCGCTGGGCTGGCAGGAGGGCGCTGCGCGGCAAAGCCATGCGGAAGCCATGCTGTGCGCAGCGCCTACCCACCAGGGCGGGGGTGTCGGAGCGATCTCCGCGCCACAGTGCCAGGGCGCCCAACCGGCTTGAGACGGCCCTGGGGTCACGAAGAGTCGGACACGACTAAACGACAACAACAATTTAGCTGCTCAGTCCAGGGGTATAATGAAATAAAATAGGGTTTTCTATCATTTTTTAAAAATATATTTCAAGTAGGTAAACCTAAATCAGTTATTCACCAATTTCAGCCTTTAAAGAGAGATGTCAGTGTTACGAGAGTTGGTGAAAGCAGCGATATGCAAAGATGGTAAACTGGGAAACTGTTGGCAAAATATTTGGCTTGCTCTTGGCCCGTGGCCAGTATTTCCTTTGTAAATGAATCCCACATCTTTATTAACTTAAGCATTTCTTTTTCCTTTTTCTTTTCTAATTTGAAACGTATTTCAAACCTTTTGTTTAACGAAGTCCTTGGAACATGATATGGCCCCCAGATCGAGAAAAATAGGAAAGTCAATTAAAATTCTGACATTAGCCACAATCACGTAAACACATGCTCTAGCTAATCCACTATTTTATTTTATTTTTTTAATTACATGCCTCAAGATGCAGAGGAGGAGCCACCAAGGAGCGTCACCATATCACTGTCAGGAAAACACAAGTTCTGAGCATTTTCACAACAAGAATTCCTACTGTTTGATAAAAGCAAATACAGTTGCAGATCCCATAGTTTTTTACTAACCTGCATAGAAAACTTAGAATTGTAGAACCATAAAATTTTAGAGTTGGAAGGGTCCTGGGGGTCATCTAGTCCAACCCCTGCAATGCAGGAATCTTCTGCTCAACATGGGGCTTGAACCTATGATGCTGAGATTAAGACTCCCATGCTCTACTGACTTAGCCGTCCCAGATATTCTAGCTGCACATATTTTACAGCTACCTATATTTCCTGGCAGAAAAGGCCCACTGGTTTTCTTCCAAAACGCAATCATTAAGGCATTTATTTTTCTCACCCAAAATATCTTTTTTTTAATGTATTTGCCCTTTGAGTACTTGGATGTCAGCTGTAGGCTTCACTGGGTGTCTGTTGAGGCCTGTACCCTTAAAGAGAGCCCAGCACCATTCTGCACACAGACTACTATTCCTGCTCCTCTTTCTGTTTTCTGTCTCTATCTCTGTTCACCTGTTACCTCCAGACATGAAAGCAAGGCTTTTTTCCCCCAGGCAGAACTCTCAGGTGGGTGCCATTGCCATTTTAACAGAAACAAGGGAGGCGTTCATGTTGAGTTCCGGGACCTCTTCTTTTTCTAGAAAAAATAACACTGCAAGAAAGCAATGGCAAGGGTGGGGAGACACAACAGCATCTTCCACCTGCCTTCCACTTTCCCTTCTGAGTGTGCCTTGGAGAGAAGAAGAGGTCTATGGTGGCAAATTGCCCAAGCTCCCAGCCCCCAACAACCCTTGAAGCCAGAACTGATTATTTATTTATGTTCACCATGGATTTTGCCGACAAGAACATCTTTCATGAACATGCTAAGGTCTGCAAATATGGCTATTTTGCATAGCTCAATTTTGATCCTTTGGAAAATCTTGGTCAATCATAATCAATACGCAGACCTGAAAAGTTTTCTTAGGGTTGCCATATTGCGAAGAGCAAAAAAGAGGACACGTTTGCAGACTTCTACTTTTAACTATGGGTCACTATGAAGACTGTGCCCATGAAAAAGAGGACATGTCCTGGAAAAAGAGGACATATGGCAACCCTAAAACAAAGACAGCACACCCAAGATAGAACGCTTAAAATCCCTACCCGCATTAAATGAATGGAAATTCTAGACTCATGTGTGCCTTTTCAACGAAATCTTTGACAACAGAGATAAGAGAGTGCTTCCACATAAGGAAGCTAAAACCATTCCTGTTTGTATATTCAGGTACTTCCTGCTTCAATTCTGCATTTGTAGCTCTCATTGCTCAGAAAACTAGTATCGGGGCATGTCCTTCATTTCTAAAGGTGCTACAACACTCTCAGCAGGAATTAATATGTAATTCATAGATGTATTCTAACTGGTTACTGTAGATGTAAATATTAACAAGCGATCAATAATCTAAGTTGGGAGCCATAGCAAATTTAATAGTTTAACTTTGTGCTGTTTGAGAAAGGACTTCCTTTCGTCTATCTTCAGTCTCCTGCCAGGCTGCCTCACTTGCATGACTCCTGGGTCTAATATTATGAGAGAAGAACAAAAACTTCTCTGTCAACTTTGTCTACATCATGTATATGTTTATTATATCCAAACTTAATTGCCTTTAAACAAAAACAAAAAGCCCCAAACATTGTAACTTTTCTTTATGGGAGAGATGTTCCAGGTCCCTGGTCAATTTGGTTGTCTGATCTGCACCTTTTCCACCTCTAAAAATACACTTATTGAGATGCAGAGGCCAGAACTGTACTCCTGTAGATGTTAAGGGATGGCAGACAATTAAACAAACTTATCACTGAAAAACAGAGCGTGTTTGTGATATACTGTTGCAACGAATTTTGAGAAAATGTACTGGATCCATTGTAAAAGGAGAAAAACTGTATTTCATCCTATTATGTTACGCTGGTGTCAGGGGAAAGATCCCGATTGTGTGTACATGTTGCGGAGAAAGCATAGAAATAACTTTTCTGTTGCTTTCCTATAATACTAGAACTTGGGTTCACCAAATGAAATGTATTGGCAATAAGGTCAGGACAAAAATCAATGCACTCCATCACATGCTGCGTGGTCCATTTATGAATTCACTGCCAATTGATCCAAGTGATAGTGCTATTGCTTTCATGTCGCCCTTTCAGGCTTCCCATAAGCACTCTAGCTCAGGGGTAGAGCGTCTGATTTCCATACAGAAGATCCATTTCTCAGCATCTCAAGAAAAAAAATGGTGAATGTCCCCGGCTGGAAACCTGGAGAGATGCTACCAGCCATTTTGGAAATACTGAGCTAGATATGGACCAAAGCAGTTTCCTCTCTTGCTAGCTGAGTGGTCCGTGTTTGAAAACAACACCAGATAAACCTTTGGGTCTGATCTAACAAGGAGAATGCTTATGTTCACAATGTGTTCGTGGTGGCCACAGGATTATGTGACTCTAAATGGGAATTAGGCAAATGTAGGGAGGCTATATGTTGGCTAAATAGAACATCAATGTTCAAAGGCAATTAATACTGTTTTTTGGGAGTAATAAGAGCAAAGAGAGGATTGCTGTCTTCATGCCCTCCTTGAAGGCTTTCTAGGAGAATCTGGCCAACCAGTGGAGAGGGGTGGGTGGGGAGAAGGCTGGACCAGATTGACCTTCAGTCTGACCTATCATGAATCTTATGTTCAATTACACATCTTAAATAACGAGTCAGAAAAGAGGAAACACAAGTTGCATGTTACAGACACCGTGGGCTGGCTGACATTTAAATTTTGTGGTGGCTGGAGAGGAAGCACCCATAGTCAGGAAAAACAATAAATTTCCCCTTAATCCGTTGGACTGAATAAAATAACTTCACGGAAACTTTGGAATAGCCATGAAAAAAGGCAAGAAAATAAAATCTTTGGTGTTGTCCTTTCCTTTCCTTTTTTGCTGTCTAGTTGTTTAGAGTGTAGAAAGTGGGCAACCAGGATAGTTCTCTCCACCCACCAAATCTTTAGAATTCTTGCCTAGATAAAGAATGGTTTCTCCTGCCCAGCTTCCTTCCAAGACAATAAAATGCAGTAAGTAAATGTCTTGTAGGAAATCGAAAAAGTAACATTACAGTACATGAAGCAACAGGAGGGTAAAAAAATAACAACATGGTGCATCTCTGGGATTCCCTGATAATTGGTCAGGAATTGTTGAGCAGATTCATAGTTAGATGGATTTATAAAATCATATTTTCCATCACAAGTGTATTTTTTTATAGTTTCTGTACTTTATACATTCCTATTTTGAAAAGTAGAGTCTCTGGTCAAAAGTCTAATAAACAAATCCCATAGATTGAGGATAATTTAATAAATAAACCCTATAGAGTCAAAACACTTTAATCCAAGAAATACTATAGAGTCGATGTAACTTTTTCAGCTTAGTAAGCGCTGCTACTGCTTTGAGGGCATGATGAAGCCTTCATGAAAATTGGATGCTCATAGATCTCTACTTGGAAGCTGTTGAAAAGGCAGGTGTCCTCTATGGATTGTGAATGGAAAACCATACTTTGTGCCATTTTTAGCTACTTTCCTCATTCACAAGGGCAATCGGCAGTGCAGCTGGCAAGCCAGGCACTTATGGGTCTCAGCCACCACAACGTTCAAAGTCTGTAAGGTACGGTACTCTGGAGATGCAGAGATTGCAGAAATGGCCATGCCTGAAACCCCCACCCACCAAATGGTAGCAACCAACTCCCATGAGCAAAGAAAAAACCCCAAGATAACATGTGAACAAGCCCAAAGGTTTGTTCTGTGCAACACTTTTTTAAGTTAAGAGTCCCAGACGTTTCCCACTTCTGATGGGTAGTGTGCAGTGGGACGTATTTACATGGATATAAAGGAATATCTTTTATAAACTTGTTTCTTGCACAAGATCCTTTGGCACAACACATCTTGGGTGCTGCTCTGTATTTGTGGCAAATTAAACATTGTCATGTGGATGAATCAGTTACAACTGTTGTTTATGGAGAATCTTTCCACTCTACAGGAGATGAGCCTAGTTCAGCCCCACCAGCGAAGTCTGATACAGGTACTTACTATACAACCATGGTTGTCCTATGCAACCATGGTTCATCAACCAGAAACATTCTAGGGGCTTTCATCCTTCCTCCTGTGTGGCCATTCCTCCATAACTTTCTGTTTGTAGGCTAACAAACAAAGGTCACTGTCAGGTGCACCAACTCCATTTGGACCTCCCCCATATTTTTGGGGACAGCCCCCCCCCCCCGTTCAAAGGGGGTGGAGGAGGCCAAGTGCAGAGCTGAGCACGGTGCAGCTTCAGTGGCTGGCTCCTTCTTCTCTTCTTCCTGCCATGGAGGGGAAGGAGGAAGGAAGCAGCCCCCAGCCACGGCAGGAGGAGGAGGAGAAGCAGCCGGCCATTGAAGCCGAACCTGCCACCGTTTTCAGCTCCTCTCCCAGCTCCCCCAAAAGTCCCGATGATACACGTGCAACATCAGCCGCCCAGTCACCCTCAAATGTTGACACCTCTGATTACTGTTACCTCTCTGCCAGTGTTAGCACTAACCTTTAGCTAGCCATGACGGCATTTTGCAAACCCACTTTAAACTATGTTGTGAAATGGGATTTGGCACACTCCAAAATTAGGTCTGAAACGGCAAAGGAAGAAATGGCCACATGAGAGGGGAGGAGAGAGAGGAATGCTTGTTTGTTATCACATTCTTATTTTTACTGTAAATAACTTCAACATAAAGTGTAAGGCACTTCCACATAAATGGGTTTCCTGAATGTTAAATATGCTGATTCAGAGCACCTGACACCAGGAAGCCACATGGCAAGTCTGGTTGCCACTGAGGTGACTGCTACTAGGTCATAATACAGAACACCTTTACCTTTTCCATTTAATCCTCTTCCACTGTATTTTTTTTTTAGAAAGCCAAAGGGGGTGGGGAAGGGAATAAACCTGATGTTTCAAATCCTGGCACAGCACAGATTATATTATGGAAATAAAATACGAAATGGGCCACACATCTATATAAAGACTCCCAATATTTGCGATTCATTTATTTGGAATATTTACTATATAGGCTTTGATTTAGCAATGCTTTATAGTTTAAAATTCCAAACACCCTCCCAGGAATTAGCTACATGTGGCAAGTATTTTGCTTTCTTCTTAACAGGTATGTTTGGGGGAGGGAGGGTATAAATCTCAGGGACTCTTTGCAACAGAGAGCAAGAGCGTGAACGCCCAGGAGCCACAATCCTGAAATCGCTTTGGTTGTAAGTTCCCCCACCGACATAAATAAGTGGTTGCATGGCTTGCAGAACTGTGTTGGCAAAGCATTAGCTTGAAGCCCTGAGTGGCACCTTTGGGACACGACGCACAAATCACATCCCTAAATGATTTATATCCTAGAGAGCATATCTTTACCAGCGAAACCTTTTATGCGCTCTATTAGACAGCAGTTAACTGATCTCAAATTGACCAGTCCCATTTCAAAAGCAGTCCCCAACCCAGCCCTTCCTCGAAACCCAGTTTCAAAACTGTGTGTGTGTGTATTCTAGCAGAAAATAATTCGCAGCTGTGATAATATCAGGTTGGGATTTTTTTAAAAAAAGAAAGGAAAAGGAAAACACTATACTATAGTTTTACATTGAATAATAAAAGATAAAAAAGGGCAGTCTGTGAATAATTAGGGGTTGCTGTCTGAAGCCAGTTGCAGTCACTGCAACTGATAATAAACTTAAACCCCCTCGAGAGCAGGTAAATGCTTTGCAACCCTGACCCCCTACATCTCACATTACTTAACTACCCTGCAGCTCCAACATTACATCACCATCCCAATGATTGGTCCCTGCAGTTTAACTCTCTCCCTGTCTCCTCCGATTAGGAACGAAAGAGCAACGCCAGGGAAGGAAGGAGGGGAGGAAGCAGCAGCCTCGGAAGAAACTTCGCTCGCTCGAAAAGTTTGCTGGGCTCCCTCGCTAAGTTGGGCCGGTGCAGATCGGGGGATCTGCTCCACAATCTTTATGGAGGAGGAGGATGTTTGTAAGCAGACAGCAAACGCTGCACCGAAGTGCAGAGAAAGACAAGGGGGCGGGGGGCGGAGGAGAGGGCAAGAGAGAGAGAGATATGCTCCCAGAGGAAATGAATCAAGAGGCAAAAAAAGAGAGAGATAGGTGGTCGTCTGGCTGGTGGTAGTAAGAGGAGGAGGAATGGTAGTAGTAAGTCGTGCGAGAGCAGAGCGCGATCAGAAAAGGAAAATTAAAAACAAACCTCATGGACATCACTGGGTCTGAATTCCCTGCTGAGGTGCAGAACATGAGAGCCCTGGAATGAGTGTATCGAGAACCTGAGCCAAAGCTTAACTAGCCCGAGTGAGTCATATCCTTCCCATTTGATTCCAGTCCAAATGGTGATGTAATGCTCTGGCCCTCTCTCTCTCTCTCCCTCTCTCTCTCTCTCTCTCCCCTACGCCTGCCTGCCTCCCTCCTCCTCCTCCTCCCTTTCTCCTTTTTAGCTCGGTGCTAGTGAAGTCACCATTTAAATCTGGCAGAGCTGAAGCTGAAAAACTTCAATGTAACCAAAACAGCCCCAGGCGAAGTTCCAGACGCACAGAGACTTGGTGGTGCAATTGCCATTGGAAACGGGTAAACACTGGGAGAAACAGTACCGCCTCACCAGGGCCCGAGCAGCTGCCTGGGCGAGATCACAGTCAGATCCCGGGAACGGGGCTGTCGGAAATTTAATGGGTTTGTGTGTGTGTGTGTGTGTGTGTGTGTGTGTGTGTGTGTTTTCTTTCTTCCCCCCCTCAGAAGATGCTACACACACACACACACACACACAGAGAGAGAGAGAGAGAGAGAGAGAGAGAGAGGCGCATTCCCGCACATTTTAAGACCCCAAGGAATAAGAAGAAGAAGAAAGGGAGGACTTGCAAATGGGAGGAAAGCAGCTATGGAAAGACGAGGTGAAACAAGCAGGAACAGGAGAGAGAAACTATTCGAAATATGCTTAGGCTTATAGGGAAATGAACGCAGGCATATCTGTCAAGAAGTCTTAAATTGAAAAGTCGCCCTTGTTCCTGAAGGCCAGCCCAGGGCCCAGTTCATAGGGAATGAATGGGTGGCCCGCTGCCTTGGTAGTAACAGCCCAGGAGAAGCTCTGCTCCGAGGAGCCAGACAATTCTTTAAAAACATTTTCATGAATGGCATTCTATTGTTATTAATTCCCCCGCTTGCTTCCCCCCCTCAACCTCTGTTTTTTTAAATAGCCGTTTTCTCTGCTTCCATCAGGATCGCACTACCATCATGCGAGGAGAGGCTTGCCGACATGACACCTGTCTCCATTTCCTGCCTCTTAGTTTTTTAAGAAAACACTTCATCTCCCGTGACCACCGTTTTATTTCACTTTTCCAAAAGCCATCACGTGTCCTCGACGCACACCACATTGGCAGTGAACCTCTTGAGGGAAGCAGATACCGCGCTAGCGCAAAAAGAAAGTAAAAGGGTTTTTATTGTGGTTGTTGTTAAAACAGTTGCTATGCCTGGTAACAACAGTGTCAGGTGGTGGAAGAATCAAGAGATTTGTTACCTCCTGGGAATTTGAATCCCGGCCACCATTAACCTTAGTTTCTGCAGCAGATGTAACTGTGCAAGGTCTAATAATCATAGAATAATAAAGTTGGAAGGGACCCTGAGGATTATCTAGTCTGACCCCCTGCAATGCAGGGATATGCAGCTGTCCCATGCAGGGATCGAACCCACAACCTTGGCGTTATCAGTGCCACACTCTAGCCATCTAATGTTTAATAAAAGGCTGGAGGGCTTGGCTAGAGAATGCCAGCTATCTATGTACCATTTGATTTTAACATTTCATAATAGTAGTTGTGGGCATTCAGGAGTTATGGGAGGTTAAAGGGAATGATGTGCCTTTGAGATGTGGATGGGAAAATAACTGCAGCACACCATCGCTTGTAGCACATTGCAGGAGAATACCTTATGAGGATTGCTAAAGTGCTGTAGTGTAAAAGCACCTTGTGTGGCTGCCATTATTTTAACAGCAGCCCATTTCTGAGATGCTTCCGTTGTGCATACTGCAGCAGCAGGAGCTGCTGTCATAAATGATGCTTCTACAGAGGTGAAGAATAAATATCCCCCGTAAGATAAATCACTTTTCCCCAGCTCGATGGGCATGGCCATCACTTAAATTTAAGAAAACATCTCTGTTACTTTCAGACAGTTTGGTTACAGCTATGAATTGTTGCTATCTCTGGGGACTAATATCTATGGCTGCGAGTTGGGTAAGGAGAGAAATAAAGAAGGGCATATTCCTTTCTGTGGATCAGGGAAACTCACTTGATACCAATACTATGTGGCCAGTGAAAGTGACAGCGTTACCAAGTGAAACAGCTTGGAATTAGAGGTGATCAGCCATAATTATTCCTGGCGCCACTGAAGTCGGTGGCTTGACAGTATCATATGTAGTTATAAAGTTTGGTTCATTGTGTCATTGGCCTGCATAACTCATTTATGTCTGAATGACCAGTTATTGATTTCTCATCTTCTGTAACATAATAAAAAGAAGTTTAATCACTCTAAAGCTTTCTTTTATTTCCAACCTACTTTCAACTGAACAACATGCAGAAGCACCTCTGTTTTTATTTCCCAGTTGCCCTGAAAAATAATATTTTTAAAGGATGGGGTATGCATTTTATAAACAAAATAATAAAAGTATAACAATTGCAAGTCTCTTGTAAAAAAAAGGGGTTCTGGTTGTTCAATTCTAATTTTTTTCTTATGGATTTCAATGTGTTTAAGTCTGGGGAGCCAAATTTCAAAGGCGACATGGTACTTATAGATATGATTTGGAATATCTGGTTTTAAAAGTTTTTTTTATAAATAAAAAAACCCCAACAACTGAATAAATGTTTCTAATACCATTCCTAATGTAGGATGGCAGGTTCATAAATTAAAGGCAAGCAAAACCATTAAAAAAGCAAAAGCCATAACTCACGTAGTCTCCAAGTTTTTACAGATGAAAATAGGGGCATGCTTCTAACACCCTTCTATACATACCAATGATCACTACCAGTACCCAACCCCCGTCTCCGGTCAGACGTTGCTGATGGCTGATGTACGAGTTACTGCACCCATTTACTCTGCAATAGCCTCTCTTATATGGATTTAAAAGCCAAGAACCTGTTTGCTCTTTTAGTTAAACACACATCTAAAAACTGTAACGGTCTGGTCACATGTTATCGCAGCTCAGAATGCACCTCAGCATCTGTAAGTGTATAAAACGACAGGCTGCACATTGTATGGTAAAGGTAAAGGGACCCCTGACCGTTAGGTCCAGCTGCAGACGACTCTGGGGTTGCAGCGCTCATCTCGCTTTAAAGGCCGAGGGAGCCGGTGTACAGCTTCCAGGTCATGTGGCCAGCATGACAAAGCTGCTTCTGGCGAACCAGAGCAGCACACGGAAACGCCGTTTACCTTCCCGCCGGAGCGGTACCTATTTATCTACTTGCACTTTGACGTGCTTTCAAACTGCTAGGTTGGCAGGAGCTGGGACCGAGCAATGGGAGCTCACCCCGTCACAGGGATTCGAACCCCCAACCTTCTGATCGACAAGCCGTAGGCTCTGTGGTTTAACCCACAGCGCCACCTGCGTCTCTTCCATTGCATGGTACCTTCATTCATTTCCATTATTTACATGCAGGTCCTCCACTGGGGAGAGCCTTCATTTTGCTCCTGCGGCCTCTTAATTTTCCTCTACCGAGTACATTCAATGGGGCACAAGTAAGAGACTGAACATATGCTCGTTCTAAGGTTGCCATAATTTGAAGAGCAAAAAAGAGGGCACATTTGCCAACGTCTGCTTTTAACTAGGGATCACTATGACGACTGTGCTCGTGAAAAAGAGGGTGTGTCCTGGGAAAAGAGAACATGTGGCAACCCCAAGGGCTCAGAAAAATAATCCCAAATCGTAAAAAATAAGATAAAAAAGATGTTTCTTTTTCTGGAACATGTCAGGTGATTTTTCAAGTGAATCTGAGGCAAGTGTGGCGCCTGTCCATCTCTAGAAGGTTTGACTGTAGCCCAGCCTTATCTGCTATAGCTATGGTAGCATATACAGGAGATTGTGTACTGCAATTTTGAGACAAGCAGGAAAGAGGTCTATTTGCTGCTCAACCCTTCCTGTCAAATGTTTTCACTGACACAAGGAAGCTGACAAGTAACGGATGCACAATATTCTTATATCAACCTGGAAATAGGTTTACATTCATGTTCATTCTTTGTCGGTTCCAGAAATCTCCTTTGCGTGGTTGCTTATATTTCTTTTCAACAACCCCAGCCCAGCATCCCCAGTGGTGCAGGAAGAAAGCACCCCTATACAGTGAAGTTGGGGTCCCTGCACGCGATTCTGTTCCCCAAAGTGCCTCTCTCTGCAATGGGCTACAATACTGGACCTGTATACTAACTATAAATATTGTCTTATAGTACAGAACCTTTCAAAAGGAAAGGGGTGTTCAACAGAATGTGGTGGTCAGTGAATTCAACACTGCATCATAATTAATAGGTTTCATAAAATTAATAAAAGGTTTGTCTACTACACATCACGCTTTTCTAAACGTACTTGGAAAAAAGACGTGTTGCATTTCGGCACCTCAGTTACCTGTTCTGTGGTCGTTACACAGGTGAGCGGAGGAACAATTCACGATAAACTATTTCTCAGACAATCGAAGTGTGTTTTTGAATGAAGCTAAATGCTTAAATAGAGTTAGAAACAAGATGACTGGTTTGAGGGTATTAAAGTCACTTCCAACTCAGGTATTTTCAAGGTCTGTTGACACCCCCCCCCCCAAATCCTTACAGGAAACACCGTTATCCCATTTTCCTTCCTGTGACCTGTAAATGATGTACGGTTTCCTGTAGTCCAGAGGAAATCTCACTCAGATACCAAAGCTGCCCCTTTTCATGTGTGTATTAACTTTATTCCTTTCTATTCTCCTTCCCTTTCTCCCTTTCCCTGCATTCCTCACATACAGTATTTCTAACAACCAGGCGTACTGAAGAATAGAGGCTGATGGGATGGGAAGCAAATGATATTTTAATTCCAAAGGGATCCAACTTCAGAACAGTGCCCATGGCCCCAATTTTGCAGACTAGCTGAGGAATGTTTATAGCCCCCCTCCCTGCAGCGTATCTCATCCTTGGGGAAAGGGTGGTGGGGCAGATATCACAGCTGTCTGATGTAAGCACGGTTAACAATTCCACTACTCTGGCTGCAAAGCTCGTATCTCTGCACAAAGGAGCAATGTGTACGCTTTGAAAATCACACCACCCAGCAATTCTTTGGCAAGAGCACCGTCAGCTGAAGCAAACACAGGGGAAAAAAGTATTTAAAATGTTTAAAAGTCTAGAATGTGTATCCATAACTTGAAACAGATTGTTGTTTAATTAAAAAATACATTTGTGCACACCTACATACAAGCAAACAGCGCCTACGTACAAGCCCTAAATTCAACGTGAAGTACGGTAGGTTCTACTGGAGTAAGTGGGACTTACATTGAAGTAAAGATGCTCAGGATCAAGACATTTGAGCCTGAACATGATGTCTTCATACCAGACAACTTTCTCTGTTTAAAAAATAAATAAATTTTATTAGAGTTTGGAGAAAGGGATACAAAGATTGTTATCTTTTAAATCAAAACTAAAATGTTAATCTAAATAAAAACACAGACCAAAAAGAAAAAGGATAAAAGAAAGGGGAGGAGAGGGGAGGGGAGAAAAGGAGAGGAGAGGAGAGGAGAAAGAAAGAGAAAAGGATGGAGAAATAGAGAAGGGATGAAGGGAAGAGAAAGAAAGAGGAGATAAAGAAAAAGAAGGAAGGAAGTAAGGAAGTTAAGAAAATAAAGAACCTCTGATTCTTCATCTGTCTGCTATATACAAACGTTATTCAACTCATCCACACCAACATAACAACCAGTAAATTATCTTCAATCTTCAAACCCCAATGCCATTAATTCATTTTCTTTTTCACGCAAAAAGTCTACGAGAGGTTTCAAATCTTTAGTAAATGTTAACAATGGTTTTTCTCTGATTAAACATGTCAATTACGCCATCTCAGCTAAGTCCATTCCTCCATAGTTGGCAATGATGAGCCTTTCCATCTTTGCACATATAAAAGTCTCGCTGCCATAATCCTATACTGAAACAAAGTTCCATAGTCTTTTTCTAATTGTATGTCCATAAACCCTAACAGGAAGAGTTCTGGTTTCAGTTGAAAATTAACCTTCAAAAATCTCCTGATCAGTGCATGTATTCATGTCCGATATTTTTTTGGCTTTTTTTTTTACATGCCCACCAATCATGGTAAAATGTCCTTCCACCTTCACCACATTCCCAACACTTATTTGGAATATTTTTATACATTCTAAATAGCTTCTCAGGAGTTAAATACCATTGACACGTCATTTTATACAAGTTTTCTTTCAAATCCTAACACAGTGTGTATTTTAACCTTTGGTCCACATTTGCTCCCATTGGTCTTTAACTTGTTCTTCTTGCATTTCAAATTTCAAATAATTTCAAATAATTTCGCAGTAACATGTATGAACCACCCACACACAATTATATTTCAAAGTCAGCCTTTTTTGGTTCTATACCAAGTAAATTGTAAGTGAGAAAACCATTGGATTTTCCTTGTTAGTTATTCCCTTGTTTTCACTTTGCAGTCTCCTTGATTCCACTCTAATATAGGCATCCCCAAACTTCGGCCCTCCAGATGTTTTGGACTACAATTCCCATCTTCCCCAACCACTGGTCCTGTTAGCTAGGGATCATGGGAGTTGTAGGCCAAAACATCTGGAGGGCCGCAGTTTGGGGATGCCTGCTCTAATAACTTTTGGTAAGTTAACAACTTCTCTTTGCCTATCCCCTCTTTTCTGTGTTTTGCATGCATAACAACTTTCTCACTGGTTACAATTGGTGCAGTCATTTCTGGAGTGCTTGAATTTCAGCTGATGCTAGTTACACTGATTAGAATGGTATCAAGTCATCTTAAATCGAGCTGCTCCATCTGAACTAATCTATGTGATGTGTTGCAAGTCTATAGATTGCATAAGCTGGAAATATATATATGCCTATATTGCCATTTGTATGGGCGAGAATAATTCTGAAATAATTGTTCTCCGTTGAGGGAAGACTCATTTTCACAGACATTATTTTTCCTTTTCAACCCAAGATCCTTCTAGTCCCAGTGGAATCAAGAGGGCCAGCAAATTTCAGGGGTAAATAAGCTTTAATGACTATCACATGTACAAAGGCTTAAACCTTGCATTATTATTTTTAATTTTTTTAAAAAATGTGACATCTCTTCCTTTTTTTAAATTTTAAATAACCATCCAGGTGGTTTCCTAAGGACTTCTTTGCAAATTGCTTCCAGTGAACCCTCTCGGTCACAGACCACTGCAAAAACCATGTGGAGTTATTCAGTGTTCAGTTCAACTTGGGTGTCCTATGTTTTTATAGTGGACAGAACCATAGAGAAATGTTATCCACAAGGCTACATTGATAGAGACAGAGCATGCCTCGCGGTGAAGCAAGATGCCAAAATTATTCTGGAATAAGATAGCTCTGAGTGGGGAGAAAATACCTCAAGGCAGCATTTGAAGGCACAAAAACTGATTAAAGAGAGCGCCAAACTGTAGGCAATAAGGAGATATTATTATTATTATTAAATTTTATTTATTTAATAATTTTTATTTATTTAAATTTTATTTATTATTATTAAATTTTATTTTTTTATACTGTATATGTGATGGTGTTCCTATTTTAAAACAACTACAGGGCTCTAATTTTGATTACAGCAGGAGTTTGGTGGACTGGAGGAATTCACCTGTACCAGTATGCCATTTTCCAGATCTAAAACCCTCTCCCAGCTTTACCACCCAATGGAAAAAGCTGGCACAATATAAGTGCTTCAGGATGCAAGAGCTTCGGGGTGTAAATTTGATCGGGAAAATGGGATGGGGCGAAGTGTTAACACCTGGAATGCCACTATGCTGATCAAAATCACAGCTTCTTGTGACTGCTTAAAATAAATGAGAAAAGTCAGGTCATTTGATTGTGGAACTCCTACATTGCATCAGTATTCTTATTACATACTTGCACAGCGGAAAAAACAGATCAAATCTGTTTTAAACCTGCATGTAGTAGAGTACGAGAGTCTCAAACTGTAATGTATTTGTATGTTTGAGAACCTACAATGGGGACAACAGAAATGTGACTCTCATATTTAGGTGGGGCATGACTTTAGCAATATCTTTGAGGCATGCGATTGTGAAATATTTGTCTAAGTCCTCATATCAATGTTGCCCGCTATGAACCCTCTAGAGATTTCCTAAGCCTTCTTCCTATTCTATCCAGTACCTCTCAGGTGAGATTGTCAAAGCCAGTTAGTGTCAACTGGAGTAGAGGGCTCTTTTTTTTGTTTCAAGTTGTTGACATTTGCCCCATAGGAAATGGGGTGAGAAATCTGCCTATTCCTTTTCATATAGACCTATATAGGTGAAATAGCCTTAAGCCAGTATTGTGCTGGCGACCTGGAAATTAAGTCTTCTGTATCCAATTACTATCTTTGAGCCATGTGGTCCAATTATACAGATTTTTAAATTACAGTTGTAAAACATAGGTGCCTATAAGTAACCCAACAATTCCTGTAGAAATCCCACCCCCTCAATGTTTTAAAAATTATGTAGGGTGTTTTTCACATTAATTAGGCTCAAAGCTACTCCCAACCTGGGCATAAAATCTGCAAGGAAATGCAATCATGATTTTAAGAAAACAAACAGTTGACTGGTACAAACTAGTATAAGGTTACAAGATTTTTTTCAATGAATCCGGGGATGCTTTTCAACTTCAATGGATTTTGTATGGGGACTGATTCGTCCCTGGGAAACAGGGACGCCTAGTAACCTTAAACTAGTACCATACAACACTAGTGACAAAGGCAATTTTTACTGAATATCTTATATAACCAATTCTCTTTCCCCATTCAGTTATTTAAGTGTGAACAAAATGTCATATCTGTTCTACCTTAGCTTAGTGCTCTAATTGATCTGTCTTGCTGAATGACCCATTTCCAAATGCATAGTGAAGTGAAAAGACAAAACTCAAGAGCCTCATCAGTTGCTAGCTTGGAACCCATCATAAAACTGACTGCTCAAGCGACAGGTTCTGGCATGTGGCTGGCCATAACACAGTTGAATTAGCTCAACACTAAATTCATTAAGGCCTGATGGGAGAGCTGTGAATTAGCCTCAGCTGAAAATCTGAAGGCTTTTCAGTGTTACCTTCTCACTCTTCTGTTCTGTTCTAACAGAGGCTTTGCTGAGAAGGCCCTTTCAAATATATGCAAAGTTTGCAGATCCTCCAAGTGCCCCTATTTCTCAGGGACAGTTCTGGATTTACAGAAGCCATCCTGGTTTCTGATTTGATCCTGAAATGTCCCGCTCTTCCTTAGCTGTAGTGGGGGTGGGGGTGGGGGTGGGGCCAACCAGTATTTTTTTTACATGGGTGAAGCCTCCAGAGGGGTGCCGTTGACACTCCCAACCTTTGAGGGTGTGTATGCAACTTTGCATGGGATGGTGTGCTAAACTGGGTCTTTGACCCAGGCGAAATATAGCTTACTTTCGCCCCTGCCTTAGGACATCCCTATTTCCATCGGAGAAATGTTTGAGGGCATGGTAGGATGCCCCTATTTACACTGGAGAAATGTTGGAGATTATGGAGTTATCCGACCCCCAAGGCATCTGAAAGCAGCCCTTCTATAAGGAAGTTCTTTCATGTTTAACATTTTTTATGTTTTTATATATGTTAGAAACCATCCTGAGAGGCTGGGGCAACCCAGTCAGATGGGTGATGTATAAGTAGTAAAATAATAATAACAACAACAACAATAATAATAATACAGTGGTACCTTGGTTATCAAACTTAATCTGTTCCGGGGGTCCGTCCTACTCCCGGAACTGTTCAAAAACCAAGGCATGGCTTCCAATTGGCTGCAGTAGCTTCCTGCACTCAAGTGGAAGCTGCGTCGGAAGTTCGACTTCCAAAAAACGTTTGCAAACCGGAATACTTACTTCTGGGTTTGCAGCGTTCGGGAGCCGATTTGTTTGGGAGCCAAGCCGTTCGACAACCAAGGTACCACTGTAATGGTGGTGGAATAGGACGTCTGTATTTTCACTGGCGAAATGTTGGAGGGTATGACTTTGGTGTTGCAAACCATGTGTCACAAACAATGTTTCTTGCTGTCGGGTGAACTGTGAGATACTGATACAATTCTTCTAATGTAGGAGTCATTAAGACAACTGGTCTGTTAACAGGAGCACAGTTCCTAAGTGATAGACATGTACCTGAGTAAGTAAGTGTCCTCGTACTGAGTTCCATAGTTAACCTATGGTTTTGGCTCCCACAAGTTGTGTTAACGGTCACTAACTTGGATGGCTTTATAAGAGGAATAGACAAATTTGTGGAGAAGAAGGCTGTCAAGGCATGGTCATTAGGCACAAGGGCTCTGCTCTGCTTCCACTGCCAGGGCAGTATGCCCCTGAATTTTGGTTGCTGGGAATTACATGAGGGGAACAGAGACCTGTTGCGCTCTGATCCTGCTAGCAGGCTTCCCACAGGCATCTGGCTTGCTGCCATGAGAACAGTGGTCTGATCAAGCAGGGCATATTCTGAACACAATGGGACTTACTTCTGAGTAGACATGAATAGAATTCCACAGTCACCTTCACATCTTGTTTTTCATCTAAAATTCTGCTCAAGTTAATGTTTAACTTTGCATGCTTTTTTCAGATAGTGACGCTGGCGTTTCCTAGACTGTCACTTCTGACACAAAGTGGAGAGGCCCGTATCATCCAGAGGCAATTTGTCACTTCAGCCTTGGATTAACCCCCGACTTGCGTAAATAAACCCAAGGTTGAAGCTCCTACCTCAGGATAAGAGAAAGTGCAAAGACGGTTTTAGTAGCTATTGAAATTTCTTTCTTCCTTGAGGTTATCGACTCCTTTCTTAAATTCCATTTTTTTTTGTCTTGGCTTCTTCTTCTTCGGCTTGCAAAGAGTTCTGCAGGTCACCTATGTGCGGAAACAACAATCCTTTTGTTTGTTTGAAACCTGCTATGTGTTATTTTCATTGGGTGCCCTCGTCATACTTTTCGCATTATCTGAAAGGGTAAGCAACTATTCCCTGCTCACTTTTCCCAGCCAACTCATAATTTTATGCATTTTGGCTGTACTCCCTCATGCAGACTCCCCCCCCCGCCTCTCCTGAAACGGAGGAATCCAAATAATTTTGGCTTCAGCTTTTTGCATGGACCTGAATTAGGGGACAATGAAAAGTAATCAGGCCAAAATCCTATGCATGTTTACTCGAGAGTAAGCCCCGCTGAGTTAATCATTTCCAAGTAAACATGCACAGGGCTGGGCAATGAGAATTTGTATTTATTTATACTCATATGGTTACCCCCACTTTAAATGTTGAACCCAGCTAATTACATCATGCAGCAACGTAAAACGATTCCAGTGTTCCCAAGGAAACTGTTTTCACTAAACAACACGATTCCTTCATTTTAATCTTATACACACACAGGACAAACATTTAGTTTTTATCTAACTTCACAGCAATCCCATGCTATATAACCCCCCTGGTGGCAATTGAGATTAGCCAGGATAGTTTGCCATCAGTACCGAAGGCAAAGGTCCCGTAAAACCACATCAGGAATCACTCTGGAGAAGGCCTCTTGCATTTTCATTCACTATCTTTGGTAGCATGCCAGAGGGTCTGAACTTGGCAAGCATCGGAGCACGCTCAAAGGGCCATTAATTCCAACTAGTATTTGGTTGATTATCTTTAAAGCTTTGGTTGATTCTGTCTTCCTTCTGTTTTGTTTGGTTTGTTTTAATTTTGCCTCGGTTGTCAATCTAGTTTGTTCTGCATCTTTGGCCTATTAAGACATTATAGCATAGTACTGACAGCCATAACAAGCGGGGCACTTTGAGTGTGATTGTTTTCCTTCTTCTGTGATTATCCATGCAAAAAATAGCTGGTCGTTCCTCAGACCATTATCTGTTGTTGAGATTTCAAATAAGTGATTCTGCTTCATAAAGAATAGCCCGTAACTCAAACAATTCCGTATCTAGCACCCCAGCATCAAACCCTGGTCCTACAGGGCGTCTTAGCCTAGTTCGCATGCTCTATTGCGCCAAAACAAACCATGGTGAGAAAACTAATCCCTGAGCCTGGGTTTGGAGGAGATGCTAGGCCAAACTATGACTTCATTTAGCATGACACAGTCACATAGGAGCCAACTCTTAGGGGGCCAGTGGCGTAGTAATGGGGGGGGCGGGGGAGGCTGACCACCTCCAACGGCCGCCGCCATCGAGGAGAAGCCCCAATGCAAGCAACACTGCCTCACTCCGCGGCTTGCTCGCAGGGTTTGCCGTGGCGCATGCCTCCTGTGTACGCATGCATCGCGTGTCATGACGCGTGTGTCGTGTGTCATGACACATGCATCATGACGCGTGATGCATGCGCGCGGCGGATACCCTGCCCCCCCGGCGGGGTGCCTTCGGGTTTGCCACCCTGGGCAGCCAGGTGGCTAGCTACGCCGCTGCTAGGGGTGGTGGGGACTTCGGCCCCAGCAATAAAATATTTGAGGGGTCTGGGCCCCCAACCCAAAGTCGATGGGCATTCCCATTCAAATGATGTGTGTGCACTGCATCATGTGATCGATTATGTGGGGCAGGGCTTACTTGGGCCCCCACTATATTTTATTCAGGTTGGCACCCCTGCACAGCAGCAAAACAACCAGGGAGAAGCAGGGCAGCTGGCATCTCCTTCTCGGGGAGCCTGCATGGTTTGGTTTACCATGTTGTGCAAGCCAGACCATTGTGTTAGCTATTTTCACTTCCGTCCGCAATGTGTATCTTCCAACTTTTGAAACTCAGTCACGATGTCTGATATCATTATTAAGCATTTTCAGCATTTTCATAGCACTTTTAGGCCAAGAAAGTGATTCACAATTTTCACATCAGGGACTCATTCACACCACCTTTCTTCGCAAGTGGAAAAGTCATCATGAGGTGATTTGCCCACCCACTCCCGCGTGCTTAAAAAAGGCTCTACGTTCTGAAGTATTCTTGCTTTTCCAATAATGCCTTTTAAACAGAGAATTCTAATAATTCTAATAAAATTGCAATTCTGGCCATCAGCATCTATGCCTGCTGTTATATGAAGGCATGAATAATGTAGAATCCAGATAACACATTATTTTTACATTTGCTTTCTGATCAAGCACCTGGCTCTCCCTAGCATTCTAGCCACTGCACCACACGAGGCAACATGTTTAATATATTTAAGCAAATTAAATGTTACTTTAACTACCTCATTTGTGTTATTTTCAGCGGAGACCTTGGCTAGGACCCAAAGAAATGGAAAACAACTTCCATGAGAAGGCTTTGGATTTGTGTTCCTCAAACAACAACAACAACAAGCCACTCACCCCTCCACACCCATACACACTGAAACCAGTGTGAAATTGCTTTGTATTTTGTCGTAGTTTTGCTTTCCAACAAACCATAAACAATAGGACAAACCTTGTTCAGGCAACCAGTTCAATCTCCCAAAGTCTAACTCGCAGGAGAAACCAAACTAGATACTGTATTGGCTCGAATATAAGCCGCACTTCTTCTTTTTACAAATTTGCTTAAATTCGCAACCTTACAAAAATGGGCTTTTACAATATTGCTGCTGAAACAGACATACGATAAAATGTGAGTGCCTGTGGAATTTTAAGGGAGCGGCTTATATTCAGGTATTCCCTCCCCCTCTCCACCCGAATTTTAAAGGTGCAGCTTATATCCAGGTGTGGCTTATATTCAGGGCAATACGGTAATATTTCCCCCGCACAGTTTGAGAAGCAACCTGTGGCGTGCCATCAATGGACTAGGAGGACTAGGCTAGTCCCCTAAATATTCCTGCTAAATTAAAGTATTAAAGCCTGGCGCCTCCTTCCCAAAGCCCAGGAAGCTTCTGGCCAGCTTAGGGAGGGAGGGAGACATAATGCTTATGATGCCGTGATCTCATGGCCCTCTCACATCACCCTTGTGAGCTGGCACCTCTGGCCCTAACTGTTCCTCTATGAAAAATTTCACTGCATGCCACTGGAAGCAATTAAATAAATATCTAAAGAGAGAGGCTTCTATTTTTATCAATTAAAAATAGTTTAATAAACTATGTTTTACCAAATAAATCTTGTCTTGTTCAGCAAATCTGTATTTTTAGCTTATCCTTAGCCTCATCAATGTTCAGTTGTCTCACATTGAGTTTTGCTCATTATCCAAGCCAGGCATAGGCAAACTCGGCCCTCCAGATGTTTTGGAACTACAATTCCCACCATTCCTGACCACTGGTCCTGTTAGCTAGGGATGATGGGAGTTGTAGTCCCAAAAAATCTGGAAGGCTGAGCTTGCCTATACCTGATCCAAGCCAACAACAGAGAATCTCCAGTTCTTTGTTGTCTAGATCTGGTGTAGCTAAGATATTGTTAAGCAACAACGCCCATCATCCCTGACCATGCTGGCTGGGATTAAGAGAGGCCAATAAATTACTCATTTCTGGCAGTAGACTGTGGCCCCAGTGTACAGTTTATCCTACAGAGGATTATTGTAAATAAAAACCAAGCCGGAGGGATAAGACAAATATAGGTGCCCAAAATCCAGCTATGATCAGGAAAGAACAAGTGCAATTAATAATTCAAATAATCATTCGAACGTTCTTTCAGACATTTACCACAAGGTGCCAGCAGTTCTTCTTCGCTGTTTTATTGTTTTGTTTTTATAAAAAGCAGAACATTTTTATGACGTCACAAAGAGGAATAGAGCTTCAGATGAGGAACTAACAAGGGAAGCGGTGTCTCAATTCAGACTAAAGAGTGTTCCCTTTTCGTCAAGGACGGAAGCCAAAACTCTATGGTTTTGCAATCATTCTTAAATGTTGTGATCCCCCAAGAGGAAACAAAAACAGTGGTTGCATCACAGAACGCAGAAGGATTTCCATAAGCCAGAACGGAGAAGATGAAAGTGCAGTGAAAACCATTTATCATGCTTTATAGCACTCCAAACCACACATAATGACATATTTTCCCTTATTTTATTTATAAAATGCACTCTCTGTCTAAAGGAACCTGAGGCAATTTACAAACCTTTAAAACACAATACGCAGGATAACTTCACAAACTCAGCATTTATTGGGTTTTCTGTTCAGTTTTTGCTCTCTTGCAGAGAACAAGAACAGAGTTTTGACTGGAGCTTTTCATAAGCATGTAGATTTATCATTTCCCCCCATATTAATTTTGTTGTGATACTGTCCTCCTAGGACTGTATCACTTTGGAGCACAAATGGAATATATGTTTTAGAGAGGCATTTCTCTCCTTAAACTACTGGATTGACTGAGATAAATTATTTCCTCTAGTCCGATTGTTGTTATTTTTTTTAATTAAAAATAAATTCCAAGTTAAGTTGAGGCAAGAATAGGAGAGGTCATCCAAACTCAGTTGCTGTTGTGGTTAGTTAAACCATTTTACTTTTCTGCATCATGTTGCAGGTGTAGGAATTTTCTACCTGGTTCCCATTAGCCAGCTTTACTCAGGAATTTTGTGACACCACAAATGGAACGGGACATAGATTCAACTTTACCTAGAGACACACAGTGGGAGTTTTGTTCAGTGCTCTATAGATGGCAGTCTCTGGATTGCCCACAGATGCTTTTAAGGAGGTAATCCCTTAAGGAAGTGAAGTCTCAGGGCAGATGCTACTTCTCTACCTTTAGAGCTGAATAATAAGAGACAGGCTTTCTTCCAGTTCTCTGAATTTTGGAGTCTCACCTTTCCCTCCAGTTTTTACTCTCAAATGAGGTTCAAATAATCTGAAAGTCAAAACATTCTGAACTTGCTTAAGCTATTTTAATGGGCTCCATTCACAAGAGATATGACTAAATATCCCCAGTGAGTAATATGACTTGTAGCCACACCAGCCTTAGTCTGAAATCTGGTCTGGTGTTCAAAAATAAACAGGGTTGTGCCTCTTTAATACCGACATGGAAGACCACCAAAAAAATCCAAGGGTGCTGCATGAAGAGCTTTTGGTGAGTCAACAGGCAGCAGAATTCCCTTCCATTCAGTGCTAAAGCCAAATTATGAGAATACAGATAGATACAGGGATTCCGTGTTTTGATTTTTTTTTAATAAAAAAAACCCTTAACATTACAGGTATTCCATCTTGCTCAGTATTACAGTGACATAGGGCTGCCTACTAAAAACAAGAGGTAAATTAGAGTAATTTTGAAGCACATGCCTTATTGATTACTGAGTATTATGAATATGAGCCCACGCATACCTCAAAATTGTAATGGCTGCACTGAAGCTATGTGGAAATTGAGAAAAACGCAACAGGGTCTTTTTTGTCACAGGACGTGTTCTTACGGATGCATTACGCAAGGAAACACGCCTACTGAACATTATTACCCTGTAAATCTTCTGTTCCAAAAGAAGTGCAAAACTTTTTCCCCAAGTTATTACTCTTATTGTTTAGGAAAGCTTTTAGATACTTTTCAGTAGCTTAGTAGGCTATAAATAATTCAGTTGCATTATCACTTCTATTTGGTTTTGCAATATGAAAATGTTTATTTGCTATTTTAAATTGGGCTGTTGCATCGTATTGACTTTTTTTGGTGCTTACAGATGGCTGCCTTGTACAATCTTGGAATGATAAGTGCAGGGCATCCATTCAATAAATATGATGACGATGATGATGATGATGCTGGTGGTGACTGAGGGTGGTTTGTTGTTATCACAGCACAAAAATAAACCATTAATAAGGAACAGTAAGCATGTGGATGGGACGCGGGTGGCGCTGTGGGTTAAACCACAGAGCCTAGAGCTTGCCGATCAGAAGGTCGGCGGTTCGAATCCCCGCAATGGGGTGAGCTCCCATTGCTGTCCCTGCTCCTGCCAACCTAGCACTTTGAAAGCACGTCAAAGTGCATGTAGATAAATAGGTACTGCTACAGCGGGAAGGTAAACGGTGTTTCCGTGTGCTGCTCTGGTTTACCTTTAAGCACGTGGGTGGTGTCTTATCAGCACTGAATAGTGACAACTAGCCCCCTCACACACACCAGGGTGAAAGTCTTCCTGCTCAGAAGCTTCAACCTGAGTCCCAGTGCTTCTCTTCTTACAAATAGTGTACAGTGGTACCTCAGTTTAAGTATACAAATGGTTCCGGAAGTCTGTACTTAACCTGAAGCGTACTTAACCTGAAGCGAACTTTCCCATTGAAAGTAATGGAAAGTGGATTAATCCGTTCCAGACGGGTCCGTGGAGTACTTAAACTGAAAGTACTCAAACTGAAGCGTACTTAAACCGAGGTATGACTGTATTTTACGAAGCTGCCAGTTAACTCTTTTCCAAACTATACTAGTATTTGTCCATCTATCCCAGTACTGATACTATGACTGGCAGTGGCTCTCCAGGGTCTTATTCAGTAGTAAATATTATCCAGAGTATTACGTATTAACCATAGAACTAAGTATTAACCATAGAACATTAGCATTGGGAAAACTGGCATTTCCCCTTTTTTTAGCCACCCAGGACTATAGTCCTTGAAAAACTATGTTCATGCTGCTGTGTTTTCACAGCAATCTGGATCTGTAAATGTTTGGAGGAAGGAAGGGCGGGAGATGGATGTTCCTACAAGTCTTTCTTTTTAATGTTTTAAGCAGAGCTTTCCAATACGCTTTAGCACAAGCACTTCTCAATCCTTCATGCTGGATCAACGATGATTTGCTATCACTTTTGCAGCATCAAAATTAATTTTCCAATGGAAGAGGTCAACATAGGTGGCTCACAGATCTCACTTATAGAAACCTCACTTTCATCTAAAGTGCTTTGTCTGAATTGTCTTTCATACTGTTTTTCCTTTCAAGTAAAAGCCTAGTTGTCTGGCTCATAGCTATGGCAGTGACACCATAGATGTGTTCCGAGTGTTGTAGTATTTAATAGCCTTAGATAACAGATGCCCCTGACACAATACTTAACCAGGTTCTGTCTTTCTTTCAGTATGCTCATTATTAATGTAAGTTCTAGGATATCAGGGGAGAATATTTTACCAGCATAGATATTCTTCAGCTGTTTGATCTTCTGCTATGTTCCATCTTCCTTTGCTCGACAGTCCTCAACAACACAGCACTGCCTGTTTTGTTAACAAGGCACACTCTCCCTCATTTTGAATGGCCTTGTATGTCAATCTTTTATAGTCCCTCCGTGCCATTCTGGATTTAAAATAAACCTGCTTCTTTGAAACAGATCGTTTCCCCAAACTCAAGGAAAACCTTGATTATATCTCACATAAAAACCAGGGACACCTAGAAGTCACTATGCAAACTTATTTCATATGCTTATGCAAAACTCTGCTAGAGAAACAGAAGAGCTGGGGGCAGGGAAAGAGAAATGAATAACAGTTTAATAGTAATCATTTGGAAGGAAGTACGAACTGAGTAGTTTCATGAGACCAATAAAAGCACCAATAAAATCTCTAGCTTATAGTTACACACTAACCTTACATTGTTTTGTGAAACCTACCACTTGTTCTTCCCTTCTTTCTTAGTTGCCACCCCTCATAATATGGATTTACTCAGTGCAGTGAGATTTTAGAAGCAGATTATTTCTTCCAAGTGCCATTTCTTAAACACAAAATGTAGAAATTTATTCCGAAAGCAAGCTTTGCATCTGCCTAAGAGTAACATCCAGAATAATGTCCTGAACAATTGTCATATTTCCTGACTATCAATATATGGGTACCACAAAGGCACTGTTATCTAATAAATTAGATCTCATTTATAGCACAGAAGAGGGCCACAAAGAAACCTCCAAGAAAATGCAGGACGGCATGAAATGTGCTAGCAATAAATGCAGAATACCACCTGGACAACTTAATTCTGTCTGGACACTCCAATATGAAATATATAATGCTGTGTATCCATGATCAAATAAGCCATTACCTAAAAGGTTATGGCCTGCACATCAAGTTTGCAAAAGTGCAGTAGGTCTTTCATTCATATTTCATTCCATCCCTTGTTTCATTTTGCACTGGTGCCTTCAAATTAGGGGTTTTAAAACCCTCAATAAGGGGAGAAAAATATAAAACCAACATATGCCCCCAAGGGCCAGCTCACAAATTATTTTAAGTGGTTGTTATTAGCCTTCCTGCTTGATAAGCTTCCCTCTGCTAATATGTGCAGCATTTATTTGTCAAAAGAAGCTCCATCGGTGTGATAGGCTCGTATGCCTCACAACAAGACCTGTATCTCTGCTTATGCTGCTGTTATCTGTGGATGCCTAGTTTATGTGACTGTTTTCTAATTAGTTTTCAATAGACAGGAGGCAGAGTCAAGGAGGGAGAGATAACCCGCAGGGGAAGGGCTATCTCCACCAGGCATACTTTGGGGGAAAGTTGCATCTCTCAGTTTCGCCATATTATCAAAGTGTATTTTCTTTCTCTCTTTCTTAGACTGGCCTTCAGTTCGTTGGGAGATAAATTCCACTGAAATCAAAGGGGCCTAGTTTCAAGTAAATATTCGCTGGGACCTAACTTCAGGTAAATATTCACAGGATCAAGCTGCATACTCTAGATCGCTTTCCAACTCCTTAACTATTGGAGAGGCTGGAAGCAAACTTCCTGAATTCTGCACAAGCCCTCATCTCGTAAAAGCCGTGTTCATGGCCGATCCTCAGCGACACTGCACTTACGTTACCTCTGTGATTCATGAAATAAAGAGGCTAGGTTTCCCTTCCTTTTTAACCCAGCAGTTTTATGTATTCCACTGTTATTCATTTAAAGCCAACGAAATTGTCCTCGGGGACTGGCATGCACAAGCGCAACATTATAAGTGTTAATAGGAAACGGATCTGAACAAAGAACCACATTTCCCTATTATATTGTGTTTCTGCCTTAGTACAACATGTCAGCTTCCGTCACAGCTGGCTGTTTTTCCTTGTTGCTTCAAGGGAAGCAGCTATCATTTGCCTCTCACAGTCTTCTTTTCAATCTAATTTATTTCCTATTATAGTCTCGTGCTTAGCAAAGTCATATATTACACTACTGGGTTTAGGCCTCGCATTGTAGGTCGTGGAACATAAAACAGCTAACATATTTGAAAGCGGGGAGAAAAGATGTTATAGATGATCCAGGCCTGCAGAAGAAAGCACAATGCATCATTACATTCCTATCAGCATAATTGATGATAAAATAAATAAATCAAGCATTCATTATTGCGAAGAAAAGCCTCAGAGGGGGGCACAAATAGTTTCTCCCTTTTGTGAAGGCTTCAGTAAAGAATTGTATTCAGTTTCTTTTACGAGCTCTACGGTAAGTGATTTCCTACATCCTATGGGAAACATACAATCCCTAATGCAAAGGAAAAAGGGGGAGAGCTTGTATTCTATTATTTGGCAATAATAATAATAATACAGTGGTACCTCCGTTTACGAACTTAATTCATTCCGGAAGTCCGTTCTTACACCGAAAACATTCTTAAACCAAGGCATGCTTTCCCCAATGAGGCTTCCCGCCACCGGTGCCCTTCCACCGGGCGGCTTCCATTCGTCTTCTGGGCCAAAGTTCGCTAGCCAGAACTCCTACTTCCGGTTTTGCGGAGTGTGTTTCCCGAATCATTTGTTAACAGGACTGTTCTTAGACCGAGATATGACTGGAAGAAGAAGAAGAAGAAGAAGAAGAAGAAGAAGAAGAAGAAGAAGAAGAAGAAGAAGAAGAAGAAGAAGAAGAAGAAGAAGTGGTGTTCAGCATCCAATTTGAAATACCGGTAATGACTTGGTTTGGTATCCATTTACAGTGGTGCCGCGCAAGATGAATTTAATTCGTTCTGCGAGTCAATTCGTTTTGCGAAAAATTCATCTTGCAAATTGCGGTTTCCCATAGGAATGCATTGAAATTTCTTTTTTTGCCCATAGGAATGCATTAATTAAATTTCAATGCATTCCTATAGGAAACCGCGATTCGCAAGACGAATTTTTCGCAAAACGAATCCGTCTTGCGAGTCACCATCAGATCGCAAGACGCATTCATCTTGTGAAAAATTCATCTTGCAGGGCATTTGTCTTGCAAGGTACCACTGTATATGCGCCTATGTTGCTTGTATGCTTTTCAATTACAGTGCTGGAGGAGACTCTTGAGAGTCCCATGGACTGCAAGAAGATCAAACCTATCCATTCTTATGGAAATCAGCCCTGAGTGCTCACTGGAAGGACAGATCGTGAAGCTGAGGCTCCAATACTTTGGCTACCTCATGAGAAGAGAAGACTCCCTGGGAAAGACCCTGATGTTGGGAAAGATTGAGGGCACAAGGAGAAGGGGACGACAGAGGATGAGGTGGTTGGACAATGTTCTCGAAGCTCTCGGACATGAGTTTGACCAAACTGCGGGAGGCAGTGCAAGACAGGAGTGCCTGGCGTGCTCTGGTCCATGGGGTCACAAAGAGTCGGACACGACTAAACAACTAAACAACAACAACATGTTGCTTGCAAATATTGTTCACACAATTACTTGTACACACAATTATGGGATTAAACATTTGTAGCCTTCAACACACAGAAAAAAGTGGACCATGGAAACCTACAGAATGCATCACAAGGAAATTCATGAGAGGAAGACTAACAAGCAGACAAACCGTGGACTAAAAAATCTGAGCTACATAGAATTGTTTTACAGTGATTTGTTTTGCCACTGGCAAAACAGAGAAATTCACTGCAGAACCCAGGCCAAAGGGTGGGTCAGTTGTGTTAACTCAGCACCGAGCCTTTGGCACATGACAGGATCGAAAATGCACACTTATTTGGAAGCAAATCTCGCTGAACTCATTTCCCAAGAGTCATCTCTCGGCTTGTGGTATTGGAGCATCCGTGCTGATGTGCATGCGCCTAACAATATTCCCAGCAACAGCCATAGAATCATAGCATTGTAGAGTTGGGTGGGATCCTGAGGGTCATCTAGCCCAACCCCCTGCAGTGCAGGAATCTCAGCTAAAGCCATAGTGCTGAGTCACTTGGAAATTCAACCTCCCTCCCACCAAAGCAAACAAGAGAGATTTGCTTCGCAACAATATCCATATACAATGTTTTCCAAGAAAGAAAAAACTGAAGGGGTTGGTATCTGAAAGAGAAGATATTCACCAAGCCTTGTGATGCAGCTCGTAATGTTCAGTGAAAACTTAACTGAGAGCAAGAAACCCCTGTGCATGTGCCTAAAAGCAGCTGGCTTTGTCATTTCAGTGATTAATCTGAAAATTAATTGGAGTTTGAGTTGAGGTAATGGCCAATATTAAACAACTTTTATGCATTTGCTTACAAAGGTGCCTGGCCAATCTGACCATTTGCAGACTCTGATTTGACATTGGAAACAACTTCTGAGGCTCAATTCACAACATATCAGAACATTACAAGCTGGGGGGAAATTGTATTCTAAAAGAGGTAATTCTTTTAAGTGGGTGCTTTCTCTCTCGTTGAAATGGATGGGCATTTTTGGTTTAAGAAGTAACACATGCCACTACTCTTCAACTCCAGGACAGGTTTCCTTCCTTCCTTCCTTCCTTCCTTCCTTCCTTCCTTCCTTCCTTCCTTCCTTCCTTCCTTCCTTCCTTCCTTCCTTCCTTCCTTCCTTCCTTTTTTCAAAGAAAAAAAATGTACAGACATATTAAACATCTTATGTGCATACAATTTTGTCATCTTTTTTAACAGCACGGGCGTCAGTGCTGTTGAGTCCTGCATGCTCTTTATTACAAACTGCTTAGAACATAAGGCCTTTTGTGCAGTCACTCTCTTGTAAAGAACATGCGCCAGTGCTAAATAATAATAATTTCTTCTTTGAAAGTTCAAAACATTAAGGGGGGGAGAGAGAGATTATATTGTACCCCCCCCCCCCGGAATTTTAGCTTTATTTTCTTATTTTGTGTTTCACACAAAGAACACGTTACATAAAAACACAGAAATGTGAATGCATGAAATAAGTCCAGGAACGACAAAGGAGATCAGAAGATGTCATTACTTCAATACGTTTTGCCTAAAGTAAGTATTCTCCTACAAGTGGATTTGTATCTGTGCCCCTTTAAACTCCCAGTCGCAAGGCAGCTGTCGGCCTCTTCTCTTAATCCCTCATCACCCCAAACCACAAGTTCAATATGGCCTTGCCATTACCTTTTGTATTAATCAGCCTGGAGCCTGAGAAACACAGTCTGTGCACTCCTGGGAACACTAAGAACTGCTAGTGTGGCTGAAGGGGGCAGATTTCATCTAGCTGTCTACTTGATACCATCTCATACATTTTTGTGAATTAGTGCAGGCACGATTTTCCTGGTGAACGCCAGAACACAGCCTTTAATATATAAAAAAGGGAGATGCGAGCAAAGCGAAAGCTACGGGAAGAGGCACAGTTTCAGTCGGCCCTCACCGCCCCATTCATTTCTTAAAATTGGCAAACAGCTAAGCGGTGTCCATTTATTATCACTCTGCTGTATGCATGGCTGTGTGTGCTCTGGTGCTGCTGAAATCGGGGTTTGCTTCTGGAATACCAGCTCCTGAGATAAGCAATATCTCTTGGTACTAGGAAGTGTGTGGTTGGACAACTGCCTGCAAAAATGCTGCTGAGCCAGAAAAAATCAGCAGCTCCTTGTTTGATTTCATTAGCAGTAATTACAGCCAGTGCTCAATCTGTCTATGACATGCAGCTTACTTGTTGTCTATTCATTGAAGAGGCGATAGGTGCAGAGTGAATTATGTCAGCAACAAGTGATTTAAAAGCATCCCAGGGCTTTAAGCCAGGCTATTATACCTGCTCAGTAAACAGTCCGGAAATTATAACTAGTGGCTGATCATTTTGCACAATCAGTATTCATTCAGCATTGTGCAAACAATGAGACTGACAAAGACAATAAAGTAATAAAAACATCCTCCCAGAATATTTTACCTCTCGACTTTTATGACTCCATTAACAAGCAATGTCAGTGTGCATCTAATCAGGCGGTTTTGAATGGCTGATTGGTTCAGCTACATTACATTACATTACAACGGGGGGGGGGTAATGGGAATGAATTTTATGGAATTAATTTAAAAATAAAAATTAAGAAGGCCAGACCCATGTGTTAAAGGCAGCATGCTGGTACAGTCGTGAAAGAAACCCTTTCCCCCCAGCTATTTAGTTATTGATCAGCTGGGTTGCACTTGACACTCAGTTTCTTAATGAAACCTGGTGCTAGGCATCTCCTGCCACAATGCATGGGGGGAAATGTCTGAGTTGTCAAGCAGCAAGTTGCCTAGCAGTTACTGAGAACACTACTTTTTAAAAGGCAAAATGTGGCACATTATTTCCAGTCAACCTGTGTTGATATGCTGCATTCTAAGAACGTTGGCATGTCAGACTAGAGTCCATTAGCACCACGGAGAGATTGCTCTGCCACAATCAGCTAGAAACAGCTTTACTGCTACAGTTCCACATATTGCTTAATATAAAGGTAAAGGTACCCCTGACCATTAGGTCCAGTCGCGGACGACTCTGGGGTTGCGGCGCTCATCTCGGTTTAGTGGCTGAGGGAGCCGGCGTACAGCTTCCGGGTCATGTGGCCAGCATGACTAAGCCGTTTCTGGCGAACCAGAGCAGCACAGTATTTATCTACTTGCACTTTGACGTGCTTTCGAACTGCTAGGTGGCAGGAGCAAGGACCTAACAACAGGAGCTCACCCCGTCACGGGGATTCGAACCACTGACCTTCTGATCAGCAAGCCCTAGGCTCTGTGGTTTAACCCACAGCACCACCAACATCCCATTGCTTAATATAGCCCTACATTTTTCCATTATAATCCTGTAATGTCCAGCCCAGCTACATGGTATTTTTTATTCGCACAGGTATGCATTAGCTCAAAAATGTATGAAAAATTCAAAAATGAAGATACAGCAAATGCTACACAGCAGAGGTGCCAACTTGAATGAAATTTGGGGGGGGGTAAGCCCCACTGCACATAATTGATCACATGACACAGCACATGCACACCATTTGAATGGCAATGCCCACCAACTGGGGGGGGGACTAGGACCCATCAAATTGGGGGGGCAAGGGAACCCACGGCCTCTAGGAGTTGGTTCCTATGCTACACAGGAACCAACTAATTATACAGCATGTAATGGCAAAAGGTGACTTAAGAAACTTGGTGATAGGTTGTTTAGCATAAAGAGAAAAATAGGGGTGTTGATTCTAATCACCACCTGCCTCTCCTGAACAGCTGAACTTCAAAATTAAAGCCTTTTCGCATAGGCTTACCTAGGATTCCTTGTGCCCTCGGCATAGAGTCGTATTAGCACTCCAGGCAAGGAGCTCAATAGGCACCTGCCCCCAGAAAAAACCCAAAAAACTTTACTGCAAGCCTTTGTGCCGTGGTGCCAGAAGGATGGGAAACCTCTCCTGTGTTGGATCTCCCCATGATAACGCAGTGTGTCACCATGCAGAGATACATCATATACTCCTCAGTCTAATACATGGGTAGGCAAACTAAGGCCCGGGGGCCGGATCTGGCCCAATCGCCTTCTAAATCCGGCCCATGGACAGTCTGGGAATCAGCGTGTTTTTACATGAGTAGAACGTGTCCTTTTATTTAAAATGCATCTCTGGGTTATTTGTGGGGTCTGCCTGGTGTTTTTACATGAGTAGAATGTACAGTGGTACCTCGGTTTAAGTACCGGTACACAATTGGTTCTGGAAGTTTGTACTTAACCTGAAGCGTACTTAACCTGAAGCGAACTTTCCCATTGAAAGTAACGGAAAGTGGATTAATCCGTTCCAGATGGGTCCGCAGAGTACTCAACCTGAAGCGTACTTAACCCAAAGTATGAGTGTAATTGGTTCTGGAAGTCCGTACTTAACCTGAAGCGAACTTTCCCATTGAAAGTACTTAAACTGAAAGTACTCAAACCAAAGCGTAGTTAAACCAAGGTATGACTGTACTTTTATTTAAAATGCATCTCCGGATAATTTGTGGGGCATAGGAATTCGTTCACTCCCCCCCCCAAAATATAGTCCAGCCCCCCACAAGGTCTGAGGAAAAGTGGGCCGACCCCCTGCTGAAAAAGCTTGCTGACCCCTGGTCTAATATGTGACTTTTGTGGCCTCTGCCTTTTCTGAAAGGGTTTTGTGGTTGTAGGAAAGATAATAATGGCCAGGAAAGGCAGGGGGAACCAGACAGAGAAGGCAGAGCTCCATAGGTCCGCTGAGGAATTAGCTCTGAAACTGCCAGTATAACATGGCAAGGCAGGGAATGCCAACCAGTTCTGTTGGTGCCCTTTCTCTTCCAAATATCAGACCAAGGGTCAGGGAGCAAGCTTTGTTTGCCCTCTCTGCCGCTGTCACACAGCCAAATCTGATGTCATAATTCTGTGATTTCTGACTGGATGGAATCGCACAGAGAATACACCCTTTCAAGAACAAAGGGAAATGTTGCTGAAGCAGCAGCAGCAGGTCAGGAAAAAGAAAATCCCCAATGCCATCTGAGTTTGTAAGAAAGCAGAATGGGCAAAAGAAGCATGACCTTCACTTAAAACAAGTTACATCTCCTTAAAACAATATTCAGAGTCTGCACACTAGTATTTACTGAAAGGAGGTATACAAGGGGGTGGGGCATGTCATATTTCATATGGCTCCTGCATCTGCCACTATTAGAGCTGGTTGCACACGCTCTGAGATTCGGGATTCCAGTTTGCACAATACTGGGAACACTGGAAAAAGTGACTGGTCTTTCCACTGCCCTGTTGCCCCTCGCTCTAGTACCTTGTTGCAGCATGACTGCCCTAACTGCAGTGTTTAATCATAGAATGTCATGCCAGGGGCAGCTGTTCTTAGGTACAGATCCTGTACTATTCCTGCCAAGGGATACTGTTTGCAAGTTACTACTGTACTGCTATGCTGTTCACCACCTTGATTTTTTTTTTTAAAAAAGAAAGTGGTATAGAAATATTTGTAAACACGCAAGCAAATAAATAAATAAATAAATACTGCTCACACTACTTCTACTTACTACATCACTGTTTTATGATTTATGTTAATATGCATTGGGGGGAGGGGATGAAAGAAAACAGCAACCATAACTTCATAAAGAGAGAAAATAAAATGCACAGGAAAGCTCATACCAAAATAAAAACTTAGTTGGTCTTTAAGGTGCTACTGAAGGAATTTTTTTTATTTTGTTTCGACTCGGACGGCTACCTACCTGTAACTATTCATAAAGAGAGGAAATCATTCAGATTCTGGGCAACACAAGTATGGTACAGATTATAATGCAGTATTGGAATGTATCCCAAGCCATGATCCTGTTGTTATTCGCAATAAATTAGGCACAGCAGTTTCCAATAACAGGATGTCAATTAAGCCAATGTATTTTCCTCAATCAAGAGTGATACAGAAATCAAAAACATAATAATGTTCAGAGTATTTCAGTTTGGTACAATGATTAAAATGAAAGAGATGACTGTCCTGTGAACACCTGCATTGATTACTTCCAATTTTAAATAGGAGGGGAATGAAAGAAATCCATTATGCAGCAATAACACCCCCCCCCCTATATACATTCTTCAGTAGGTTTTGCTTGCCTTGCTTTATAGTTTTATATTTTTATATTTTATATTTTATATATATTTTATATTTTATATTTATAGTTTTATATTGCCTTGCTTTATTTATTGCTTATGTTTGGATCATTGTTAACAACCTGAAAATAGACACAAAGAGATGTGTCTTTGTATGTGAAATTAAAGATACTTTGAATTGTTATTAGCCAACCAAACACTATGCAGAAAACACATGTCTTGGGTACAAGCATCTATTAATAAATGACTGAAAAATATGTTGGAGATATAAATCATGTAGCATCCCTGATAGGTGTGCAGGGATGAGTGAGTGTATTGTGTGTGTTTGTGTGAGAGGGCAGAGATAATTACTGTAAAAACATTTATTCCCTCTGTGGATGGATGTGCCATATACAGTATATGCATGAAATGAGTGTGGCTAAATCTGCTTAAAAGTTGTGATGCTTGGGCTAATATTGGTATAGCTCTTGCAACATACTAATTTATTTCTCATTGCAGAGTTCCCATTTATTTAAAGGATTAGCATTAGACTGTTCTATTAGACTGAGTATATCGTTGAACTCATAATATAAAAAGCAGAAATGCAAGTGCTGCCTAATTTCTCCTTCCTCTTGTGTTTAGACAAATTTTAACAAATTTCAAGAGTTTTTTTGGGCCGCAAATAATAATAGTAGTAGTAGTAGTAGTAATAATAGTAACAATAACAATAATAATTTATTATTTATACCCCGCCCATCTGGCTGTAGGATATACAATTTTTATAGAGAAGGTATTTTTTAAGTGTCTTCCTTAGTTGCTGTACATGAATAGGGGATTTTTTTTGAAAAAATCCTTCCAGTAGCACCTTAGAGACCAGCTAAGTTTGTTTTTGGTATGAGCTTTCGTGTGCATGCACACTTTTCCACATAATTGCCTGATGATGACTTTGGGGCAAAATAAAATTATTACTGAAGAGCCTTAAACGCATATCCTCCTTCATTTCAACAGGAGGGAAACTTGGTGTGTTTTCAAAAATTGTATTTACCCAACAACAGAGCAGTTGGCAACTGACCTTTTTGGTGTTCTACTTGTACAGTGGTACCTCGGGTTAAGAACATAATTTGTTCTGGAGGTCCGTTCTTAACCTGAAACTATTCTTAACCTGAGGTACCACTTTAGCTAATGGGCCCTCCCGCTGCTGCCGTGCCGCCGGAGCACAATTTCTGTTCTCATCCTGAAGCAAAGTTCTTAACCCGAGGTATTATTTATGGGTTAGCGGAGTCTGTAACCTGAAGCATCTGTAACCTGAAGCATCTGTAACCCGAGGTACATACTTGTTATTAGCTATATTTGGCTTAGTTATTTGTAGAGTTCTTCAGACATCCTTTTAGTTCATTGATAAAATTAATATTTTAAAAAACGAATAGTAATACCCTAAATCTAATGGCACTTCTTAATCGCTCAAATGTGTTTAAAAGGATTAACTAAATTTTAAACATTTACTTGTGGTTCTCATGATCAAAGCTGTTTTGAAGATAATTATCTTCATTGCGGCAGAAAGCGGAAAATGAATATTGCATTTACTTTGCTTGGCACAGCCAGTTATTTTCAGTGACTTTGGAAAGCAGTGACAAAGTCTGCAGTATATATTTGGGGTGACAGCAGCTATACAAGCTATGATATCTGTGGCAGGACAGTGTCACCTAGACTTTCCAACTTCCCCTTGGCTTGAATCGGCTGGCTTGACCGCAAAGCTATATAAATGCATGTCCAAATTGGGAAGGAGAACTTTGATTGGCAGCAGTATTTTTTATTTTTTTAAGTGTTTTTGTGTTGGTGGTCTGACCTTTCTGGCAACAACAACGACAACAAAAGGTCTCAGAACAGAAAATACCTTTATGTGACACACATTACTTTTGTCTTGATTTGAAATAGCAGCTAATTCCCAGGAGACCATAGAGGCTGACTTAATGCAGCTAGCTGAATGCCTACAAAATTATGGGCTAGCAGGGAACAGGCAAGAACAAGCTGTTTTGAGGGCAGGCTGGATTGTGTGAGAACTGGCTAGAAGCATTTTTGTCTGCTAGGAAGTGTACCTGAATTTTTGTGTGTGTGGCTTCACCCAAACACTATACTAGTGTAGCACTATTCAGGCCTCCAGTAAATATGTGGAGGATGTGATACAAAATAACACCTGCTGTGCTGTCCCTGCTCTGTGTTTTCTGTGTCCAGGGCAGCTGTCTACCAGCTCCATCTGGTACGCAGGATGAGACCCTACTTGCCTGCGAACTGTCTCGCCAGAGTGGTGCATGCTCTAGTTATCTCCCACTTGGACTACTGCAACATGCTCTACGTGGGGCTACCTTTGAAGGTGACATGGAAACTACAACTAATCCAGAATGCGGCAGCTAGACTGGTGACTGGGAGTGGCTGCCGAGACCATGTAACACCGGTCCTGAAAGACCTACATTGGCTTCCAGTACGTTTTCGAGCACAATTCAAAGTGTTGGTTGCTGACGTTTATAGCCCTAAACGGCCTTGGCCCAGGATACCTGAAGGAGCGTCTCCACCCCCATCGTTTGGACCTTCTGGCGGTTCCCTCCCTGCGAGAAGTGAGGTTACAGGGAACCAGGCAGAGGGCCTTCTCGGTAGTGGCACCCGCCCTGTGGAATGCCCTCCCATCAGATGTCAAAGAAATAAACAACTATCTGACATTTAGAAGACATCTGAAGGCAGCCCTGTTTAGCGAAGTTTTTAATGACTGATGTTTTAATGTATTTTTAATCATTTGTTGGAAGCCGCCCAGAGTGGCTGGGGAAACTCAGCCAGATGGGCGGGGTATAAAAAATAAAGAATAAAAAGAATGATTATTATTAATCCGAAAGTCTGAGCAGAGCTGATGGATGGCAGTTTGCACAGGACACAACATGCACATGCTCAATTTTGTCCTCTTCCACGTATTCACTGAAGGGCTGAAGGCTGCAAATGGCTTGTGACTTGCTCTGTTCATTCCATGTACAAGAGATGAGAACACTGTAAAGTGCTCTAAGTGTTGCAAGCACACACCTCACCAGGGAAAGCACTCTTTCTGTAGCAAAGCAAAAATCTGTATATTTTCTACGTGCTCTGCTACCAAGTCAGTCCGCTCTACTCTCTATCAGAGTTCCTGGTAGAGTGTACTCTTGAAGCATGTTGGGCTGAATCCTTTACATTTTTTTCTGCAGTTGAGATGTTTTATTTTTATTATTATGTATTAAATTTGTATATTGCCCTATACACGTAGATCTCAGTTTTCTTTCTCCTCTTTTTTAAACATTGGTACAAAGTTGGTTTCTTCCATTTGCCCTTTGTCCCATGTATAACCACTTCAAGGAATGTTGCTTTGGTTGCTTAGAACAGGAAACAACTTTTAAGAAGTCTCTCCGCTGTATACTGTTTTTGGGAACAGGGCGCATTCAATTCCAAGATTGCCCTGGTCAGACGGTATGCCACCATGAAACCCTGTGGAGATAGTGAGCATATCTCCCACAATGCGGAACAGGATCATATCCTCTCTCTGCTTTCTCTGGGATGCAGCCAATGCCCTAGTGATCAAAGACTGGGCAGACTCTGTGACCTTTTCGGGTTTCCCCCTAAGTGTCTTGATTTGTTACGTTCTCTGTTGACATGGGTATAATATTCTAGACTTTCTTAAACCCCGTTCTGACCGTGTTTCCTCAAAAGTCAGTCCTGTCGGATTCAATAAATGCAATTCCAAGAAAGTATGTTTAGGATTGCGGCATTAGCCTTTATTTGAATATAGCCTATAGTTAAGAGGAAGCAGAATGAATACAGCATGAGTCATAGATATATGAGGATGCTGAGTGTTTTCTAAATAAGGTGTTCAGTGAAAGAACTGTGGGTGTTCTCCAAATAAGGTATCTAACTAGTTCCACAAATCAAGAAGTGATAAGTGCTTCAATTAAATGAAATAGCTCAAGCTGTTGGTATTGGCGAATAGGTTTCAAAGTACTACCTGTATACCCCACATCTTGATATACCCAATCAGTTCAGTCACTTCATGGACTAGGATCACACTGAGAAAGTTCTGTTTCCTGGGCTCTGTCTGTTAATTGTATGACATATCATACTTATTCATTAATAAACATACATTACATACCCTCCAACATTTCTCTGAGGAAAATAGGGGCATCCTGTTCCATTATTATTATTATTATTATTATTATTATTATTATTATTATTATTATTATTCCTCTAGGAATAGGGCAGTATATAAATTCAATAAATAAAGAATAATAATAAAATTATTATTATCATTATTATTAAACTATTTATACCCTGCCAATCTGACTGGGTGGCTTCCAACACATATAAAAACATAATAAGACATTAAACATTAAAAAACTTCCCTATACAGGGCTGCCTTCAGGTGGCTTGGGGGAGGCAGATAACTCCATACCCTCCAAAATTTCTCAGATGAAAATAAGGAAAAGCAGGACATTCTGGGATCAAATCAGAAACCGGGATGACTTCTGTAAATTTGTAACTTCTCTCCAAAAAGCTCACCAACTGAAGGGCAACCTGCCCCCCCCCATGCTAAACAACTCAATAAATATTTATTTCTTAATTTGGGATTCAAAAAAATTGGGGTCGTCTTATACATGGGGGCGTCTTATACACAGAAAAATACAGTGGTACCTCGGTTTAAGTACACAATTGGTTCCGGAAGTCTGTACTTAAACTGAAGCGTACTTAACCTGAAGCGAACTTTCCCATTGAAAGTAATGGAAAGTGGATTAATCCGTTCCAGATGGGTCCGCAGAGTACTTAAACTGAAAGTACTCAAACCGAAGTGTACTTAAACCGAGGTATGACTGTATGCATATTGAGCAATTTATCAAGGACGGCAGGAACAAATCTTTGTGTCACATGTCTGTGGGTTGCGGTAATTCCCTTATTAAATTTGCTTTCTGCCATTTGTTATTGGTTTGCTTACCATTTTCATGTGTTCAACCCAATACACCTACTTATCTGGAAGAAAGCCCCCATTAAACTGAACGGGGTTCTTTTCTGAGAAGACATGTGTAGGATGGCGCTTTAAGACTAAACCTAACCTTTTCCTTGTTGTGTCTGCATGAAGCTCTCACAGTATTGTTGCATATTTAGGAAAACAAGAAATCAGAGGTAATCTCTGGCACCTTTACAGTTCATCCTCTGGGACTATTGCTACACACCCCACACGGTACCGCACACCCTTGTAAGGGATAGCCTCAGTCAGGTTTTAAATATGGATTAAGGGTACATAAAAATAGAAGCTGATGCACACATATGCCAACAAAATTGGCAAGGCTGTTTGCTTTGCTGACTCGGTTGGTGGGATGTCAATATAAGTGCCAGTACCCTTTATGGAGTGAGAAGGAAAGGTGTAAGGTACCACAGATGAACCAAACTAGAACCAGGCATGAACTAGATCAGGGGTCAGCAAACTTTTTCAGCAGGGGGCCGGTCCACTGTCCCTCAGACATTGTCAGGGGCTGGACTATATTTTTTTTGGGGGGGGATGAAAGAATTCCTATACCCCACAAAGAACCCAGAGATGCATTTTAAATAAAAGCACACATTCTACTCATGTAAAAACACACTGATTCCCGGGCCTTCCGTGGGCCGGATTTAGAAGGCGATTGGGCCGGATCCACTCCGCGGGCCGTAGTTTGCCTACGCATGCACTAGATCAGGCATCCCCAAACTGCGGCCCTACAGATGTTTTGGCCTACAACTCCCATGATCCCTAGCTAACAGGTCCAGTGGTTGGGGAAGATGGGAATTGTAGTCCAAAACATCTGGAGGGCCGAAGTTTGGGGATGCCTGCACTAGATTCTAGTAGCCACTTTGAAACGACATTCCAAAGATGCCCATAAGCAGAGTTCCCACCATGAACACCCTGGATTATTTTTTTAAAATGTAGAACAGGCATCCCCAAACTGCGGCCCTCCAGAAGTTTTGACCTACAACTCCCATGATCCCTAGCTAACAGGACCAGTGGTCAGGGATGATGGGAATTGTAGTCCAAAACATCTGGAGGGCCGAAGTTTGGGGGTGCCTGATGTAGAATTTTTAATACTGTATCTTTCCGTGTATAAGATGGCCCCGTGTATAAGACGGCCCCTACTTTTGGGGACCCCAAATTAAGAAAACGGGGGGAGATTGCCAAAGTTGTTGAGCTTTTTGGGGGGAGGATTGCCCAGATTTGTTGAGCTTTTTTAGGAGGGAAAGGCACCGAAAATCACTTACCCGACACTGCCACTCACACACATCACGGAAGTAAACTAGCACCTGCCTGCTCGCCGCCAACCGCGAGCACAATTGCCGCAGCGGCAGCCAATCCACAGCAGCCCTTGATGCAACCATCAACCACCCACCCAATTGCTGCTCGCAGCTGCAACTAATCACCCGTCCTGAATATGCAACTATCCGTGTATAAGACGCCACCTGATTTTTAACTTTATTTTAGACTAAATAAACCTCGTCTTATACACAGAAAACTACGATATATATATATATATATATATTTACAGTAGTTAAATCATAGAACTGCTATGTCATGTATGCTTTTTGGCCCTTATAAAACAAACTCATGGACTAGCGGTAACTGCAGTAGGTCTGAATTGTAGAATCACCCCACGGAGGGTTATGTGCATTGATAACATTATCTTTCATTCATCATGGAGTAAAATGTGGGGTGTGTGATGACGCAGACAGAGGCATTTTGTAGCCATGAACTGCTCCATTTATTTCAACCGAGTGAGTAGATCTGCACTTGTGAAGGAATGTGCCCGGTAATCCGGTTTCTCTGTTGAAATGAATGAAGGTACATTGGAGCAGCCCACAAGAAATCACTAGATCGGGACAAACAAATCAAAAAGCCTGTTTGAACTTATTTATTCTAAACTAAGAGGCTTGCTAGAAGCTGCCAAGAGCCTAGAGATCATCTATGAATCAAAGCCCTCCTCTGAATGTAAAGGACGGCCCAGGAAAGCCAAGCAGAAAAAAAGAGCATTTTGGGAGCTTTTTCGCCTCCGGGAAATAAGTTCACATATAATTAGAGGGCATAATTGTCCCAGTAGGAGATAATTATTGTTCCACTGCTGAACAAGTTACTTGTTTCTGCGAATATTATAACCACACAACTGTCAGGTCTCCATAAAAGCCCCACATTCAGAAAAAGCCTTTTGTAAACTAAATTGCAAAATAAAATTTCAGCCAGGCCTATAAAAAATAAAATAAAATACGAAACACAAGTTGATAAATGCACAATTCTGTTTTGCGCCAAGTGGTATGTTAGCATTTGTAACAGCTTCTCACTTTCTGGAGTTTTAATTACGACTCAAGGGACCGAGGAAATGGGGAAATGGGAGAGAACACAACTTTTTAACAGCCTACTTGGTTGTTGCCCCTACCTTTACTGCTGTTGAACTGCAGAAGAAAAGCGGGGGGGGGGGGGAGATCTCCACAGGCTAAAATTCTTTGCATTGCATATAAAATAGTTTCCTCCTGATTTTTATCAGCTAAGGTCCCACAAGGAAATGGCAGACGGTTCATGTCAATAAGCTGGAGTTATTGTTTTCAGATCTCTCTCTCTCTCCCCCCTCCGCCTCCCTGTACAAAAACGGGTTAAAGGACAGTCAGAAGGCTCCAATTTAGGGTTCTAGCACGACTGCAGTTTGGTGTAGCACAGGTCTCTAGCAAACCAGGTCCATTATTATTGATGCAAATCTGTAAGAACAAAACAAGAGTTTGGTTGCTGGATTAGACCCAAGGGCCATAAAAGTCCAGCATCCTGTTTCTAGCAGTGGCCAAACAGATGCCTAGGGTAAGCCTCTTCCTTTATTCAGATTTTTATCCCCTGAAGGATTAGCTAAAATATTACAGCCACTGGATGGAAGGACCCTGTAGCTGTTCCGAAGTCGTAGCGGTACAACTAAAAAGCATTGTGAGACCCTTTGTGTGTTCACACACAGACACACAAGGGGGCTTGATATGTGTTTAATCATACCACTATAAACCATTTAACACATACACACAGAGAGAAAGCGTTTAGTGGCATTATGAGCTATTGCACAGAAATGCGTTACCACGTGTTAACATGCATACATGTGAACATTTTAATCTCCTTGAGGCAGCCATTGCTATAAATCAGACACACAATCAGATGCCCCAGGTGTCACCATTGAGGGGGTGACAAAATGGCGGGCGGCACTCACCACAGGGCCTGCAGCGTGTCCAAGCCACGCATCTCTCCTGGGAGTGACGCGGTGGCTTGGGTGCCCGCAGGCTGCCCCAGGTGCCCGATCGGCTTGCTCTGCCACTGGGACCACTAACCATCTTTGCTGGACTTGCTGAGAGTCATTAGGTTATCTGCTTCCAAATATTTTGGGTGGGGTGATTGGGGGTGGGGGAAGGAATTCTCCTTTGGTATGGCAGATGCAGCTGGTTTAAATTATGCGATATAAGTGGACACACACACAAAACATGTGTGTTATGGAACCCCTTAACACATAACAGGAAATTTGTCAGAGAATGACACTTCTCCTAACCCATCAAAATAGAATTCTCTGAACTTGAGAATTTTGCACACGGTGAAGGGAGGTGTTCTGGCACACTTCTTTAAAGTCTCCAAGTGCTTTCAAATCTCAATCCAGTGCTTGCCTTTTGACATAATAAAGGTAAAGGGACCCCTGACCAGTCGTGGTCGACTCTGGGGTTGTGGCGCTCATCTCGCTTAGTGGCTGAGGGAGCTGGCGTACAGCTTACAGGTCATGTGGCCGGCATGACTAAGCCGCTTCTGGAGAACCAGAGCAGCACACGAAAACGCCGTTTACCTTCCTGCTGGAGCGGTACCTATTTATCTACTTGCACTTTGAAATGCTTTCAAACTGCTAGGTGGGCAGGAGCAGGGACCGAGCAACGGGAGCTCACCCCATCATGGGGATTCGAACCACTGACCTTCTGATCGGCAAGCCCTAGGCTCTGTGGTTTAATCCACAGCGCCACCCGCGTCCCCTGCCTTTTGACATAGGGACTGCCTAAAGAGGGTATAACTTTCCTCTTCTGTGGCAAATGCCCTAATTCGAGCTGTGTTGCCTGATAACACTATAAAAACAATGATGGCTATGAATTGGTTTGTTCTGCCTTCCTAATTTCAAATAACTCCTGTGCTAGGAAACTGCACTCCTAAAAGACTGTAAATTTTAAAAGAAATGTTCTTAACTAGCTGGGCACTGCTAAGAGAGAATGTCAGTCCTGAACTTGGGCACTGCATTAACTCTGTAATTCCTCCCATGTTGACAAGCATTCATTCTTTCACAAATTAAATAAATGTAAGACTATTTAAAAACAGTTCCAGATTGCTCTCGCCATTTTGGTGAACATGTTATTCATAACTGAAAAACTGCAACTATCCAATAGGTAATTAAGGAAACGGATAGATGAGTTTAGATAAAGTTACAGGGCAATATTTCATCTCCCAAGGGATTTTTGAAGTATTTTTAAGATTGCCAGTAAATATCTACTAAGTGTAATATTGTGTGTGTGTGTGTGTGTGTGTGTGTGTGTGTGTGTGTGTGTGATTCATTAAAGTCACTTAAGTAAATGACATTTTCTATTATCCCATAAAAAAGAACAATTATAAATATTTTAAATGACAAAACGTACCATTTTGTTTGCTTAATTTAACAGGACAGGGTTTAGCATTCAAGGGCTGCACTTACCTAAATAGGACTTACTTTTAATTAGCACATAGGCTTGTGCTGTGCATACATTATTTTTATGTTATAATAGGTTTTTAAGCTCCAGAATGTACATTTCTACTCTCTGCCACTCAGTCTTTACTTCAAGACATAACTGCACAGAACCTCATGGGAATCCTAAATAGTTCAGAATTTGGTCCCAACATATAAACAGGAAGTACAATAGAAAATGTCTAGCCTCAAAGTGGTACTGAATGAAATATTTAAAAGTAAATAAACAACTTTTATATAAAACTCTTTTGACTTTGTTAGATGAAACTAACTATACTGCTAGTAATATACCTAGGGACATTTTATATATTTGCCTGAATAACATTATTGGTATCAATAAAAATATACTTCTTTGTTATTGAATGGGTAAAGGCATCCTTCTTCACTGAGTACAGAAATTTTTGCTAGAATAGTGGATCAAAGCATTCAGTAAATATACCTTCTTATCCCTTGTCATCTGGGTTTCGCTGCCTGAGATGGAACAGAAGGAACAAGAAGACAGCTGCCTTCAAACAGATGCTTGTAAAATGTCTGGTGGGAACAAACTCCCTTTAAGCATAGTATCACAGTATATGGAATAACATCTGCTAAATCTCATTTGAAAATTGCTATGATGGTCTTTCAGAACATAGTAGGGTAAGAAGAAATATGTATAGAAATGTTCTGAGCAGCTTACTGCTCAGTCACTGCACTGGGCAAAAAGGCAACCAGTTTGGAGCTTAGAATAAGGTTCATTTTAATTGTTGTTGTTGTTGTTGTTGTTGTTGTTGTTGTTGTTGTTGTCGTCGTCATTTAGTCGTGTCCAACTCTTTGTGACCCCATGGACCAGAGCACGCCAGGCACTCCTGTCTTCCACTGCCTTCCGCAGTTTGGTCAGACTCATGTTCGAGATCACTGTCCAACCATCTCATCCTCTGTCGTTCCCTTCTCCTTGTGCCCTCCAGCTTTCCCAACATCACGGTCTCTTCCAGGGAGTCTTCTCTTCTCATGAGGTGGCCAAAGTATTGGAGCCTCAGCTTCAGGATCTGTCCTTCCAGTGAGCACTCAGGGCTGATTTCCTTCAGAATGCACAGGTTTGATCTTTTTACAGTCCATGGGACTCTCAAGAGTCTCCTCCAGCACCATAATTCAAAAGCATCAATTCTGCAGCGACCAGCCTTCTTTATGGTCCAGCTCTCAATGGACCAGCTCTCACATCATCATCATTATTATTATTATTATTATTATTATTATTTATTATGCCCTGCCCATCTGGTAATGCATCATGGCTTCAGCAGGCTGAATAAATAATAGTTTGCTTTTATCCACCAGCAAAAAATTAAAAATACATCTAGATTTGATTGAAAATGTGGACAAGATGCTTTCGTTTCCCTCCAATTATATGGATGTTTCTTAGGAAGCAGTTCCAAATCTCCAAAACCAGCTCCCTGAAAATCTGCTTTTTTAGAATTCCATCTTATACCTGACAGTAAGTCCTACTGAAGTCAATGGGACTAATTTCATGCTTAGCCTTAAGATATTATCACAAGACAAAGATTGTCACTTACACAATGATTGCTTCATATTTTACTAAGCAAGGGTGGTTGTAAGCAAACAAATAAACTAGCAAACCCACATTTCATCCAGCCTTGTCAGCTCCTGACATGGGATGCTTTCAGGCTGTACAAAGGGAGGAAACCTTGGGGGGGGTTTACAACATTTTTACAACATTAAGAGTTCTAGGTAGGACCTGATCTATGGAAGCCAGAGGTTCAACTGGAAGAGTGGAAAGAAGTTAAGAATTGGTGCCCTTTTTCAAAACTCTTCAAGTGGAAGAATCCATCTCACTGCCACTAATTTAAGTAGAGCACACGCTGTTTTAAGTTGTAGGATGTCAGTGATACGCGATGGAGGCAACTTGAAGTAATTGGGGTAGGGGGTACATTATCTAGATTTCTCTTTTCTGAAACATCTTTGAGTGTTAAGAAGAGGCTTGGCAACACAAATAAGCACCAGTTAATCACAGTCGCTTGGCTATCTGACTTTTCTCATTGGATCTATTCATCTTTCTCTATGCTTTCATCTATTCAGCTAAATGAAGCAAAAATAAACCCAAGGCAAGGGATGCTCTGAATCTAACATTACTTAATGAGAAATAAATTGACCAGCTGTGAAAAAGATACTCTAGCCATTTTTGAGAAGGAACAAGCCTCTCTTCGTCTGCACATTATAGCTTCAAAATGAAATTCATAAAATTCTTTCCCTCTCCTGGGATCTACATTCACACAGTGTTTCTTTTAAGGAAAAAAAACTTAGGAATGTACCTCTTTCAAATCCTCATGGACACTTGGGGTTAGACGGCCAGTTGCTATAAATCAACATTTTTTATCCAGCTTGCACCCCTTTACTATCTGATTCAATAATCCTTTAAAGGCTGAGACAGAAGAATGAACTGCCTATTTCTTAATAGGTTGAATATTATTATTTTTTTACTTGAAAGCAATATTGTTGGATTGTGAGTGATCGAGAAAGATGGGTGGTACTAACAGAAGAACATGGTGGGACAAACCAAATCAAGAATTTCCCCCACTAAAAGCCAATTGAAATGCATGAATTGCACATGAATAACTTTTGTATGGTTATGCAACAAGTTCTCTTAAATGGAGGTTTGACCAGAGGGAAGAGTCAGTGGAAGAAGACTGGAAGAAATTCAAAGTTTATTTAAGAAATACAGTGGTGCCTCGCTAGACAAATTTAATTCGTTCCATGGGTCTTTTCTTATAATGAAAAATTCGTCTAGCGAATCCCATAGGAATGCATTGAAATTTTTTTTGCCCATAGGAACGCATTAATTGAATTTCAATGCATTCCTATGGGAAACCGCAATTCGCTAGACGAATATTTCATAAAACGAATTCGTCTAGCGAGGCAACCTCCGCTCGGAAAATCATTTCGTTAAGCGGAAATTTCGTTAAGCAGGGCATTCATTAAGCAAGGCAATACTGTAATTGCAATATTGGAAATGTTTAAGATAAGATTTGGAAGTACAGGGAGGTTGTAGAGGAGGATTTGTAGAGGTATTAAGATTTAGATATAAGGCTAAGATAAGAATTGAATGTTGTTAAAGAATTAATATGGGGCGAATTTTTGTTAGTTAAGGTGAAAATAAGATGATTGATGATTTGATATAGAAATTTGTTAGTTAAGATGATTGACGTATGATATAGAAATTACTAAGGATGATATACAATGAAAAGCAGAAAGGAGGGACTTGAGGAACTCAACAATGTTATGATACATGAGTGATAAATATGGTTGTTTTTTCTTTTTGTATTTTTGTGTTTTATATGTTTTTTCTTAGTTTTATGAAAGCAATAAATATATTTGAGAGAGAAAAGTTCTCTTAAATAGAGGTTTTATTGGATTACATCCATTGTGTTCAGCTTCCATTCACAGATTTCTTGAGCAGCAACTTTAAAAGGCATCAAATTTGTTTGATTTGGCTTTATGGTGCCATTTTCTGAAGGTGATCCTACCTAATTACCTGAAAGACAACAAAATCCTCAAAGAGAGTCTAGACTTCCCTACACCTCTAATGAGATGGACCCTAGTGAATTCTTTCATTTGAGAATTCATCTTTTCCCTAAACCAGACTGCTGCTCAGACTCTGCAGACACCAATGTCCTGTCATTAGTCAACTTCAGGAAATATACCATGTTTGTTGCCCAATCTGCAAAGACAGGAAATAAAGGAAATGGAAAGGTTGTTTGGGGACGGAAGAAGCCCTGTTTATTGGTAAGGGATGCATTGCTGTGAGAACAGACTGCTCGTGTTTGTTCAGCCCAGTCGTCTAACACTTTAGCCGAGAGACAAAGGCCTTAACTTCTGAAACCAAGTAAACATCATTTAGCCAGAATGTGAGGACAAGTCTAGACCAACATAAGGAAAGGGCTTTTGGAGCTGGACTGAATTAAAGAAATTCTGAGCCAAGGGACAGAAGCTATAATCTTGTATCCTTTCCAAAAGCCAAGGTTGTGTTTTTTAAAAAATTAAAAATTAAGGAGCCAATTTATACAGAGATTGATTTAAAAGCCCGGACTCAATGCACACACTCCCATTGATTGCAACTGGCTCTGGGACAAGCTGAGAATGATTACATGTTCAGCAAAACAAAAATATTCAAGGAATATCAAGGGAGGATTTATGATGGTTTTAGGATAGATTTCTTGCAGTTCATGAATGCTGATTAAAGAGATACAGTGGTACCTCGGGTTACAGACGCTTCAGGTTACAGACTCCGCTAACCCAGAAATAGTACCTTGGGTTAAGAACTTTGCTTCAGGATGAGAACAGAAATTGTGCCATGGCGGCGCGGTGGCAGTGGGAGGCCCCATTAGCTAAAGTGGTACCTCAGGTTAAGAACAGTTTCAGGTTAAGAACGGACCTCCAGAATGAATTAAGTTCTTAACCCGAGGTACCACTATACTGTGGGGTGAAGAACTTCTGAAACAACCATGCACTCAATTGGAAAATGTTTAGATTTGATATCTTATGACTGACATTATCAGTGCATAACTATGAAGTAAGGCTAGACAATATTTGCGTCTTCCTAGGCTATATCCTATTAGCTTCACTTTCCTGGGAGCTTTGACTAGCTCAGGACACGTCACTCTGGTTTCTTTCAATCACCTTGTGTACTTTTTCTGCTCCTTATTAGAATAAATATTCTATAGCTCCTTTTGTCTTGGGTCACCTAAGCCCATCTAGGCTGCTGTTTCCAGAACCCCTTCCTACCAAACTGACTCCTATTCCTGAATATATGAAAAGCAGATGGCATAGACATACCACATAACATTCTAGAGATTATCACACACTTGGAAACATACGGCTATTGGCTCCTGCAGGAGAGCATGGTCTATACTCAGCTCTGTAGCGACTTACACACCTCCCCTTTGTATATTTCTGTGTTACGTTCATGTGTTTCACACATACCACTCTCCAAAAGTCGGTGAGCATTTGACTTAAATGCAGTTTTGATTATGCCTGTATGATCAATTGATGGCCAGAGATTTGCGCTCGCATTTCAATCTTACTAGATAGATAGATAGATAGATAGATAGATAGATAGATAGATAGAGTGGAACTTACATTCTATCTGAAGCACACATGAATTAGACTTCTCCTCTCTTATGGAAGTATCTCTTTCACCATTACTAACAGGAAGGAGAGGATGATAAAAAACACAGTGGAGAGAGGAAGCCCTGATTCTGAATTAAACACTTTTCTGCCTTAGGTAAAATAGGGGAGAGAAAAGGGGGCAAGAATGGGGGAGGGGGCCTGGGAGAGACATGGTGGCTTGGGCGCGCACAGACTCCACGTTGCCCAAATGGTCTGCCCGCTGCTCCCCCCCCCAGCTGTAGGGCGGCTGAGTGGGAGGAGGCAGGCAGACTCCAGAGGCCCTGCAGTGCACCCCAAATCAAATTTGAAATCAAATTTCAAGTAGCATTGAAGAAAAGAACCCATAGCAATACAGTACTTTTAAACCACATAAAGGTAAAGCACATAATGGCTTTCTATTTATCAGATATGAAAATGAAAAGTTAATACAGTGGTACCTCTGGTTAAGAACTTGATTCGTTCTGGAGGTCCGTTCTTAACCTGAAACTGTTCTTAACCTGAGGTACCACTTTAGCTAATGGGGCCGCCCGCTGCCGCCGCCGTACAATTTCTGTTCTCATCCTGAAGCAAAGTTCTTAACCCGAGGTACTATTTCTGGGTTAGCGGAGTCTGTAACCTGAAGCGCCTGTAACCTGAAGCGTCTGTAACCCGAGGTACCACTGTACAGAAAGCCTGTAGTTTTAAGAGAATACCGAGAGGAGCTAAGTGTACAAAAACAATCACAAAATGGAACCTGAGTCTGTTAACTACACAATTTAAGTACTATACTCTAAAGTTGCTATGTTCCTGTTCTCTATCCCAAGCTTCACCACCTCACAATTTTACATTATTTAGTATGGTTTCATGGACAGGTAATTCTATGACAATATATTACCCGCTGGTTTGTCCTCGGAGGGTAGGTTTCCCTATTAACATTTCCTTATAAAAACTACGGAACACATTAAAAGCTCATTCCAATATTCACCATGTTTTACTTAGAATTCTTTCTCGCTTTCCTTGTGGTACTTTACCTTACTCAAAAACCCCTCTTTATTTTCCTCTTCTTTTCCTCCCATTACCCCACTGAAAATGTAATATATCATGCCCATGCTAACAGTCTTTTTAAACAGAACCTTTTGTGTGGGAGCAGAATCACCGATTACCACCAACGCTCATCTGGCATAAATTTAAATACACGTTGTTCAGCATAGTATAGGATCACAGTGCTCTCATATTCAGCATAGATGTAATTGCATTTGACTTTAAAACATTGCCTTTTCACTGTTTTTGTTTCTTATCACAAAGTGCTTGCTGCCTTGGGATCCTTTGCAGGAAGGGCAGGATAGAAATGAGAGAGAGAGAGAGAGAGAGAGAGAGAGAGAGAGAGAGAGAGAGAGAGAGAGAGATATGCTCAGCAAAGACTCCTAAGTAATCGTGGAGTAAGGGGACAGTACTTCATGAATTGGTAACTGTTTAAAGAACACAAAGCACACAGTAAGACCCAATGCGCAACAGCTGCGCAAATGGTGAATTTCATCATTAAAATAAAAACTGCCACGCCCCCCCTAAGGCCACCGCGGATTGGCTCTTTTGAATGAGCGGGTTGGGCGGGAACCAGTGAGCCTCCATGGTGGCTGAGGGATTGTGCTGCACTCAAAATGGCAAAGCACGTCCGAGCAGTGAGGGAGGTGCCACGGCGGACCGAAAGCACTGCTCACCTTATCAGCACCATGCTCTAACCAACTGAGTTGTCCTAGTCTCCAAAATTATTGCTCCCTCCATAGCATACCGTATATTTGTCCTGAAAATGCAGCTGGTAGTGGTCCAATATCTGCTTCTTTTTTGGGTCAAATTGCAGCTTGGAGGAGGAGGAGGATTTGGGGGTGACGATAGTAGCATGGGAAGAAAAAGTTAAGCCTCCTTGTGGTCTATATTCCAGAGTGACAAGTCCGAGTGCAGATTAAAGACAGGTATAGCACAATTCCATGATTCTGAATATTTGTTTTTGAAACAACGACAACACAGGGAAAGTTCAGTTGACTTGACATAACCTATGGACTTGTGAACACAGGATGCACTCTAAATATAAAACAGCTGGAAAAGAAGATGGTCAAGTGCAAATGCATTGTAAACAGTGCTGACCAAAACTGCACACAAAGATGCAAAGTAAGCTACAATGCAGAAGTGACTTGCCCTTATTTAGCAACAAATGTTAGAAAACAACAGATGAGCTGAAAAAAAATTAATGTCATAAATCATTGCAGTTGCTCTAGAGTGACTATTAATAACGAATTGTTGTAAAGGTCTTTTTGTCCGTCTTTTTGTCTGTCTTTCCTTCACTGTGTCACACAGCAATAAGATGTCACATCCGAGAAGCTTCCTACAAAATTCTTCGTTATTTGGGGAGGTCAAGAGTGTGGCCTTCAATATAAAACTTTTGCAGGGAGTTCTCGACTGAGTTGTTATTGTGACTGTCTCTCTCTTTTTACTGTCTATCCAAACTTATTTAGATCTTTAATTTCATAATAATAAAAAAATATATCAGGTAAGTAAAACAAGAATAAAGGCCACTTTCTACAACTACACCATATTTGTAATTGCATTGTTGTAAGTAAGCCGAATGCCATCAGCCTCTTTTAAAAAGGAGCAGGAAAAGGTTAATATCAGAGGTGTCAAAACATGGCTTTTACGCATCTCACCTCTCCCTTTTACCAGGCCAGGATGCTTTACCTAGCTGACACCATGGATTATATAAATTAAGAAAGACGAGGAGAGATACAAAAGAAAAATATGCTACCGAGCTTTTAAAACCAGGGCTGTAAAGATTTATCACAAGGTCTGAAGGGACAGCACTCAGGACTTGACAGTATGACTTACAGCATGTACTGGGGAAGGGGACAAAAAAGGGGGGATTTAGAATGAGGGTGGGGGAAGAAACCCTCGACTCTTGTCTCTGAAATGCTCTTGGACTAAAGCCAACTATTAGTCCAGAGAACAATGTTGACATTTAGCCTTTCTAATCAGTGTTGCCTGTAACCCAGGGCAGAGATTCCTGGCCTATGACGGAGTTTTCCAGAAACTGGCAACACTATCTCTCCCTTCCTTCTCTTCTTCCCCCTTTCACTGTAGAAACCCATCGCTGCCCATCCTTAAATCCTTTGTAGTCCTGTAAACTCCATATACTGTACACAAATCCACAGTAGTCAAGGGCTGGAGTGGAGTCAATATTCATTCATGTGCAAGGTACCAGAAGGCCAGTATTTGCTTATGAGTGACAGTCAGACGCGAGGTAAAAGAGATTGGGAACTCATCTTAATACAGTGAAATCAAGTTGAGAGTGAATTTCATGCTCTTTATTCAGCTTGTAGTAGCAACAGAAGAAGAGGACAAGAACGGCTCTTTCCCCAAAACATCTGCTTATATACATCATTTACACAATGGGCCTTGCGTGATTGGCTACTTCAGGCCAATCAGGTTGCAGGTTCACTTCTGCCAGCAGCCTGATTGGCTGCTCCTGCAGGCCAATCAGGTTGCTGACTCACTTCATCCAGGAGCCTGATTGGCTGCTCCTGCAGGCCAATCAGGTTGCTGATTCACTTCTACCTGGAGCTGGATTGGTTGGCTCCTGCGGACCAATCAGACTGCTGCATTCTGGATCCTATTGTTTTAGGATTCAGCTCAGTACATAACATGCAGGTATATTGAAGTACCTGACTGTCGGCACAGGCATGTGTTGGGTGTTTTCAACTCTCCTGCCCCTTCTGGTCTATACAGGGATGCCGACGTACAGCCGCCAGCTGGCTTCCAGCGAGTGGTTGACCATCTAAGGGGGCCTGCTGGGCTATGCCCTCTTCATCTTCTCCATTACAGCCTTCATCAACATTGAACATTGGATTTTCAGCAAAGGACTCCAAGCTAAGACCTTTCCTGAAATTATTACCTGCCTGCTGCTGCTGGCGCTGTTTGCTCCAGGGCTGATTCATTGAGTCTGCATTATCACTTGTTTCATCTTCTCTATGATCTCCCTGAACCACATCCACAAGATCTCCATCCAGTCAACCACCTTGGTGCCCACAGTTGCCAAGAAGGTTAGGAAATGCAGGAAGATGAATTGATTGCCCCCCCCCCGGGGGGGGGAGTGGAAGACCCTCATCAGCACAGTCTGAACATCCAATAAAACATTTTCTTTTCTTTTCTTTAAAAGCAGGTTCTTTTCTACTCGAGAAGTCTAGAAATCTGCATGGCATATAACACTTAGGAATCAGAAGCGCTGGTTCCTCTCTCAGAATGGAATAATTCTTAGCATTTAATCAAGTGGGCTCCCGGTGCTCATTTTTATGGAGGCAGGAATGATAATTTGAAGTCTGAACATGGGCTGCTGATAGTAGAGACACTACAGTACTGGGAGAAAGCCTGCACGGAGGCTACTGCAGACTCACACTCTGAGCCTTCATTCATTTTAAAAGAAGTCTCTAATTGCATTTGAACAACAGTTCAGAAGCAAAACGTACAGGCCCCATTCTAAGCAAATGTTTCATGAGATATCAGCCTGCAGTAGCCTGTCCACCCAAAAGCAAACAAGGAGCAGAAAACACAGCGGCTCATGCTCTCTTTAACTCAGGTTTAATTCCATGCAAAGGTTTTCTTTTCTGAACATGCAAACATGCTTTTAGAAAAACCTGCCAATGCAAATAAATGCCATCATTAGTATAGTCACATTGTGGGGTGGGCGGGTGTGTATGTGGTGAGAATATTGTGGTTGCAAAAGCATGGGCTGCCATTAGCCCTGCTAAGCAACCCACTATTGCTGTACTAATATTGCTGGGGAAGAGGGTTGAGACAAAACAACAACAACAATCCTGCAGTGTAGTCATGTGCTCTTATCCAGTCTCTTGCTCTGATTTGTTTTCCTTTCTTTCCTTGTTAGGGAAATGTAATCAGGGGGCTACTAAGAAAACTGGAGCAGCAACATGGGGCTAATGAACTGCTTTCCCATGCATGCGAGAAAAATAAGGGGATTATTGGGGATGGATTGTTGCTGGTGCCAGTATAAACACTTATGGGTATATTCATATCAAAGGCTCAAATACTAAAAAAAGAGAAAAGGGTAGATGTTTGAACTCTGCAAAAGTTAATATGAGGTATAAATTGCTACAACAAATGCTGATAGAATACACTGCTTGCTTTTTAACAATTTAAGCATGGGCAACCAAACCTTAGTTGCTGTTTGCATGTGTAGAACTTTTAACCACCCCCCCCCCCAAATAAATTCAGACAAGACTCAAATTTTGGTTTGGTTTTTTGGCAGAATTTAGGCCACAACTTTATTGATTACAATCAAGTGAGTGGTTGCATAGGCTTTGGTTCGACTAGCTCCCTGCACCGTTGCAGGCAGCGCCAAACCAGGGCACACCATAAGTTGCCCTCGCACAGTGGAAAGTGGGGTCAAGCCAGTTCACCAGCCAGATGCCCAACCAAAGAGTCCTTGGATTCCTTTAACGGAATACCCATCGCATAGGGATGGCCAGACCGTTCTGCCACCCCATCACCTGAACCAGAACCTATCTGCAACCTTACAAGTTGTGACGATTTGCTACGTGGCAGGCGAAACCCAAATGGCACTAGCCAATTCACCAAGTGGGGAAAATTCCTGCCGTGCCCCTGTCCCCAACAGGCAACACACGACGGCATAGCAAGGTCAAGTGTGCAAGCCCTAAATATTGGGAGAGGTGGGTGGGTGTTCCAATGCACTGGCCCAAAAGAGGAATCTCAGGGACACATGCATTGGCTTATATAGAGGTCCCTCGACAGAATTTAGCTGGCATCCCATTGGTCTGATTGCACCCGGCATCAAGGGACCTCCAATAGGGTGTTGTGGTCATCCAAACGTTCCCACCCACAACATAGGGTCTGGTTGCCAGGCCACACCGCAACACGTGCCCTCTTGTTAGGGAGGACCCGATATATCTTAAAGCTCTTTTGACACACCCACCCCTGCCACTGAAATGCCTAGCCTGACCCTGTTCTTAATATAACATTGCCAGCATAAGATCAGTTGATGAGAGAGCTACAGAAATGTTCTGCTCCATATACTACAAACCAGTTGCATCCTTTGCACAGTTTACGGTTGGCATTGCAGGAAAACAAGGCTCTTGTGCTTTTAACGGCTGTGTGATAGGCATAAATTCATTAGGTTAAGCCTTTTCTAGTACAGACCTTCACTTGTTGACATTCTGTCTGTCATATATCATATTACTTATGTGTGGCCTCATTTATTTTAGAACCACCTGCAAAACTAGATGCAAAAGCTTTGTATGTCACAAAGCACACAAATATTCTATGCAATTTTGTGTCCTCTTTTGTGAGGGCAGAGGAGGCTCCTATTTATGTACCTCCAGGGTACTGGACTCTGCTTTATTCTGCTGAAGCAGGGGTGAGATACCTGTGGGGAGCTAACTCCCATCAGCCCCGGCCACTACGGCCAAAGACTAGGGTAGATGAAGTTGCAGTGCAGCAATATCCAAAGGTTCAAAGTCTGTAGGATTTCTGAGTAAGGTTTCCTTTGGTTGGATATGAGCTCCATGGCTTTTATGGCTATGTCTTCCAGCTAATGGACTCTACTAGTGGGCCTTTCCCTCCCCTTATGGTCCTACGGCCCACTAGTACCGGTACAGTCATGCCTCATATTGTGTCCGTTGTGGGTTGTGTTTCTCCAGGTTACAAATGCGGTGTTTACGTCCGGGTTTTTCTGTGCGCGCATGCGCAAAAGCGTTCTGTGCGCTTCATGCATGCGCAAAAGCGCTGCTCAGGTTGCAGACTTTTCAGGGTGCGAACGGCACCCCGGATCGGGTCCGCAACCTGAGGTATCACTGTATCTCAAGAGTTGCCATCTCCTCCACTGTCTGTATCCTTATCCCTGACAGATATGTTTCATACTCACCTATACACCACACATCAACACCCCCAAACCTTAGCCACCATTACTTGGTTATAAAATGATACCAGGAGAAAGCAAGCTCCTGGCAATTATACCCTGAGTTGCCGACATTATTCAAAAAATAGTTTAGTAAAACAATCCAGATTGCTCGAGCAAATATGCCTAGGCCTACTGCTTTTAATTACTGCCCTTTTGCATTAACAAGAACTCTTATGATTATTTCCTGTTCTGGCAACCATTCCCAAGGCAACATGATTACTTGAATCCACTATTTCAGTTATACTTAAATATTACAGTGAACCAGTTCATATGCCTCATGTAGACATGGAACTGTATGTTCAGCTCCTGGGTGCATTATGGAATGCAAATTTCATTGAAATTAACAGGGAACTTATTTCTAAGAAAGAACAATTAGATTTGCTGTTCCTAGAATTATGTTGCTTGCAGTTATTATTAAAATCCTGCCGGTTATTTGATACCATTGGCAAAATCTTTATTCCTTTTTTCAGGTATGCATTTTCACACTAAGATTTATTTAATCATTGAGTTAGGTGTGTTTTTAAATTTTTGGTGCTTTCTGCTTTTGAATAGGTCACATTTGCAACAACGTACATGTGTGTGATCGACAGTCAAGTGTTTGAAATCGGTGGCTGAATCATCGCATGGAGAATCGTATCTAAATATTTCATAATGTGAAATGTGAAAAATTGTGAACTGCAGACATTTTTTTTTTTGCCCACCCAAATTCAGGAACTGAACTCCCACACAGAGTGATGGAATGGAAATAAGGGTGGGCACCTATCCCCCAAATGCAGAAGTGTCAAGAAGAAAGACAACTAAGCTTTTTCTTAACTAGGCCAGAAAGGATTAGAAATGCTACACAAGAAGAACACTCGTCCCCTGTGGGCAGGGAGTGGCTGTCTGGCTGACACTCGCTCACAGCTGGCATTGGCACACTCCAGATGGACCTGTTTCCAGCTTTCCTTCACCAAAGTGAGGGTTGCCGTGGGCGTCATGGGGCCTTTGGGGATGGGTGGAAGAGAGGAACAGTATACAAGTGAACACATGGCAAGGTATTTCCTGTTTCCATATATTATTATTTTTAAAAAGTCTGACATTCAGAGACTGTGCCCATGAAATATCATAGTGCCCTAGTATCAGGAAATCGCACAGACTCTGCTGGCGCATACCGGATAACACCATTTGAGTTCATTGCATGTCAATATGGGCTGTGTATGGAATCTAGAGGGCTAGCCAAGCAAGTTCTTTCGCTAAATGTCACTGAATTTTACGCAAGGAAATAGGCAGGCCAAACCCCGATGAATGAGAATTTGTTACCAAAACTTCTCTGGGATTCAAAAAGACCTGGTTTTGACTTCAATGAGCATCCTGGAAGACCCACTTTAAATTACCGTTCTTGGGAGTTGTCAAATGTAGAAAAATGCACTGGCTCTTTCTCACTCAAATCCTTGTCCTTATATAGCTCTTTGGCCTAAGAAAACAATTTTCTGCTCAATACCATTCTTAGTGGCAATGTTTTTTTGACTCAAGGAAATCACCATTTTATAGTTCAAATTGGGAAAAATAAATACAGTAAATGGAGAAAAGTACAAAGATTCACAAAATGTTTAGGGGTATGCGTACCCCTCCGTAACCCCCCCCCCAAAGCACTGCTTAGTGGTATCCTTTATTCATTATATGTTTCATTAGGGTAAATATTGCTGTCTCCTTTTCTACTTTCATCAAGCAGATGACACTAGCTTGGCGTTCCTCTGTAGCAAAAAAGAAGAGGAACTTCTGTACCTGACACCTCTTAACATAAACTGCTTTTAATTTTATAAGGAAATCTACACTTAAATAAATTGATCATCTTTATTTATCCATTTCTGTGCAAACTGCTGTGTCCTTCCAATTATACAGTATTGTAGTAGGTAACAGAATACCACAACAGAAGCATTGCCTGGTCTACGAGACCCTCCTATGGGGTTATGCTAACAACTGAGCCTCCGACAGTCATTTAACTTCTCCTCTTCCTCCAGCTCTGAACCTTCCCCTGCCTCTGAGTCTCGAATCCTGGCTGGTACAGGTCCCCGCAACTCACTGCCCCCACACCCTGAGTCAGACTCCAGACCATCTTCAGCATCCTAGCAGTCCCCGATACCAAAGCTAGACTCCCTCCCTCCCACCTTGAGGTCCTTCTGCTGAAAGGTGAAGACTTTCTTGTGTTCCAGCAAGCTTTTGGGAATTGACTACTTTTAATTAAAGGGCTGGTGCCATGCTGTTTTTTATTGTAATTATTGGTACGTTTTAAGCACATTTTATATATGCATATATTTTTAATCCTACCAGTTTGATTGTCTTTTCATGATTGGTTTTTCTATTATTTTAGCAGTTCTTGCTTTTATCTGTATTCCACCTTGAGTCCCATCAGAGGAAAAGGCTAGGTATAAATAAATACAAAACAACAGAAGAGGGGACTTCACGTCTTCAGTAATGAGCTGGGAGAGTGTTTTTTCACTTCCAGGCTTCCACGCTTTCAGTTGAAGAACAAAATATAGCCTATACTGTATAGGAGTAGGGCTATAGGGCCAGTCCAGCTCCTTGTCACTCTGCACCTTTGATGATTGCAGATAGGTTGGGAAAGGGGTACAGAAAGATAGCTTGTAAGTGCAGAGGTCTTTCTCTGCACATTTGGGAAATCTTGGGTTTTTCCCATCATTCCCAGTTGTCTGCAGAGACAACTCTGCAACAGGGTTCACAGATAATTATGTTCAGTCCACATTTTTAGAAATAAAACTGACCTAATTCACACCTACCAGTCTAATACATGGATCAGACCATAATTATCCTTCAGATTTTGGCACATCTCCCATCTTTACAATACAATTCCCAGCTCCAAAAAAGGGACAAATCTATCTATCTATCTATCTAATCTATCATCTATCATCTATCTATCTATCTATCATCTCCAAAGAGGAAATATTTTTAAATTCACACACTGAGATGAACTACATTATTTAAAATACCCATTTTATGGTAATAATTATATTTAAATATGTATTTAAATACAGGTTTATATGTGGGGTTTTGTTTTTTAAAAAACACAATGGAACAGATGTATGAACACACGCAAAATGGGAACAGACCAGGAATACAGTTTTATTCACATAGCTGAGGCATAGTCAAACTCGCTCCTCCAGATGTTTTGGGACTACAACTCCCATCATCCCTAGCTAACAGGATCAGTGGTCAGGGATGATGGGAGTTGTAGTCCCAAAACATCTGGAGGGCCGAGTTTGCCTATGCCTGGCATAGGTTTTTATTCTTTATTATTACCCTTAAGGAACACATGGTGTCAGAAGTAGGAATTGTATGCACATCTCAACTCCCACATATTCAGTGAAAGTTTAGTTGAAAAGGGGGTAGCTAAAAAAAATAAGGCAAAATAAGCATATATACGGTATTTTTAATTCAGCAAAGTTAAGGAGTAGGCCTGCCATTTTCTATTCATCAGGGGAAAACTTGGATATTATGGGTGATAGGCAAGAGAAAAAAAATCTTAGCTTATTGGGTGAAGGAAGAGGTCCAATAATGATTGCTACAAGAATTCTTCACTGGAGTAACTCACAGAGCCCAGCAGCAAGATACATACAGTTCTTTGTCTCTTCAATTAGCTAGAGTTATGGCTGTACATATTGATTTTGAGAATTATGCATTCTTAATGTAGTGGAAGTTGAAAATTAAGACACTGTGTCAGTCAGAGTGGAGTGGATAACAGGATAGACACATAAAACATGTAGAAGAAGAAAAAGGACAATGCTTCTGAAAGTTTAAAGCACAATAAATTGATTCTTTAAAAAAGCACAACATGCTAAAATAACCCCTTCGAATACCGCTACATAATTGAATATTTTCATGGCATTGAAAGTTTAGCCAGAACTTCTGCTTTGGAAGCCTCTTTTTTTTAACCACAAAATAACTCATAGCAGTGTACAAAAATAATTTGTTTTGAGGTGTGAAGCAATGGTAAAGTTGCATGACTCAGAAGCAGATAGTTGTAGTACATTGTAAGGTAAAGATATCAAAAGCCTGATTATTCCACGGACAGCTGGAGCATGTAGAGTGCAGCGATGTTAAGAAAAAGAGTAATTATCTGCTACTTTTACACTGAGATTCCTATTCCAAAGTTTCAAGAGGGAGCAACCCCCAACTGTAAATCATGTCATCAATGCAATCAGTATATAAGGCAGTTTGAGGCAAGACGTAGGACAAGGTGAATGAAGGATTCTGTTTACAACACTTAGGCCTCTATTTTTCCCTGAGGGAACATATTATTGAGCTTGATCTTACTGGAGCCATTGAAACTTTCACTACAATTGAATAATCCCTTACAATTAGACTCCAAATCTCCTATCTGATCTCAGCTCCTCATGCTACCCCTACACACACTTTAAATTTTCGCTTCCCTGTGCTTGATTTATAACACAACCAATCGGTAAAGGTAGCATGGAAAATACGAAGTCTTAAGAACAGTTTGCTTCTCCGTAATCAGGGGAAAGATCAGCAAGCAAGCTCACTAATGCCAGGGCAACTAATGCCAAACAGTTAATATATTAAATAATTTCTTTTCATCACAACTGTTCAGCTGGCTGCCTCGTTGTTTCTGGTCCCAACTGGTCAATATGTCAAGACACATGCTAGGTTTTAGGCAAAATCCCATTACAGTATTGACTTGCAGTAAGCAAAAGAACATGGTACAGTCTTGGAAATTACTGGGTAGCATTCAGCTAACTCCTACTCGCAGTGAACCAAAGCAAGTCATGCCTATTAGAATCATGGGTCTACTCTGAGTTGTGCTAGCTCATTGAACACCATCTGTTGTATTTGGATTAGACCTTAAACTGGGTCACCCAGCCAGCCTTCAGATACTGACCAGGTAGATATCAATAAAAGGTCAGCATTATACCTGCTCTGAAACATGCAATAATTTGGGCTTAGGTGAAAGTTACTGATTGTGGATTTTCTTTAAATAAGCCATACTCAGCGTAGAACATAGGAGGAGCCAACTCCTATGGTCCTTTTGCTTCCCCAATAAAATATTTGAGGGGGCCACACACCCACACCCAAGTTGATGGACATTGCCATTCAAATAGTGTACCTGTGCCATGCCATATGATCAGTTAAGCAAAATGGGGCTTACTCGGGCCTCCCCAATATTGTATTTAAATTGGCATCCTTGGAGTAGAAGCAGCAAAATCAGCGGTGTCCAAGGGACTACCTTGTTAAAGGATTTGAGGTTGCTTGTTCATGTGCACAGATCACAGAACCCAAGTGAGTATTTCAGGATGACGTTTCAGTTCAGGAATTTGTAATATGTATTGAACTGAATAAAATGAAACTTATTCAAAACAATTCGCTGCAGCACTGAACTAATAATCTGTGCTAAAGGATAGATCTTTATTTTTGCTAAACTATTGCTTGTGCCTAGCAGCCGACTGCAGTGTCACTGGACTGCGGCAACTTTCCTCTGCCATACGGCGCTATCCAGGCAGCCGGACTTACTCCAGCTGTAGCTTTGACGGGAAGGTCAATGTTAAGAAATAAAGATGTTTAAATAAAACACCTTATTCTGGTTTCCCCTGAAACGCTATCTCTTGCTTTTTGTTAAGTAAAACCTGGTGAAATGCAAATCCAATCCAAAGGACTTCACCTCAACCTTTCACCTCAGAACTTCCCTATGTTTTCCAAAGCAAAGCGGGGAGTGGGGTGGGGTGGGGGAGAAGTACAAGAAGGGGCAAGAGTGGAGAAGCATTGGGGCTTAAACAAGTGTTTTACATTTATTCACATTTATGAGACTCTCACTCACCAACCCTGCTCCAAAATCCTGTAAAATTGAGAGGCACATAGCAGGGTTTAAAGGAAAATATCTAGTGGTAATACACACAAGACAGACAGACAGACAGACAGACAAGCATGTCAAGGCTTCAATGGTGGCAGTGCTGAGTTTTGGGACAACATGGCAAAATAAGTTAAATCCATTATGGGTAACTTGTATAGCCCACATCCAAAATAACTCCACCACAGATCACAGGGTCACATTTAATGTCCATATTTACGGTAATTTGCACACACACACACACACACACACACACACACACACACCAGTGGCTTGTGATGAAATTTTTCGTAGGGGAGCAGTTAGGCACCAGCTTGTGAGGGCGATTGGGAGGGACGGGGCGTTGTGACGTCGCTCATGAGAGCATCATGCCTCCCTAAACCAGGCAGAAGCTTCCCAGTCTTTGAGAAGAGGGCACCTACTCTAATTTACTGGGAACATTTAGGGGACTAGCTTGGTCCACTGACTACATGTCACACACATATCCAAATTTAATGTCTGTACACAGCAGATGATAAATTAAAGCTGGAGGGGCTACGGTTGAAACTGGGAGTAAGCCCCATTGAGCCAACAGGATTGATTTCGGAGTAGGTTGGGATTGTGCTGCCTGCAAACGTCATACATGGCCTTCTGAAATTTAAAGAGCTTGAGCAGGTCATGATATGACAGGTGAGTAGGAGAATCTCGCATACGACCTAACACACTGCTTACTGCAGATTTCAAAGGATTGTGTCTTGAGTTCTGCCTTAGGGAGCAAGGCTGGCAGGCAGAACCATAACGTAGCAGATTTGGGGGCCTAAGCAAACCCCACCCGCCACCGCATTTGGCATGTGCTCTGTTATAAAAGGCTTTCACAAACATGATATTCTGCAATGGATTAAGGCACAGTAAACTACTTAACTTAACTTAAGTACTTGTTTATTAATTTTTCATTGCTTAGCCTAACCTCTGAAGGGTTAGATTCCCTTTTACCCCCACAAAATCAATGATTTTATGTTTATAATGGAGCTGGAATTAGCACGGCTTCGCTCTCCTCCTCCCCTTCATTCATTATTCAGAGGAATCTTTAACACATTAAGGGATTCGTCTTGAATGCTTAAGACCTTGCTGAGGGGGCGTTGGGAACAATGTATCCCACACGTCCCAGTATTTAAAATTTATACATTGTGGTACCTAAGGAGTAAAGATATGGAAATAACTAGAGGCCCGTAAGTTGATTCTGCTAAATAATTTTTAATAAAAATGTATTTGTAAGGAGGCATGCCCAGCCCTTAAGAGTTTTGATGTGGGGTGGACCATGCAGCATAAAAAGGAACAAGCACACCAATTATTTCTGTGGAATACAGTGCATTTTTACCCACAAAAAATCAGCCTTCCCGCCCCCCGCAAAAAGGAAAAGTAACAAGCACATAAATCCCTCAGACTCGCATCCTGTTTTTCTGTATATTCAAATGTCAGAGTTATTGAACTGTCACAAAGGTGTATAACTCAAGCTGCCAGTTAAATGGTATCCAGGTTTTCCCCACTACTGTTCCAGACCGAAAACAAAACAAAATTCAGATATAGGGCAATTTACTGCACTTGTCATTTGGAGCCTCTATTTCAAAAGGTAATAGGACGGCTACTGCACTACTAAAAGCAGAAAACCGAAGATATATGCCTTTAAAGGGGAAAATAATAATAATAATGTTGACTGCAAGTTGCAATCAGTCTTAATTCATTCTTTATTGCTGCTCTAGTTCAGTGTTATTTGAGCCGGTCTTAACTGTTAAAAGCATTTCAAATGTTCACATGGTGTGCATTAGGTTTCCAAGTAAAAGCAAGGAGAGCCCACCAAATGTAACTTCCCGAATGCAAACCACATGAATTTGATTTCTTTGTGGCATAACTTTAATTGGGTTCAGGGGTCTCTCAGATGTACCTGTCTATCTGCTTTCCGATGGCCTGGCGTGATAAGGCTAATACGAAGAAGCTGCTCTGAACTGCTCTCAGTTACCGTGAGACCATTACCAAGTTTACCCACTTGTGGCTATGCTCAGACCCTTTCCCCCCGCCAGGCTGCAGCCACCAAGAAGCTTGAAACTGCAGGATGGCGCAGTACCTGTAATGTGACATGGTCTTGCATATTTACAGGGCCATGCAGGTTGCTGCTGGGTGATGCTGTTCCAGAAGCTTCTCGCATCCATGCTGCTGGCTCTTAAACCAAGACAAGCAACGTCTGTCCCATGAAGGTAGGGGTGGATGTGGGAGACACATACAGACTTCCCATTCACCTCCCTAATGGCCCCTCATGCAATCCTATATGAGCACAATGGTTGGGGAGAACAGGGCTCCATTGAATGTACAGGAATCCTCCGCAGCATATTGTATCGTGCTATTGTTAATGGGGATTAATTTATGGCCCTTCTGATGGCCAGGGGCACATCTAGCAAATTTACCAGGCAATCATCAGGAAATGAATCAAACAGGCGCATAAAAGGCTGCATTGCTAGAACATGCCCCAGGTCCCTCTGCCAAATGAACAAACAACAGAAACTCCTGACTCCAGGAATTCCCACAGGAATCTTACAAATGGGATGGAGATAGAATGGCTATGCGTGAATATTCATCTTAGCTGTCAAGTCATTTTAAGATGGCAGTAACCACACCTCGTGGCATTTGTTTCATTAAGTTAATCATACACCACTTGAAACAGTAATAATAACACTTAGCATCTAGCATTGCTTTCAAAGCGTTACACAACAATTATGTCAAGTTGGCTGCTCCTACTATCTTCGTGATACACTACCCAAAGTGGGGAGGTGCTTACTGAAAGGGCATAGTGGTTTGCCAAAGGCCAATGAATATGAGCTCTAGGTGGGGACACCTTTATGGCTGAATGGGAAGCTCTAGCTAGTGCATACCTTTCAACATTTCTCTGATGAAAAAGGGGGTGTCCAGTGCTACTTTTCTTGAAAAAGAGGTGACAGAACTCACCATTCTCTTAGAATGGCAATGTCTAAGAGGTGTTGGAAGTGAGTTATGGCTGAAAAGGAGCCCTATTCCATACCCTCCATACCTATTTTCACCAATGAAAATAGGGACATCCTAAGGAAAAGCTGGGCATACATTAGATACCAGGAGAGCTTCTGTAAGTCTGGGACTATCCCTGGAAATAGGCTTGCCATATTTTGAGGAACAAGAAAGAGGACACATTTGCCAACTTCTACTTTTAACTATGGCTCACTAGGACGACTCTTGTTTTACATACCTATGAAAAAGAGGGTGTGTCCTGGAAAAAGAGGGTGTATGGTAACCCTACGACTTGGAGGGTTTGTTACAGCAGAATGCTGCAACTAGGCTGGTGAGTCTACCAAAAGCATATTTACACCATGGCTGGCCTGCATTAGCTGTCAGTATGCTACAAAGCCAAGCTTAAAGGTTCTTGTGCTAGCATACAAAGCCCTATACAAACTTGGAACCAGGATACTTTAGGAATACTCTTAGTCCTTATGTTCCTTCCGCGTCACTGCAATCATTAAGAGGGAGCATTGTAAGTGCTTATTTTACATACTTACACACACACACACACACACAGAGAGAGAGCACGCACACACACACACACACACACACACACACACACACACAGAGAGAGAGAGAGAGAGAGAGAGAGAGAGAAATAGTTGGCCCATTTTGACTTTGCAGGGGATTTAAATATTAATGTCAGATCAAGATGCTACAGAAAATTTGCTGTCATGCACCTTGTTTTCCTTTGTTTCCTCATCTTTCATTTGCCATATATTTAAAAGATCGTATTGGTGTTAATTGGTGTGTTGGTTTGTTACTGATTATGCATCTTGCAAGACACTGGTTTGCTTAAGTATTTCATCTCAGTGAAGCTATGTTAAGTTTCCCCCCGATTCTTCAAACAATGCGACAGAACAATTTGTGTTTTTTTTTCAGCTGCAACCCAAAACCACCTGCTTCGAAGCAAGTTGAATTGAAATCAATGACTTCTAAGTAAATTAGTTTAGGACTGGTTTAGGACTGTGGTGCCAGTGGCTATTTCTTTTATATTACATCGGATTGTAATCCATAACCACGAAGGAAGAGGGAACCATGGGGAAATTTCAAGCAATCAGGAAGTAGCAAGCTTTTCCGCAACAACCTGGACTCCAGTCAGAGCTGGCTGTCATTTTATGTGTTCAGTTAAGACTGATTTCAAAACTTTACCATGAAACCTTAGGAAAACAAACCACATGAAAAGAGCACAAACTGAGAATATTAAATAGGAGTTTTCACAGGAAATGGATTCTATTCCCCCCCCCCAATATTACTGGGTGCCAAACTCTGAATCATTTATTCAAAATTTTATATTGGTGCTTTAACAGGGAGTCAAACGTCTACAATAGCTTGTTTACTTTAACCAACTTTGTTTAGTTAATTCCTCAAGAATTCCAAAGCTTCTGCCTTGTTCATTTAATTTTCATCAACCCGCGTCCAAAAATACTGTGCTGATGACTCACAATATTAATCTCTCTGTTACAGTGGGCACAACTGCGTATACTTAAGGAGCTACCCTCAACTAATGCAAAAACTAGAGTAACCATATACTGGAGGCCACCCAATTTTTACTTAGTGTTCTGGAACATATGCAGGGTTCCCACATATAAACAAGCATCATGTTAAGATACGTTAATGCTTCTGTTTCTTGCTTTGGAGTGCTCAGCACCAAAGTTGTAGTCAGGATTTCATTCTGGACAAGATTCCCATTAAGAACTCTGGAGTAGGAAGCTGTTTGGGCTTTGTCTATTCATGCTTAAAGAGAGCGTTCCCTAAAATATAGCAGAAGTAATAAATTAAGCAGTAAAAATGGCAACAGATTACTTTGTAGGAAGGAGGTTGCATTTGCTCCCAGGCCAGCGGCTGCTGCTCTTGCAGCTGAAACTCCAGCCAGGAGCTATAAAACAATTCCTTGTGTCTGAGAGAAATGATAATACTGCTCATTTCCAATGACTGATTCAAGATACACACCCAATGCCTATGCCAAAACCTGCTAACTTCTATAATCAATAAAGTTGTGGCCTGTTTAAATCCCAGTTGGTTGTCCTCAATTTATTGCAACTAAATCATGTCTTGGTCGCACCACCTATTGCTCAACCGCACCCGGGCCCATATTCCTATGGTAGTGAAAACAGCACCATACTGTTAAAAGGAAATGCATTAATTAATTTACCGTATTTTTCGCTCCATAAGACGCACTTTTTCCCCCCTAAAAAGGAAGAGAAAATGTCTGTGCATCTTATGGGGCGAATGCGTGGTCCCTGGAACCAAATTGCCCAGGGGCGAAAAAGCAGATCGTGCTTTTTTTTTTCTTAGAAAGAGGGAAGGGTTTTTTAAGAGGAAGCTGCTGAGCAGCTGATCGCCAAGCGATTGGGAGGGGGCCGCCCTACAGCTGAGGGGAGGCGATGCGTGGACTGTTTGGGCAGTGCAGAGCCTGCGGGTGCCCAAGCCATCACATCACTCCTAGGATAGATGTGTGGCTCGGGCGCTGCAGGCCCTACAGTGAGTGCCGCCCAGCATTTTGTCACCCCCCTCAGTGGTGACACCCGGGGAGGACTGCCCCCACTGCACCCCTTTCCTCTGCCCCTGCTTTTCACAGGTGTGTCGGGGGGGGGAGAGGCACCTATGACACCACCTAAGTCCACCGTACTTGAGCAGTATTATAGCTCTTCACAGAAGCAGCACGCAGATATAGATTACATTCTCCCTTATCGCTCCTGCTTTGCACTATTTTGGGGTGCTTTTCCTGGCCAGGAATAGGTGTTTGAGTTCTGTCTGTGGTTGAAGCAAGAGAAAGAAAGAACACAATGAGGCCTTAAGTAAAGCGAATAAGAGGTGGGGTCTGAGATGACAGGAACGGAGTTCCTTCCCACCCCTTGGGAAGCCCGGGGGGGGGAGTTGGAGCAGAGGGGAGGACCGTGGCAATTCGGTGGGACTTCTGGTTAAGGAACAGTGAGAGGGGCAGCAAACTCAGTGACAGCCCTGGGTAGCAAAAACCCTAGCTACACCACTGGTTTTAAGGACAGTACAGCAACACATGGGGATTTTCAGTTCCAGACAGGGATTTAATTTGCAAACACACGACTAAGATCACGAACAGGTAATCGGAAGCAGGCTTTTAAAAACAAATGTCTCAGATTTTCAACAGAAGGGGTAAATCCAGCTGAAATGCAGGAAAAAAATGGATTGAAATTTGTATACCAACAGTGTAATGTGAATGATACAATAAACTTGCATGCTTACGTTGCTACCAATCCCACAATAAACGCCTGCCTGAAAGAACCCTAAGGAGTACATTGAAACGACAAAAAATATTGTTTTCGCTTGGTTATTAAGATATACAAGGACCACATCATGGTTTTTGTGGGAGCAGGAAGGAAATATTGCTGTATTCTGCTTCTTCTCTTCTCATTTATCTGACTTGGAGCCTTCTCGGCAGCAAAAGCATATTAACATCTGAAATTAGTATGCATATATAAAATTATACACTGCCAGTAATTTGTTCACAACAACCCTTATCCTGTCAGGTATCTAGGATGATTCCATTTTATACACATGCCTCCTGGGGAAGAAAGAAAGAAAGAAAGAAAGAAAGAAAGAAAGAAAGAAAGAAAGAAAGAAAGAAAGATCTGGAAATAAAAGTTACAGCCACTCCAAAGACACCTAGCTTTGCTTCATGGAATGAAATGCACATGCAAACAGATGAATCGCAGTCTCCTGTGCAAGAGTGAGGCCTGAATGAAAGTTTGAATGAAACCTTATCTTGCCATTTGTTGTTTTCATTGGATTGCAGCCAGTGCAAACATTTGCAGGTGGCTGGGCCATATTTTGACACTTAACTATCTACAGTTGTGATAAAAATCAGAATGTTGCTACACTGCAGTTTCCAATAGCCTACAGGGCCAGATTCTGCTCCCACTTAAGACGCACTAAGACCATTACGACATTGTCTGCTGAGAAGCTTAGAGTTTGTTAACAAACGTATTCTGTGGGGCCACTCAATTCTCTCTCTCTATCTAAAAATAAAAAGAATAATTTTCTGAGGCAGCAAATTCTCCTAATACTTCATACTGTTATGAGTTTGTGAGTGCCAGAGCCCTGTAATTAATCCCTGGATCCAGCAAGTGTTAACATCTAATCAAGACAAACTAGCTTTCCGTGAAGTGATCGCCTGGGTGATGAGCCATGAATGGGGATTAAAGTGCAATAGAGCAAATAGGTGGGGCCCCCCTCTCAACAGTTTAGAGTAGAGAGTTGTGTGTGTATGTCGGAGAGAGAGGATGTAATCTAAAGGAAAACAAGAAAAAGAGGGTCAGAGAGCACAACGTTTGGTTTCTGTTTGAGTCCAAGGCTGCATCTATGGGAGAAACAAGACCCTTTGGGGGTGATGATGCTGTTAAACCCTCCATTGTAGCCTCAGTTTGTATACATGTTTTTTAAAAGCATATATCCTAAAGACACCGCAGTCTCCGCTGTGCCTCATTTCCAAAAGGAATCACAAACCCTAGGTAAGTGCCTGGAACCCCTGGAATCTCACACCAGTCGGAGGTCAGGGTGGCGTGCAACAATACGTTAATCAGGACCTCACCGCCCACAGAGTTAGAATATGTTGAAATACAAACCAAGAACTCCAGTCATAAGTGTTTCACATGTCCTCTTCCCTTTACCCAAGGCTGTATATCCTCCATAAAAATACCTTTCGAAAATGTGCACTAATGTACCAAATGGCAATTATTTTGACTGTGCTTATTTGGTTTAGCCAATAAATGTTGGTTGTTCAGTCAATGCTAGGAACAGAATGCTATATGTATCTACTCAGAAGTAATTCACAATGAGTTCCATGAGCTTAGTCCCAGGAAAATGGATATCAGATGAAGCCGAAAAGGAAGGGAGTGCAAGACACTGTCTATTCTAAAGCAGGTAAACAGGTGTGGGGAATCTTAGTTCTTTAGATGTGGCTGAACTACAATTACCATCCCTGTAAGCAGGGCCTGTAAGCAGGGCCAATGGCCAGGAATGATGGGAGTTATGTAGTTAAGAAACATGTGAAGGATAATAATAATAATAATAATAATAATAATAATAATAATAATAATAATAATAATAATAATAATAATTTATTATTTATACCCCGCCCATCTGGCTGGGTTTCCCCAGCCACTCTGGGCGGCTTCCAACCGAATATTAAAAACAGTACAGCATCAAACATTAAAAACTTCCCTAAACAGGGCCGCCTTCAGCTGTCTTCTGAAAGTAGAATAGTTACTTATTGCCTTGACATCTGCTGGGAGGGTGTTCCACAGGGCAGGTGCCACTACCGAGAAGGCCCTCTGTCTGGTTCCCTGTAACCTCACTTCTCGCAATGAGGGAACTGCCAGAAGGCCCTCTGCGCTAGATCTGTGTCCGGGCTGAAGGATGGGGGTGGAGACGCTCCTTCAGGTATACAGGATGCATGTGAAAGCAGAACTCTTGTGTGTAAGAGAGGTACACAATAGAACTTTAGTACACCTTTGGGAATGTATTACCACTGTATTTTTTAAAAAAAAGAAATCAGACAATACTGTCAACATAGAGTAAGGGTTTATCTCCATTACTAATGAGCTAAACTAATGCCAATAGCTGGTAGATGGCAACGACATTCTCAGAACCACATTCCGCACGCCAATAGCAATGAGTACATAAATTGTCAAAAGAACCTGATTTTCTTAACTTTCATTGCTAAGAAAACAGGATGTCAATACAACAGGAACACACATACAATGAAGGAGCCTGGGATGTGTAAAACATATAGGCATCCATGTGCATTTTTTTAAAAAAGAAAAGGACATCTGGAAAGATCTCTGAATGAGTCTTACACAGCAGAGGCCAGTTTGGTAGGGTTGAGCCAACACTGGCATCACTACAGCTGACTTTGATGGGACTGGGGAGGGAAAGAGCCGCAGCAAAATTGGTTCTACTGCTGCACCTGCATAGCCTAAGCTCACCTCCACTACCCTACCCTACCCATTGTAAAGGTGAGCTATAGCAAGGGGAGTTTCACAATTCTATCCCACCATACCAATTGCTGCACTCGCCATGCAATTCTTATTCATTCAAGCCCGGAGGTCCAGGAAGGAGCATAGGACAAGACAATGAACATGCATTTTACTACAGGTGGTAGAAAATCTGTAGAATACCCATTGATGGATCTTTCAAAAGTTAGGAAACAGACTAATAGATTAGAAACAATGTATGGAGAGAGACTAATGGGTTAAGGACAACAACTTGGCGGGATACTCATTAAGGACAACAACTTGGCTGGATGCTCATTATGGATGAAAGGGAGAGCCAGCACATGGAGTGGTTAGAAAATCCTCAGCCTAAATATAATGGAGTTGGGGTTGACTTTGGAATCAAGCTGGGGGCCCAATACATTTTGGCACCTGGGGCGAAGCAGAAAATGGTGCTCCCCCAACCAGAAAAGAGGAGGGGAGTGAAGAGCTACATCAGGAACAAGTGGGGAAATCAAATCAACCTTACCCAAAGGTTGAAGTGGGAATCAAAGGCTGTTGTGGTGGAGGAGGAAATGGACTCACTCTGAATCATGTCAGGTGGGTGCAGAGCCCAGGATACCCCAGAGGGCAGCCCCTACCATTTACCCCCTAGGGGTGGGAGGAGACCAGCAGTGCCTCGTATTCACCAAGAAGCCTCTGTAGAGGTGTAATGGCAGTGGGGAGGCTGCGGAGGAGGAGACAGAACTGGCTTCGAAGGAGCACACCACAGCTCTTATGGCTACTACAGCAATAGCAGAAGCAGTGAGTTATGCATTCTTTGGAGGCCAAGATCATCTGCCCTTGTGGATCCTGCAGCCTGAGGCAGTTGCCTCACTTTGCCTCATGGGTGGGTTGGACCTGAAGGTCACAGAACATTTTGATGGGTGGTCACCTTCTTTCCTCTTAAAGATAGCCTCTCCTCTCCACAAGATCCCAGAGCTATCACTTAAGCTCTCAGTTATGATTAGCTTCACATTATAGGCTACAAACTGTACAGAAGAAACATGGGGTCTCTCTCTAGGATAGTAATCCGAGATATATTAACAAACACAGTATGCTTTGAATGAATGGCTCTTCCGGTGGCTGAAATGCTAAGCAATACTACTGATAAGGAAAATTCTGGGTTGAGAGACTACTCAACAGCCCAGCTCATTGGGGTACAAGTTCCCCCGCGGGTCCATGTGGTCAGTAAAAGAAGGAAATTCCACCCAAGTAATTTGGAGCAAAACAGCAGTCCGTAGACTTAGATCCTTTATTGTTGCGCAACAGGTTCCAACAGCAGTAAGAACCCTGAGCATGAATTTCCGTAACACTACATAACCGCCACCACCCATCTCTAGATTATCTTGCAAAAAAATTTCGCCGTGTATCATTCATCAAACACAACATCTGGCACAACACCTAGGCCAGCACTTCATCCAAGCAAGAATCAACCAAGGATGTCCTTACCCAATCTGCCGGTTCGTGGAAGGTGCTTGTGTTATGACGGAACTCGATTGCGGAGATGGCATGGCTTGTTGAATAACGATGCTGGTGTCGTGGTTTGGCATCCTTGGATTTGAGAGCTGGTGCGTCCCCGGTGCCGCCATAGCTCCTCCAACAGCGTTATGCATTGAAATATTCTGTGAGAAGGGGATTGGGAGAGTAAATTGGATGCTATAGTTTGTTGTTTTTAATTTCCCTCCTGCCTAAAATTAAGGATCTGGAAGTGTCAAAAAAAATGAAAAGTTATTGGCTCCCAGCAAACTGCATGTCAATAGATCTTGCTCTAACAGCTATAAAGAAATGAAAAATAACTCTTCTGCTTTTACATTGCAACACAAATTGAAAATACTTGGAAGTTGACTAATCACTCTTCTGTACATCTGACTCGTGATTTATAATATAGACATTTTGCACATATCCATTTGCCTGTGTGTGATATATATTTCATTTGAAAATGATTTTCACGGTCAGTCTAGGCCACATTGATTTAGTATTCAGCCTGTTGTTACAGTACTGTACTAGATCTGCTGAGAATGATAAGTGAATTGGGTTTGACAGGACTCAGAATAACAACTAGTGCATTATATATATATAAAAAACCCTTGACATTTATTCTGGGTGTAGTTGACATCTTAAGCCAATACAAAGTTATTACTGGACTCATCTTTGCTCTCTCATTATTGCTTTAACACCTGTTGGTACGCAAGATATGTTTTTGAGTATCCCAGAGTTCTTGTTAAGTGGTGAGAAGAGCTAGACATGAAAGTCAAAAAATTAAGACTAAACGCAAGGAAGTAACATTATCGCCACAGATAAGTGAGTATCTAGAGTGAATTCAGCAGCTGAGACCTGAAACAGGAATAGGAAGTTGACATCTAGAATTCATAGAATCACATAATGGAAGGAACCCTTCCATTATATGATTCTATGAATTCTAGATGTCAACTAGTCATCTAGTCCAACCCCGTGCAATGCAGGAATCCTATCCTGCCCACAGCTATCCCTGAGTGGGCTTGAACCACCAACCTTCTGCTTAACAGCCAGATGCATTGACCCATTGTGCCATGATAATAAAATCACCTTCAATTGCCTGAGGAAATGAACTAGATTGCACAAGACAACCACGGCGAGGTCCCAACCTCATGCAGCCTTTCTAAACCTGCAAACACAGGGATGGGGTGGCATTCGTGGAGGTGTGAGAAGAGTAAACCATTCCTCCATCTCCCTGATCTTCTATAATAATTGCCCTCCACATCCCCACATTCCTGTATTTGCAAAAGCAGTTTTGGTGATTGCATTAAAAATATCACACATCTAGAAGCACAGCTAAGGTTTTTCTTCAGCCCTCACTGTTGATCAAGAAAGTGCATAGCATGCCACTATCTGTCAGATGCTGCCTCACAAAGAACAAGAACAGATATCTTTCAGGCATAGAGAGAGACGGTTGACCAGCTTGAGAAGCATTTGACTTTGACTAACTTTCTCTGCTGCTGTTAGACAAATCTTGATTGGCCCAGCCTGGTCTTCTTCCTGGGTGTTCCAAGTTGGGCCAATGCCAGCCCTGAACACTCTTGACAGCAGCCACATCCACGGTTTTAATATAATGCTCTAAACTCTCCTGAGTGTGTGATAACGCTAAAAGGGTGAGCAAGAGGGCTAGGAAGTTGTGAATGGACGAGCGAAGAGACAAAAAGCGATGCACACCGCTGTAACAGCTAGGTAAAAAATACGAGTCCCTGAAATACTGCTTGTCTGCAAAGTTCTACTGCCAACAGAATGGTTAGCAAACATTGCATGCATGGTAAATGGAAGAACATCTTTATGGTTGTTACATCTGTTACCCTTTCTCGGATTTCTGATTTCCAAATTGTAGCTGCATAGTTTGACAGAATCCCAAAAGGACACTGAGCCTCCTGGTTCTCAACTGCCAGAGCTATATACATTGAACCAACTTTTGGGACTGATAGTGCCAGTGTTGTTAATCAGTGGGCAGCCCTGTTTTATTCTGCTTTGTCGGGACCTTTATTTACCTATATTTGAACATGCAGTGAATCTTCTGACTTTCATTTTAATCTACCAGACACAAGAGTAAAAGTTTTCAGGTGAGGCTTTTGTTTTGTTACAGTTAAAGCCCGCACACCAAAGAATTCTGGGAACTGTGGTTTGTAAAGGGTGCTGAGAGTTGTAGCTCTGTGAGGGACAAACTACAGTTCCCATGGTCATGTCACAGAATTGTAGGGCATAGAGCATGGGTTGGTAAACTAAGGCCCGTGGGCCGGATCAGGCCCAATTGCCTTCTAGATCTGGCCTGCGGATGGTACGGGAATCCAGGCAGTCGGCATAGCACGTGTGTGCAGTGGTTTTTGCGACTCAGCCACGCTTGGGGTCAAAAGTAAGGTAGGTGGCTGCTCGAGACAAGCCCCTTTTCCGATGCGCCCAGCAATCTTTTCTAGGGTTGCCAGACTCAATAGAGGACAGGACTTCTGTGCCTTTAATTGCCCTGCTCTCTTTTGAGTCTGGAAACCTTAAAGAGAAACCAGCAGACCCTTTGCTTGGAAATTAAACAAAGGGTCTGCTGGTTTCTCTTTAAGGTTTCCAGACTCAAAAGAGAGCAGGGCAATTAAAGGCACAGAAGTCCTGTCCACTATAGAGTCTGGCAACGCTAATCTTTTCTTCTGGGGTGGGGGGGAAATAAGAGGGAAAAGGAGCCACAAAGGAGCTCCACCATGGAGCTGCCGGCGACTGACCTCAGGAAGGGCAGTTGTGGTGGCAGGGGCTCAGAGGCACCTTGGGAGTAATGCCCGCCAGTGTCTGTGGCAGCAGTGCGCCCTGCCGGAGGAAGCGGGGAGCGCCTGGGCAGCTGCACTCCGAAGCAGTTCTGCGCTCTGCTGGGGAGGCCGCTCGTTAGCTACACAGTGCAAGCCATGGAAACGTAAACAGCCGCCGCCTCGTCTTCCCTCACGCGGGGAAAGGAACGTTTTTGCTTGAGTGGCACCTGCCTGGCTTAGCATGGCCAACAGCTTTTCCCTTCACCCTCGCAGGCACACACGCTCTCAAGGGCTGACAGGAATGGTGTGCTTACCTCAGCCCCCCTCCCCGCCTTATGAGAGAAATAACAACTGTCAACACGTAAAACGCAAAGGAAACGGCATCGGTGTATGAGGGGGAACCCCCCCCCCCAAAAAAAATCACATTTGGGCAATGTTGGGATTGGTCCCAATAAGGGTTTTTGCCAAAAAAAATATGGGTCATAATCATGGCAACATATAGTCCGGCCCTTCACAGAGGGACAGGCCCCCTGCTGAAAAAGTTTGCTGACCCCTGACATAGAGTTAGTAGGTCCTTTAGTTCAACCTCCTGCTCAATGCAGTTTGCAACTACAGCATCCTTGAGCAAAAGCGGCTCTAGGGGAGCATGAATGGTGCGGTCACACCAGGCATGAAGCTTCTGGGGTGCTGCAGCAGGTGTCACCACTATTTCATCCAATGGAAGGCAAGAGATGGAGGGGACACCAGATTTTGGCGCTGCACAGGGCAGCACTGAAATTTGAGACACTGGCAGCTGTGTATCCCACTGCTTTGCTTGAGCGCACAATGTTAAAACAGCCCTACTAAGCTACCATCTATACAGGCTTCCAGTATACATATATTGGATTAAATCAGCCATGCAACGATGACAGCAGAGGAAGACTCCACAGAAAACATTCCTGGCAATCATTTCTTTTGTGGCATGAACAGGCTTCTTCATCCCATCTCCTGCATGCAGCTAGTCTTCAATGTAAACATCGCTAACTCCTCTCATGGCCTCCTCAAAAAACGCAATGGATTAAGTGCTTTTCATCTTTTATCTTAATTTTTGTGACATGATCTCATTAGTGGTGCCCTCTAATTATCAATGGAAATGAATAATGAAAGATGCCTCCTGTTTTCCAGACCCATCAATAACTTGCAACCAATGTCCCTTTTTTGTATCCCCACAGATTATCCCCTTTGACATACGCTTTTACATACACGATAGTATACAATGTATACCGGATGTGCCAGTGGCTATGTGGTTAGAATAAAGTCTGAGCAGAGTTGTTGTTGTTGTTGTTGTTGTTGTTGTTGTTGTTGTTGTTGTAAGGCATTCTAAATTAAAGGAAAAAGCAATATTTTGAAAGGCATGGAGCCCAGTTACACGAACCATTCCATGAGAATGTTAAGATAAGTTTTCATACAGTATAGGGAAAATACACACTGCCATGGAGGAATACTGAAAGAGTACATTTCAAGCTTCAAAGAGGAGGACCCATATACTACATGGACTAAAGGTTATTTATTTCACAAACAATCAGCTGCCTGAGATCATCACTCAAGCAGCACTGCACACAAAGCACTCCTTATGTTCCAGTGAAATTGCAGTAACACAAAATGCGTAGCGCACAATTAGGGTCATTTACTATATGTTGCAGTGGGATAACTGCACAGCATCCTGCTAATTGAAGGCCACTGAGCAGGGGAATTCAACTGGATGGATAGCTTTTTATTTATATTGTGTCTTAATAGTACTGAAGCCATAAAGGGAGCATTTTTTCTCTCTCCCTTCTTCTTCCTGAAACTGCCTGTTGTGGAGTTTATAAAACAGGAATTTGGCAGCATGTCAGTGGTGCAAACTGATTTCCTCTTCTAAATGTAATTTTTAAAAGCAAACAAACAAGGTTATGTCTGCTAATGAAGCATTACATGCTACTCTGGAGCTCCCCCCCCCTCTTTCTTTTTGGTCGAGCAAACGCAATCTCAATAGAAAACAGTTAATGGCCTTGCAAAAGAATATGTTTGCTTCAAATTCATTCAGTAAGTATCTCTGTCCAAATGAAAGCATCACTATATATTATAGCAATCCCGTATTCCTTTGCTCCACAAACGTAATCAGGAATAGGATTTCAGCTACAACAAAAATCAGCAGTTTTGCTGAGAAATGTGGGGTGCTATATTATGTCAATATTTAATTTTCTTTTTAAAAAACAAACACATAGCTAATTATAGGCAGCCATCAGCAACTTCAGTATAATATTGTACTTAATTGATACTTAGATATGTCCTCCAAATGTCGTTGGACTACCAGTCTATGTTGCCAATGGCCAGAGATCATGTGATTTTTTTCATCCCTACTCTAAGGATTCATTTTGGCATAACATGGTGTGTCCATTGGCATATCCATCAGTTCAGTCACCAGATTCTCACTGGAATTCTGAAAACTCATTGGCCTATGTCTGTGGACCAATAGAGGTGTGATGGAATGTCCACAAAGGATCCATCACACACGCTGAGCTTTTGAATTCCACCAGCTCATAAAAAAGCTGTGTTCACCAGCCAACTATAAATATAAAATATCACAAGTTACATATCCATTTCTTCAGCAACAGTATCATTTCATTTTCCTCTTAGCAAACTGTGAACCGAATCCCAATGCAGTCTAGCTCTCTTGCTTCGGTTAAGACTAAAAGAACTGGCTCCCCCCCCCCTTTCACATAGTTAATCGTGTGTAATTCAATCAATGTTGGAGACAGAATTCTTACATTTAACTTTTTCATCATAAAGATAATTCCTTGACAGATTCTTTTTTCATGCTGTCTGTGAATTGAAAACTTTGGGGTACAATTTTTCCAAATACAAATAAACAGTAAACATGGCTTACCCAGACCATGACATTATGCTGATTTTTCTGTTACTATAACTCCTACAGAGGTATTCACACTCAAGACCAGTCGGGAGATTTATAGCATTGCTTCCAAACGACAGACTATGGACATGAATCTCCCACCTTGCATGGTCTTACATGGCACTATCAATATGAAACAACTTCACGCTTTCCTGAATTATGGTTATTGCCAGATCTGCTTCGAATACATGCACAGGAAATGCACCTTTATTGTAGCCAAATGTATAAAGGTCCAGAGTTGTTTTAAAAGATGCTTCCTTCAAAATTTACAACTAGGATTTAAAATATCCAGAACTAGGGTTGCCAGACTCAATAAGAGGACAGGACTTCTGTGCCTTTAATTGCCCTGCTCTCTTTTGAGTCTGGAAACATTAAAGAGAAACCAGCAGACCCTTTGTTGAATTTCCAAGCAAAGGGTCTGTTGGTTTCTCTTTAAGGTTTCCAGACGCAAAAGAGAGCAGGGCAATTAAAGGCACAGAAGTCCTGTCCTCTATTGAGTCTGGCAACCCTATCCAGAACTTGTTGGCCATGGAGGGGTAATTAGAATGTTGTGTATGCAAATGAAAGCTGGTGGATTAAAAATATGTGAGGTAGGGTGAAACCTACAAAAAAATAATAATAATCTTGCACATACGTGAAGAAAAATTAAATGGCATCTATTGCCATCATTCAAATTTTTTTTTACAGCACCCAAGTCTTTGAATTGCCCGCTTTTCAAATTGAAAAAGAAAAAGCACAAAAAGTAAGTTCCGCTTTTAAACTAAGTCTTTGGTAACTTTTTTTTTTTAAAAAAAACGGTTCTTAGTTTCCCTACACACAAATGTTCTCAAAATAGCTTAACCTTGAATGGCTTAAGAGGGAGAACTTTTTTGAGTGATAATAATTTAATCCAGTGTTGGTGCATCCATTCCCCCCCCCCCCCGAGCAATTGTCTAAATCATACACAAGAGAGTGTTTGTTTTTAAAGGCAATATAGACATTTTGCTCAGCTTCGTTTTAGTGATTGCCCACTTCCAGGAGGGTATCCTGTCACTGCGAGATTGAAGTGGATGGATGCCAGAACAGAGGAGGAATGTTAATACTGTCCTTCTTCACACTGATTGTTCCTCCAGTTCTAGTTAATAATTATGCCCCTTCATTGTGCACTATAATCTTTTAAAGATTACAACTCTCATTTGGGAACAAGCCAAGAACCAGGGGAAATTCTCAAGGAAAACTGATAACCGTCTCCCTATCTACTCTGAAAGGGCTTTTCTGCAAGGAATTCCACCCTAACCCGTCTCCTGCCAAATTCAAGAGAGCTGACTCAGGGCATGAGTGAGTGTTTTGATGGACCAAATGAGATCAAATGTTGCTCACCTCTGCTATCAGTAAGTGTTGTGGGGTTTGCTGACTATATGAAATAATACAGGGCAGCAGAGGTGTAGCACTGGGCGGGGGCAGCAGGGGCCACTGCTGTAGGCACACATTCAGAAGGGCGCAACTGGGCTGCCGCGAGACTGGGAGGAAATGTTGCTCCCTTTTCTGGTTCTCCAACACAGAGTGTGCCTCTGTTGGGCAAATCGTGTCCTCCCTCCAAGAGTTGCGGTGAGACCTGGCAACCAAACCCTTGTGTTGTGGGTGGGTACGATTGGATAGCCACAACACCTGATTGGTAGGTCCCTTGATGCTGGGTTTAATCTGACCAATAGGACGCTAGCCAATTGGATCAAGGGACCTATATATGCCAATGCACAGGACCCTGAGCTTTCTCTCTTGGTCAGTGCATTGGAACACATGTCCACCTCTCCCTATATTTAGGGCTTGCGCGCTTGACCTTGCTATGCTGTCGTGTGTCATCTGTCGTTGGGACAGGGGCATGGCAGGAATTTTCCCCACCTGGCTGATTGGCTGCTACCATTTGCGTTTCGCCTGCCACGTAGCAAATCGTCACAACTTGTAACGTTGCGGATAGGATCTGGTTCGGGTGATAGCGGTGGGGAACGCTCCCGCCATCCCTATGTGAAGGAGTATTCTGTTAACATGGAAGCCTTCTGATCACTGGCCCAAGGGGCTCAGTGGTTTAGACCACAGTACCACCTACATCCCACAGGGGGCAGGGCAGGGCGGGACTGGAGAGACTGCAGTTTGGAATCCTTAGGAGCATGTACAAATTCACCTTATTTTCTGATAATAGCTAAGATGTATATGAAGGAACAAACATTAGAGGGATCAGCTGTTTTCTTACGGAACAGTCTTTTTTAAAAAACAAAACAAAACAACAACCAGTACATTAATTTCCAACACACATGTCTTGCAGTGCTTGGAGAGGCCATGAAAAGGGCATTCTTTCACTAAAGCAACATAAAGGGCTTAAGACAGGATGATCAGTACCCCATTGTTAGCTGCCACTAATACCTAACATATCAAATCTAGATCCTCTACTTTACTAGGGGGCTGTTCCTGCTTTAGTGGATTTATGCCTCCTCTATTGTTTCTGTTTTCTTTTCCTTTGACCTTGAGGCACAAATTAAGGGCCGGCATTGTGGGATTAACTCTTGTAGTTACTCGCTGTATATGTCATCATCAACAACAGCATTTCTTTTGCAGAAAGGAAACATGCCTTTTGGGAATAGGAAGCAAGGCCCAATTGCAAAAGCCCCAGATATCCTGAGGGAGGCTTAGAAATAGATTGGGGTAGCCTGTATAAGGTGAAACAAATCCAGTTGACACAGCAACTGGAATCCTCTGTCCTTCCTCCATTCGTTTAAGCAGCAAGTAGATTTATAAGTAAATAATAATGCCATGGCTGCAATCCTAAACTTATTAAAGCCCCTTGAATTCAGAAAGATTTACTTCTTAGTAAGCATACAGAGGGTTGTGCCGCACATCACACAGAGTGCACTGAGAGGCCGGAAAAATAATTCAAAGGAGATGAAAAGAAATTTGTCAATGGTAATTTTAAAAAAGATCTCTGAGAAATCAGTTCGTTCGGGCTGCAATCCTAAACACAATTGCATGGGAGGAAGTCCTGTTGATCTCACTGGAGCTTACCTCTGAGTAAACATCATAGCTGCCAAGTCTCCCGTATTCCCCGGGAAATCCCCGTTTTTCCAGCTGTCCCTAGCTGAAAAAACGGATTTTTTTTGTTTTTCCTCACTTTATTCTGGCACGGCGGCCATTTTGGAACTGGGCAAAGCAGCATCAAAAGTCACTTCTGAGCATGCTCCGCCCAGTTCCAAAATGGCGGCAGCGTTACTTCCGGTCTGTTACTTCCGGCCAGGTCCCTTATTTCTCCAACAGCAACTTGGCAGGTATGGCAAGCATATATAGGAACTGAACTGTTAGTGTTGATTTACCTGCTTGTTAACATCAGGCAGGTATCTTCGCTGCAGGTTTTTTGGCACCTGCTAAAAACACATTGAATCATAGAACTGTAGAGTTGGAATGGCCCCAAACGTCATTAATTCAATCCCCTGCAATGCAGTAATCCTGTTCACAGCCATTATTATTATTATTATTATTATTATTATTATTATTCCTACCTGGGCTCAAACCACCAACCTTCTGGCACTAACCCAGTGTGCTACATCTTTTTTATTTATTGAATTTATATACCGCCTTATACCCGCAGGTCTCAAGATCACAGAAAAGATCACAATATATAAAATCAAAATAAGAACAATAACCCAATAATACACCCCCCCCCAAAAAAAGAGCCACATTTTTAAAGGGTATAGGATTTCTTTTACTGTTAATGTTAACTAATTTACTTGTGTTTAACTGATCGTCTTAATATTTTTTTCTAAATGTCTTACAGGAGGTTTTATTAAAGCCGAGTGGTATATACTGTACATTTTCTTAGAAAAATAAATAGTCACGTCACGTCCAATACGTCTCAATGTGGATCTCACTTGAAAAGCAAAGAAAACTTATTCCTGAAGTATAAGGAAAGAGTAGAGATGGGGAGAAATGCAATCAAGTTCATATTTAAGGAAGAACCTACCAAATTTGCACTTTCGGAAACAATACTCAAACCAAAACACAGGGAATCCTTCAAAATTAACACGTTTCTGAATTCTGCAGTTCTCCAGCCTAGTAATGTGTTCAATAATGGTTTATGCTGCAGTGATGTATGCGTAGAAATGCATTCCTATAATAGTGAAAATAACGTACATATATTGTGTGAAATGCTTTGCGAAGAATGTGTATTAGTAGGGAACATTACATACAAAAATGTTTTTATACTAAAAAAAATAGTCATACTGAAATGCTGTTGAATTTTTGAAATCGCCCCCCCCCCCCAAAAAAAATCGCAAAATGCTTCAAAAATGTGAAGAAATGAATTTAAGAATGGAAAAGCGAGGAACTGAGAGAAACGGACAGGTTCATCCATCCCTAGGAAGGGGAGGAAGCCAAAGATTTGAAGGATTCCAGCAACCTTTGCAGTATTTTACTAACCACCTGGCTGAAAATGACTACCTTATGCTGAGCAATCGCCATCCCTCTGCTTTCTGAAGCCTTTATTGGTGTTTCCTGTTGCTGGCTTTTTTTGGCTCCAGCTTTGGAATTCCCACTAAATAAAGATGGCTATAGCCATAATAGGCTTAGCCAGTCTGGTTTCTTATTCCCTCCTTCGCCCATTCCCATTAACAGTACTTCTAAGATTAACGTCTCCCGCCCCACACAAATGATACCACTTAAGCACATAAATAGTTCACAAACAAGGGTGGAAGGATGAACGGAAGAGGAGGGGGAGGGTGGGAAAGGGGAGCTCTGGGAGGGGGAAGCACAGAACACTGTCCTACATGACTAAAAACAGACTCCCCATATTAATGCAAAATCAGCATATGGTTCTAATAGGCTTTCTAGGATGATTTATCAGGTATGATTAAGTCCTCAACCTGTATGTCTGTCTCCATAAATAAAGCAGAAGTGCACCTTGCGCTAAAATGTATCAGCAGTGTCCTATTACCCACCCAGGTTACAGCTCGGCTAGGGAAAGAGAAGAGTTTGTGTTTAATAGACAAAAGAGGGCATTGAAAGAAGGCTGCCAAGATTTAGGAGCCTTATCTTAGCAGTATCTTAGCAAAAAGCTATCGCAATAAAGGCTGTTCGTTCCTTCGGCCTGTGCCAACCATAAAGCACTAGCATGTCAATTTTTTAAAAAAGTTATGCTTCAAAAACCTCACAAAAACCCACCATCAAAATTCCCTAATCTATAAATTAGTTGCAGGTGCTGCTGGGGCTTTGCCTGAAATCTCCCTCAATCACACTGTTGCAGGGAGCAGACGAATAAGCACTCCACTGATAAATGCCTCCTTCCACTTCCATGGTTATTTGGATAACAATGCAAAGCTGCTATGAAACATGGCTTTTGGAAGGGCAAAGTTATGATGGTATAATGATATAACTTAAGTCACCTGGTGACACTGAAGTTACCTATATCTAGGTGGAATCTAGGGTTGCCAGACTCAATAGAAGACAGGACTTCTGTGCCTTTATTTGCCCTGCTCTCTTTTGAGTCTGGAAACCAAAGAGAAACCAGCAGACCCTTTGTTTAATTTCCAAGCAAAGGGTCTGTTGGTTTTTCTTTAAGGTTTCCAGACTCAAAAGAGAGCAGGGCAATTAAAGGCACAGAAGTCCTGTCCTCTATTGAGTCTGGCAACCCTAGTGGAATCGGGAGTTTCCTGTGCCTTCTCTGGTTTTCTTAGAGAAACCTATTGTCTAGCCAGAGGTGGAGGAAACTGCTCAGGCGCCTGGGGCTGTGTGCCCAGGGGTGGGGTGAGCCGCCCATAGGAATGGGGGTGCACCACAGGGCCTCCGGAGTCTGCCTGCCTCCTCCCACTCAACCACCCTACAGCTGGGGGTGGGGAGGCAGTGGGTGTACCGTTTGGGCAGCACGGAGCCTGCGCATGTCCAAGCCACTGTGTCTCTTAGTGGCTTGGGCATGCTGCAGGCCCCGCAGTGAGTGCTGCCCAGCATTTTGTCACCCTCCTCAGTGGTGACACCTGGGGCGGCCTACGCCCACCGCACCCCCTTCCTTCGCCCCTGTATCTAGCTTCCTATAAGTGCCCCATGATAGTAAGCACAGAGCTCTATTCTGTTTCAGCATCCTTGTTGCAGCTTGCAGACATTCATAGCTGTATTGATGAGAAATGTTCTCCAAATGCTCCTCATCGACCACCTTCGTCATAGGCAGGTTCTAGGCAGCTGCACTGAAATTACTGCAGATTCCTTGATGACCAGCATTGCAGGGAGAGTGAATCCTAAACGGTTTGCCTAAGTGCCCGAAATCTTAAAAACGACCTTCTATTGATGTATTTCGAGAGGTTCCAAATTACAGTGCATAACAAATCATACAGCAAAATGCCACCACAGCACAGTTTTTGAAAGATGGCTATTAACTCCTAATGCCTCGTGCTAAATCAATAGTCAATAACGCCAATGACCCTAACATATACAGCCGGAGCATTTTTTTGTCTCTTTAAGGCAGCTTCAGCTTAGAAGCTCTATGAACGTAATACATTCATCATCCCCCTTCCTCATCACAACAGTCCATTTTTCTAATCACTTATTAATGGTTGTCAGTCTCCAGAATCTCTCAGGAAACAGTGGCAACATGTCTGCTCTCTCCAAAAGATTTTTAAAATTTCTGCTTGTTCCCCCCTTATAAGAATTCGAAATTTTCTATCTGGCCCATAAATGTGATAAGCAGCATTTTAAAACCATCCAGGATGTCAGACAGAGCTAGAAACTAATGGGCAACTGTTAAGCACTACAGCCTTATAAGGAGATATTAGACTATTTCCGGTTCCGGAATTCTTAACAGTGAATCATTATCTAACAAAAACCACAAGTTAGAAGTGAAATCTACACCCCCCCCCCTTCCACACACACTCCTATCACTTTCACTGGCATGACTCACAGTCTTCTGGAACAAGCGTGTATGTACTAGTTGGCAGAGCAGAATGGAATTGTACGTTCATACAAAGTCTGACAACATTCGACAAGGGTGCTTCCAGAATGAGGTTTCCTAAATCTCAGCGACAGCCACAAGCGTTACAGAATATCTAGCAATTCAGATGGCACACTGGGAAGAGCCACCAAAATCTCAGTGGGTGGCAATGCTCAAATATAACAAGATACCTTCTCCTGCATTTCCTGATTAATACAAATGCACTGACTAAGCCATTTTGGGGGGGGGGGACAGGGCAAAACTGCTTCTGGGAAACATTAACCCCTGAAACTTGTTAGCATAGAATCAGACTGGAGAGGAGAGGACTGTTACTAGTCTAGGAAAGAGTGTTGCGCTGAGGCAGAAATGAGATGTGATACTATTCAAGCAAACAGCTATCACATGGAGTTCCTTATAGTTAAATAGCAGTTGCAGGCTCCCACCCTGTCCTGAATGGGACCATGGTGGAGGTAAAGTTTAAAGCCCTCGCCCACCCATATCATAGTCCCCTGAGTGCAACAGTCACAATGATTCCCAGATCGGTGTGCAAAACCTCCAAGGGAGACTAGCAATAGGAAGCAGTGGCAATAAGGTCCCTTTCCATGGTGTGGTGGAATGAACAGACGTTGTTTCGTTTTCAATCCTTGCTATTTATTATTTACTGCTGCTGCTGTCCCCATCACCATCTGACACATCTAACAACTTGTATATTACTGTGCGATATATTTCAAAGACATCCCTAGCTCTCATTGTATGTGCACACACACACAACCCCTACATCAAACAGAGTACCTTAGACAGTTCCTGGTTGGACGCCACTCGCACTTTCTTTCTGTCCCATATAGACGCAGGTGAGGTTTAATACCCTGATGTTTCAACAGAGCCAGTCCAGTTGCTTTGTAGCAAAGGGAATACTGATCGCCCCAGCCTTGACTTCATTCTCTTAGACCTCCATTCATTGCCCTGGAGTCAATTTGCCAGCAGTTCTTCTCCAGCAGCAGGAAAGGTCATGTGCTTGCAAATATAACCTATGACAAATGCTTGGGATACTTTATGCTCAGACCAGTGTAAACCTAAAACCTGTTGCTTGAGGCTTAGATGATAACCTGATCTGCCGTCACTGTCTACCTTGCTGCTAGGGACTGCGCAGCCTGAGTGACACATTCTGTTCAAAGTGCAGCCATCAGTTACAGGCTGTGGTCACAAAGGGATGTCAGGCGGCCTTCGTTTTATATTATCAAACACAATTTGCTATAGTTTTTATTTTCTTGATAGTCAGTAAACTAGAATCTGGGGCAAGGAACTAGGAACTACGGTATGCCCCCCCCCATCCAACCAAATGCAACTATTTTTCATCTATGAGTATGAGCTCCCCATCTATGAGGGGAGTATTCTCCCAACTGGTGCTGTCCAAAGGTTTTCGACTGCAATTACCATCAGCCAAAGCTAGAAAAGCCATGCTTGCTGAGGATGACGGGAACTGTAGTAAAAAAAAAACATCTGGATGGCACTGTAACGGTCACTCTCAATCAGGCATGGTATAGAAGGAGTTAACAAGGGATGTCAGTTGGAACCTAGGGGGGCGGAGTCAGGAGGCCTATAAAAGCCCACCCTGGCTCATTCAAATTCTTGATTTGATTTGTTGCTTGTAAGTATTTACCTGGCAAAATAGGTTTACATCATAATTGGAAGCCAGGGGCCACAATAAAATAAAACACTTGCATTCTACATAAACTGCTACCGGTACATGCAATTTGGCACATTATGTTTCCGAGCACAATTCAAAGTGTTGGTGCTGACCTTTAAAGCCCTAAACGGCCTCGGTCCTGTATACCTGAAGGAGCGTCTCCACCCCCATCGTTCAGCCCGGACACTGAGGTCCAGCGCCGAGGGCCTTCTGGCAGTTCCCTCATTGCGAGAAGCAAAGCTACAGGGAACCAGGCAGAGGGCCTTTTCGGTAGTGGCGCCTGCCCTGTGGAACGCCCTCCCATCGGAGGACAAGGAGATAAACAACTACCTGACATTTAGAAAACACCTAAAGGCAGCCCTGTTTAGGGAAGTTTTTAATCTGTGATGTTTTAATGTATTTTGGTATTTGTTGGAAGCCGCCCAGAGTGGCGGGGAAAACCCAGCCAGATGGGCGGGGTATAAATAATAAATAATAACAACAACAAACAACAACAACAACAACATGTAGTAGAATTTTTCAGCAGGATACCATGGTATCCTTGCCCACCAGGTTAGTTCCTTCATCCACTCTCAAACCATGGATGAGTGAAATTTCATGAGCATATCCGGCACTGAATAACAGAGCAATCAGAGTGGAGGGTGCTAGCAGTGGAAGAACTAGGTAATATGGTGCCCTGTGCAAAGGCCAAAAATTGCCTTTGTGCTGCCATCCCAAAGCAGGGTAAGGAGGTGCCGGGCTTTGGGAAGGAGGTTCAAGGGCCCTGGCAGGGTCTTACGAGCCCTCACACCTCCTTCCCAATGCTGGGAAAGTGTTAACTAGGCTTTGGGAAGGAGGAAGGAGAACTCAAGACCCTGTTGGAGCCCCGAACCGTCTTCTGAAAGCGTGGCACACTGCTCACACAGCCCAAATCTGAGATGTCGGGGTAAAGCAGAAAGTAGAACCATATGGAAGCACACGGCATCCCTACTCTTATGATGGAATCCTACTCCCCTGGGCTGTACCGTCACTGAGATTTTTTCAAAGCCACGTCTATTCCCTTCAACACTTCTCAGGCACATATTGAAAAATTTGAAACTCTCTACGCACAACCAGCAACCCAACATAAACTGGAAAGCAATATCAGAAGGTCTTCTGCAATCCATGTCAAGGGACATTGAACTAGGAAACATCTACAGCAGGCATCCCCAATCTTCGGCCCTCCAGATGTTTTGGACTGCAATTCCCATCATCTCTGACTACTGGTCATGTTAGCTAGGGATCATGGGAGTTGTAGGCCAAAACATCTGGAGGGCCGCAGTTTGGGGATGCCTGATCTACAGCATAACAATATCAGGCATGACCCACACCCCAGCTGTCACCTGGGACAAAACTTGTCATTCCTCCCCATCTCCAACCCAGGAAGGACACAATTCCATGCTGAGTTGAATCCTCACTCCAGGGAATGGAAGTACTTCTCTCTCACACACACCTGTCCAGCCCACCTCCAGTCCCTCCCCTCCCCCTGGAAATGATTCAGATGATAACGTGGCAAAGGATCTCTGCGTCCTTAAAGAAGGTGGCTAATTACCCCAAAGGAAGTGCTCATGTTTTGTGACTAGAAGGGGCAGGTTGCAGGCTGCTGCTGCAAAAATCACAAGTCAATTCCCTGCTGCTCTCCTCCTCCTCTTCCATTTCTCCACTTTCTGTGCCCAGCATGGCTGTTGCATTTCCTCCGCAGACACGAAAGAGCAGAAGCGATTCCTACTCTACCCCCAAAAGGCTCACTTACCTGGAAGGAGAGATGCAGGCAGGTGTGATCCAACCCACAGGCAAACCCTTTCCCAACACTGGCAGCTTCCTTCCAATCCAGATGTTTAGAAAGCTTGTATGAATTTAACATGGTTTTAACTTTCTGTTTGTTTTAAATGGCGGTTGTCATTTTGTTAGTGATAATTTTATTGCTTTATCTTTTTTGTTAACCACTTTGAGGGTTTTGCTACAATCAGGTGGTGTATAAATTTTATGAAATAAATAAACGATCCCATTACATACTAGCGAAGCACTGGCACAGTGTCCAATAGATGAACAATATACAGTGGTACCTCTAGTTACGAACTTAATTTGTTCCGGAGGTCCGTTCTTAAGCTGAAACTGTTCTTAACTAGAGGCGTGCTTTTGCTAATGGAGCCTTTTGCTGCCGCTGCGCCACCGGCACACAATTTCCGTTCTCATCCTGGGGCAAAGTTCTCAACTCGAGGTAACCTTTCCAGATTAGCGGAGTTTGTAACCTGAAGCGTTCGTGACTCGAGGTACCACTGTAGATTGTAGTAAAAATTAAAACCATAAAAGATGCTTATGCAAATAGACACAGTCCTTTTAAAACGATACAAGCAATTTTACCATGCTTATAAATTAGAATTCTCTCTCCTTAATGTAAATTTGATTTAGAATTAATTTGAATACGTCAGTGGCATCTACAACCTATTTTTGACTGAAAATTGGCAAAGATAGAAACAAAACCACAGTATATAACACAAGGTGAAACCGTCTCCCTCGGGAGGTGGTGGGCTCTCGTTCCTTGGAGGTTTTTAAGCAGAGGTTGGGTGGTGTTCTGCCATGGATGCTTTAGCTGAGATTCCTGCATTGCAGGGGGTTGGACCAGATGTTCCTCAGGGTCCCTTCTAACTCTACAATTCTAGGATTCTAAGGTAAATTAAAAGGGCAAAAATCACGAACTTTCCTTATCTGTAAGCCCACCACAGATACGTTTTAGAAAGTTGAGAGATTTAGGGTACAGACCCACATACTGGAAATGTGTGTGTGTGTGTGTGTGTGTGTGTATTCTGGGTTCTCCCCAACACTGTAAACTTAGTTGAATTCACAGCACTTCCCCTTCTTCTCATCTTCCTGTGCAAACCCCCAAAAACTGCTCTGGAGGACCTCACAATCCTATGGAGCATATTTTGAGGGTGCCAAGGGGGCAGCAGGGGAGAGGTGAGTGAAGCTCCACTGCTGAGCTGAACCACAGCACTTGATACGACCCTCTGTCCTTTTGTGAAATGCACTTGTTTAAGTGTGGACCTCCTCTTCAAATCACCTTGATAAATGTCTGCTCCTTCAGTAGCTTCATCGCAGGTTGTCACCTCAGTTCTAGCAGTTAATGCAAGCTAGAAAGCATGTCACAATCTATAGTGCCACCTAGTTTCCAGTCTAAAAGGTTATGTGTGTGTCCTTCCCCCTCATTCATGTAATAGTGTTCTCTCTGCTTTCACACAGTATATCGGAAGGGGCGGGGGGGGGGCATGTTTCCATACTACAAAGTCATACCCTTTTATTGTTCTCTTCTTCTTGTGCCTTTCTAAACTCATGCTCTAAGGAACAGTCTATATCATTGAAGAGTCCCACGTCATCACAGTTCTTTAGGAACCGGGTTGGTGTCGGAGTTTGGTCTGAGGAGAAATATCAAAAGGAACTAGGGTGGGTATTTTTTGCAGTTAAGAACAAGGTATTGCAACATAATATATTTCAGCATATTAATATAACAAGATGCAAAACCAATGTAGAGAAGCCAAGGTTATTTTGTGTACATTGTACTGTTTACTGGCGGCAACTCCCATCAAGTTTTTAAAAAGGTTTTTAAAAGTATAAGACGAACAGATCTATTTGCATATATACCGTATATAGTGCTTTCCCAATCCCTAAACTAAAATAAGCAAAGGGGCTATCCTTAAAAGATGGGGAAGAAAGCTGTAGCCTTTATTTTTGTTTCTATTTCTTAATGTGTTTGTTCAGGTGTTACAAAGATGGAAAACAAACACATGAGCGAGGGGAGCAGTGTTTATGAGCATGTTAAACCCAACCTTTTCCACCCTTTCCTACTGTCTTCTCATGGAAGACAACTGTCTGAAATGCAGAAACTTCTGCACTCATGGAAAATCAGGAAGCGTCCACAAGTTTAGAAGGCTTCCCCCTTCAGGCAGACAGAAGCTAGAAGCAGTGGTGGTTGGTGACCCCATTGGGACTGGTACATAGCTGCCAAGTCTCCCATTTTCCCTGGGAAACCCCCATTTTTAAAGCCATTTCCCACTGTCATCCTGAATGGTGAAATATCTCGTAATTCCCCCGGATTTCTTCCGGTGCCGCTCTGCCCATGTCTGGGCACCGGAAATCGGGCAGCGCCGGCACGGAAGTTGCTTCTACGCATGTCTGGACCTGCGTAGAAGCGACTTCCGGTGCCGGCGCTGCTGATCCCGTATTTTTCTAACCGGGACTTGGCAGCTATGGACTGGTAGGGCAGGAGGCAGGGAAGCCCAGAGCAGTCATGACCCAGGACAGGCAGAGCCAACTAATTCACCACCCTCTTCTCTGCTCATTTCTACAAGGATAAAAGTAAGACTAAGGAGGAAGAAGCAGACAAGACAGGTCCACCCATTGGACTTGTAAGTACGAAGGCCGGGGGTGCGGTAGGGGGCTTGGGAGAATCAGTGCTAAGGCTGGCGAGGCAGTGTCCTATTTGTCCTAATGAAGGCAACATAAGTGGCAGGGAAGGATGAGGTGGAGCTAGCACGCTCTACACCAGCCTTTCTCAACTTTGGGTCCCCATATGGAAACGCTGTTTGGGTCCCCATGGAAACGCCGTTTACCTTCCTGCCAGAGTGGTACCTATTTATCTACTTGCACTTTCGCCGTGCTTTGGCAGGAGCAGGGACCGAACAATGGGAGCTCACCCCGTTGAAGGGATTCGAACCGCCAACCTTCTGATCGGCAAGCCCTAGGCTCTGTGGTTTAGACCACAGCGCCACCCGTGACTTATATTTGTCCACATGCATAGTCAATGTTTAAAGAGGGTTAAGAGCACTTTATACGAAAGAAAATGGAAAAGGACCTCTCTACTTAAAAGGGATCATCATCTAAGGCTGCAATCCCAACCCTATTTTACCTAGGAAAAAACCCATTGAATTCAGGAGAACGTACTTCTTGGTAGATATGGTTAGGATTGGACTGTTAGTCTATTAAACTAAGGAACTGGTGAAATAGAGGAAGACGAACAAATGTTAAAACAACAACTATAATAATAATAATAATAATAATAATAATAATAATAATATAGAGAATGACAGCTTGCCAGTGAGAGTCCATAAGTGTCAATATACCTCCTGCAATACTTATCTCATTTTCTTCTGCCCAGTTTGCTCTTAATGTCTGTGAAGCCAATGCAACTTGATCAGTTAGCCTAATTTATTTGTGACCTCTGCAACCAATAAAATATCACACCCTCTGCCTGCTATTCATTCAGCTGCTCTAGTATTTTTAGTGAACATTAAAGAGCAAAAGGAGCCAATTGCAACAATAGTGTGTGTGTGTGTCTGGGGGGTGTCATTCTATATTCTGAGTTATATGAGCAATTTTGTCCTGAACTAAAGAGCACTGTACAATGTTTAACACCACCAAAGGCTTTCAGGAAACACCTACGGCTGTAGATTGTTTGAGTGGTCCCAGAGCCTTTTATAGAAAACAAGAGATTTTCCTAACTGTTTGTAAAGAATAGCACAATTTTATATGTATATATTAAAAACTGAACCACAGCATGCAACATTTTTCAAGATGGACTCTAATTAAAGAGGTTTGCTTCTATGAAGGAACTCTAAACTTGACGGATCCTTAGGAAGCAGAAAGGAAATGTACTATTTCAATCATACATCAGACTTGTTAAACAAAATATGGGCTTTTAAATATTATTTTGTCAGACCATTTTTTAAAAACGGTATTGCTTAGCAATAACAAACAACTTCAGAGAATAGCTATAGATTTTCTTCTTCTTCTTTTTTAAAAAATCAAAGTCTTTCAAACTAAACCATAACAAATGTGATTAATCTACAGTGTGGATATGTGACAAGCAGAGATCCAAAGGGTGTAATTTGATGCCTGATATTTAACAAAACTGTTTAGTCTGCTGTACATTTAATAACAGGAATTTGGCTTGTTCAGCTGGAGCGCTTCAGTGAAGTTATATATTAGCCATGTTTTACTTCCATGCAATGATAACAAAATCAGAGGAATAGGAGCAATGTGAGTGCTGAAACAAAGGCTGCCTATCACGCCGCAGAGGGGTTCAGATCTCTCTCACTTTCTTTTCCTTTTTTTATTTTGACAAAGTTTTTATTTCCACCGACTTGTCACATCATTACTCAAGTGTATTAGACAATCGGTGTCCCGGGCAGCTGGTGGGTTGTGGGGGGTTGCCTTAATACCCCAGAAAACACGAGCATGGAAGGACTAGATTGCATGTGGAAGAATCGCCTTGCTGCACAGTTAACCAAAAAACACACTAAAACCCATAGCCAGCTCGAACGAACTTTATTTTTACCTGCTGTTTACAATCATGATCTTAAGGGATTAAGGCCCTGACAGTGCCAGTTGAAGGGGTATGTAATATGTATCTGCATTTAACATTTCTGGAATGTTTTATACTGTCGTGGGTGGATAACACGGTCCCAGCTGAAAGAGAAAGCTTCTATGCATCAAGCCAAGCATCTGAAGACTCCTCAGCACCAGATTTATCAGTGAGCACGAAGGCTGACATAGTCTTGTCATCTTGTTTCCTAGCAGGGTAACCTTATTCAGAGATAGGGAACCATTTGCCCTCCATATATTGATGGACTACAACTCCCATTATCCCTGACCACTGGCAACGTAGGTGCTCACCAGGTTTCCTATTCCTGAGCTAAATAGTCCCAGGAAGCCAAAGTACTAAGGATACAAATAGAAATATAGCTGATAATTACAGGTTCATTTATAGGTTAAATTTATATGTTTAAATGTATTTTGATTATTTTGATTTTGGGTATGAATGTATGTCTGAACGTATGATTTTTGTTTGTTTGTGTTTTCTTTATTATTATTATTATTATTATTATTATTTGAATTTGTACGGTATTACCTTTTTTATGTTATATTATCATTTATATATGATTTTGTATGTTGTTATTTTTATGTTATTGTTTGTTTGGTGTGTTTGGCGAATGTATTTTAAGTTGAATTCTAATAAAGTTTATTTCAAATTTAAATAAATAAATAAAAAGGATACAATTGTCGTGGTGATGCTACCAAAACAAGAACAAAACCACCAGCCTGTTGGTTGAAGGCTTTCCTCCTCCCTGTTGCACTGCCTTTGAGCTGTCATCACATGGAATGTGGGTAGCCGGTGATGAGTTTTCATGCCTTGGTTGCAAGTGGTAGGGCCAGGGCGATTTACAACTTGATAGCCCCAATCCTTGTGGTTAATGCTTCCAGGCTAGACGGATGATGGGAGAGCTGCTGGCTAAATAAAAAACGTTTACCTTCTGATCCCCAGCACAATTCCTGATCTAAATCCCACCTACGCTCGGAGTCTATTAGGCACTCGTTCTTCCAAGCTGAAACAAAGGCAAAGGACTCTGTGACAATCTCAACAGCAGGGGGAGGTTTGGCATGGCCAAACTTTACGATGCTGCAGAAGCCAAGACACAGGGAAATGGTTGTGAACCATTGAAGTGCCTAAGCCCCCTTTTTGGGCTTGGCTCATGTGGGAGTTCCAGGCTATGGCAAAGGGGTGGCCATAGGAAGCAGGATTCTGGCACTGGGGGCACCCATATGTTTGGGACTACAACTCCCATCAACTTCACTCAAGTCCAATGGTCAAGGTTAATGTGAACTGTAGCGTGGACCTTCTAGGAGTCTGAGGGAAGGCTGCTCTATCCCAGCCAGATGGGTGGAGCATAAATAATAACATCATCATCATCATCATCAGATATGGAAGGATTGTATTTTCATGGAAGGGTACCTACCTGTTTGCCATGATGATGTAAAGAAAAATCCCCCCCTTTTTTGAAACTGCTTTTTGCTGGTTTCTTGCTTTTCACTTCTGCCAGTATCTGATTTTAACACATATTACTGGGAGCAGGGCGTGTGTGTGTGTGGAATAAACTGCTCCCTGGTAAGAACATGGCTAATGTATGGAAAAAGAAAGGGGTGGGTGGGGGAATTTAATGAAGTTTAAGAATACTGCACCTGGGTTTCCTAAGGGGCAACTATGGCTACGATTCTTTTCAAATGCAGATGACATGAAATAACTTTGCCAGAAAAACAAGGAAGGTAAGAGGGTGGAAAAGATGAATGCCTGGTGGGAAAGCATGTCTAAAGGGGAAAGTCTCTCCCACTCATATATCATTTCTCTTTTTCATTAGGAAATCTTAGAATAAACCATCTAACTTTAAGGAATTTAGATTTCCTGAGGGGCTGGGTGGGTTTTTTTTTCCTGACAGCATCTCTGTCAGAGCAAAAACTAATGAGAGTAGAAAAAAATAGATGCATCCTAAATTACAAGCTGACTAACCTGATGTTAAGCAAATGTATCTTTGTTTCCTAAATACAATCCCACAGGGATGACCTGGTTCAATGTAATTGGCTTATTCCTCACTTAGAACACACCTTTTTTTTGAAATATACAATGTAAAACTAAACATGTTTATATGGAAGAAAGTTCCAGAGGCCTATGGACCTAGTCCCAGTAGGTGTCTAAGATTACAGACTAAATGAGGCATCCCCAAACTGCGGCCCTTCAGATGTTTTGGCCTACAACTCCCATGACCCCTAGCTAACAGGACCAGTGGTCAGGGATGATGGGAATTGTAGTCCAAAACATCTGGAGGGACGAAGTTTGGGGATGCCTGGCCTAAATTCTAAACCTATTTAGGTAGTGGGGATTGGGGACTGGGTAAGTCCTCTGATTGGGGCTGTGATTGCCATCATTTAAAAAGTCTGCCCTATAGGAATAGGCCAAGGTGCTGCAAGAAAGGGTGAAGAGATATTGCCACTCTTCCTTTGAGCTGTTTGCACCATTCATGCCCCAGACCTGATCTGTGCTAGTTTGGGTCTTATCCAATGCTGTAGGCTAAGCTTACTGATCACTCAGCAATGGCTTGATGCATAACTAACAAACAGGATTAGAGCTGAACTTGGGGAGAAAAAATATCCTCAAGCAAACTGTCATAGTTCAAATGTATTTTTTGCAAAAATTCTCCCAGTTTGACTTTTGTCCAACAATTCCAATTATATTTAATGTGAGGACTTTAGATAAAAACAAGGCATAAAAGTACTGAGTTTGGTGCCATTATTGACTTTTTAAAAAATTATCGAGATATGAGATTTTTAAAATATATATATATCGTAAGAACATGAGAAGAGCACATAAGAAGAAGACAGTGGAACGGACTCCCTTGGGAGGTGGTGGACTCTTCTTCCTTGGAGGTTTTTAAGCAGAGGTTGGATGGCCATTTGTCACAGAAGCATTAGCTGAGATTCCTGCATTGCAGGGGGGTGGCCCCAATGACCCATGGGCAGGGGTGTACAAAGTGGGGGAGGGGTGGACCGCCCTGGGTGCCACTCTGGGGGGGGTGACAAGATGCCTCCTCCCAGCTTTAGAGCAGCCAAGGGCGCGCACAGTCCGTATTGGCTGCCACTCTCGCACGCCGTCCATAGGGTGTCGGCACGGGCTGCCTCTTGCACGGCGACCGTACGGGCTGCCGCACATGCGCAACCCGTACAGCCGCCGCACGCGAGCGGCAGCCCATATGGAGTGCACATACATGGGATGCCACACATGCACAGTCCGTACAGGATGCCGCACATGCGCACTCCGCACAGGCTGCCCTGCCCTGGGTGCCGGAGAGGGTTCCTCCGCCACTGCCCATGGGGTCCTTTCCAACTCTACAATTCTATCATTCTATGACTGTTGGGTCAAACCAAACGTCTGTCTACTCCAGAATCCTGTTCTCACAGGGGCCAACCAGAAGCCAACAAGCAGGGCATGAAAGCAACAGCATTCTTTCCACTTGCAATTCTCAGTAGCATGGAGTTTAAGCAGGCATAGGCAACATGGGCTCTCCAGATGTTTCGGAACTACAACTCCCATGATCCCTAGCTGACAGGGCCAGTGGTCAGGGATCATGGGAGTTGTAGTTCCAAAACATCTGGAGAGTCAAGGTTGCCTATGCCTAAGTTAAAGCATGCCATCATGACTACCAGCTGTTTATAGTCTTATGTTCTAGGGATCTGTCAAATCTCCCTTTAAAGTCATCCAAGTTGGTGGCCCTTATCTGGTAACAAAATCCATAGTTTAGCCATGTGCTTTGTGAAGAAGTGCACTTCCTTTTGTTTGTCCGAATCTTCCACCATTCATCTTCAATCAATGGCCTAGGTTCTAGCATCATGAGAGCGAGAAAGCAGGTTCTCCCCATAGAGGAGAGCATGGGTTGTGGAAGGGTTAATAAAACATGCCAGGGTTGGAGAGGCGGGTCAGTTTGGATGGCCACAGGTGTGATTGGTGGGTGTGCTGTTGCTGGGGAAATTTGCATGTAGTAAATGATTGATTGACAGCCTTACCCTATATATGCTTAGCGAGCAGCTTTCAGTTCCACTTTTGCTACTCGCAACGAATCTCCCACCCGCCCTCCTCCAGTTTTAGGCTTTGTTGCATTGACCTTGCAGTGCCTGTCTAGGGGTTGCCTGTATTCAGGGGCCTGGTAGGAATTTTGCCACTTGGCTGATTGGCTGGTGCCAGGTGGTTTTTGCCTACTACGCTGCAATAAGTCACAACTTGTAAGGTTGGCAGTTTGGCATTGGTTCAAATTGGATGGTGGAGGGGTACGGATTTTGGTTGGGCCTGCCCCTCATGGTTGCTGCTGCCTTTAGGGGTATTCCTCTAAAGGAATCCTGGGGCTCTACATGTTTGTCCGTTTATCCCCGTTAGGGGCCAGGGCCACGCATTTGTGCTCCTTGGGGAGCATCTGAGGGATGAGGTCAAGGGCGTGGGCCCCTGCCCCGATCTCTCCCAGAGGGTACTTACCTACTGGCTCCCCTACTAGGCTAGTGGGAGTCAGATCTGTCCCAGGCGGGGGACAGATGGTAAGAACCAATGCCTAAGCAACCACTCACATTCAGTTGTATTTAAATAAAGCTGTGGCCAAATTAATGCCAAAAACCTTAAACTTAAAATATTGTGTGAAGTGTGAGTTATTGGGGGGATGTCTTGGAACCTTGGCATGCAAAATATTTTTTCTGTCCCTCAGAGTCAAATGTCAGAAGCCAAACTTGAAAATATTTGAAATTTAAAAAATTGTATCCTGGAATTATTGAAATTTTAAATTGCACTCAATTTTATGATAGCTTTGAAATTGTGGAACGAAATGTGACTTTGGTTTGAGTAGTATATAACAGATTTTGGCTGATACGGGGACTGTTGTCATAGTACTGCAGTGTGAGAGATGCTGTTAATGGCCAGAATGATCTCTGAATTCTTCCTCCGCATCCAATGGGTGACTCTCAACCAGCTCACAGTTACAAACCTAGCCTTTGTGTTGTTTAAATAAATGGAAAGTACCTCATTTAGCATTGCATAAAACAGGTGCCCTATGGGATAAATGCATTAAGACATTATACCTATCGCAATTACATTTCCGCCTTCTGATGTGTATTCACCCGTGGCGTTTTGGCAATACACTTGCAGCTTTTATTTTACCTTTGGAGGAGGCGATTCCCTAAATGGGATGAGCAAACTGAATCATCTCCCTGAAGCCAATCCTGTAACATGCACTTCACCTCATCCTCCCTTACTTTGAATAACTTTGTACAAATGCGGCACCCAGGAAAAAGACATCCATCGGGCAAAATGAGAAAGCACAGAACCAGCAGAAAGGAGTACAAGAGGGAAAACATACAAAAGATCCCTTTATAATTCAGCGGATGAGCCTTAGTCCAACTTAGGAAGGGCAGTATGAGAGTCTGTGAAAACTGTTATCCCACTGCAGACTTCTTCCCAAACTCTGCTGAATTATTCTGTGAGTGTTAATGATTTTTAAAAGCCACTGACATGGCTCAGAGATTACATACTGTCTGCAGTATAAACAGTTATACAGAGTGTTTCAAGGACTTTTATTGCTTCTGGTTCCAAGCTTTCCCCTCTGCTAGTTAGGGTTTTGTGTGTTGTTGTTTTTTACAAGTGTCTATGTAACTATGCAAAATGTTCACAGATGTGCTATTGAGGGCAGTCTCCACCCCTGCCGGTTCACCCAGAGATGCTCTTTTAACCTCAGAAAACTCCTCTCTCCACAGTACTTAAAGGAATTCCTGTGGAGCAGGTGCTACTGATGGCAAGTTGACTCTGAGGGGTTCATCCACACCAGGCACCCCCAAACTTCGGCCCTCCAGATGTTTTGGACAACAATTCCCACCGTCCCCAACCACTGGTCCTGTTAGCTAGGGATCATGGGAGTTGTAGGCCAAAACATCTGGAGGGCCGCAGTTTGGGGATGCCTGATCCACACCATGCATCTCAATGACATTGTTTCCCTCAAATAATCGCGGGAACTGTAGTTTGTTAAGGGTGCTGTGAATTGTACTTTTGTGAGGAGGTGACATACAATTCCCAGAATTCTTAGGGGGAAGCCATGGCCGTTAAAGTGGACTAAATGTGCTTTAAATGTCTGGTGTAAAGTGTGTACTGAAAAGTCTACCTACAAGCAGCTTTCAACATTCTCAGTGGTCTGATTCCACATTCCTAGTTCAAGGTTAGACCCAAGGAAGAAAGAACCAGAGCTCCTTACAAACAAATGTTGACATCGGGAAGATGGAAAGGCTGGGGCAGCCACGAGCCTCAATGCCTTTTTTCCTTTAGGCCTATTTGGGTATTCCTACATACCTTTAAGAACTGTACACAGGGGGGGGGAGAGCAGGGCCAGCTACCCACTGCTGCATCCTGCTATCCCCACCCACCATGCTTTGGGAGGGGGGTTGTATATTGAGGGGGTACCTGCTGTATACAAGTAGCATCCCTTGTAAGAAGAGCCCTACCAAAGAGCCAAAGGCTCACCTTGTCCACCTAGTTCTTCTTTATCTCCACTACAATGGATACACAAAACTCCACCTGAACTCCTTCCGATTACTCCAAGCTGCACAATGAAACCCTCATAGAATCATAGAACTGTAGAGTTGGAAGGGACCCTGAGGATCATCTAGTCCAACTTCATGCAATGCAGGAATTTGCAGCTGTCCTGTATGGGGATTGAATCTGCAACCTTGGCATTATCAGCACCGTGATCTAACCAACTGATCTCTCCGGAATCACCCAGTCTATAAGCTTAAGAATTCTTAACTGACTTGTAATCTAACTGCACCACTGAGGGCTAGGGAGGTGGGAGGGTGGGGAATATGGGGAAGTTTCTTTTTTGTTATTACGCCTTACTTAATTGTTTTCATTTTTAGCTTCGTAAAACTATAAAAGCCAATGAAAATATGTTTTTTTAAATAAAAAAAACATTTGCTTCTCATGCAAAAAATGGGGAGAGGCAATTAGAGGCAGCTGTAACAAATGAAGACCCCTTTTGGATGTGAAACAACACACAACTAAGCATCACATGGAAGGAGCAACACTTTTGTACTTCTCAGACTGTGCCTATTTAATTTTTCATATACTCAGTTGGGGAAATGCGAATTGGCTGTGATCTGCCTTTTGCATCTTGAGAGCATAACTGAACAACGAAATGAACATAAGCCCATTTACCATCCAAGGTGTGGTAGCACTGTGGGCCAGCGCCCCTCATTGTGAACCGGCATTGAGTCCTGAACACTGGGGCTAACCTGCCTTGCCTGCTGGAGCCTCAAACCCAAGCCTGCCTGTGAAATTGACCAATAGCAGGCAGGCTGGAAGGTGGGCCTTTCCCAAGGGGCGGGCCTAACGGAACAGAAGGCTTCTCTTGGGTCCACTCCTGGGGAATAAAAAGCAGCACGCCCTGGACTTGGCACCCAGTTATTCACCAGATCTCCCACTTTCCCTCCCTTTGTATATTGGTTTTCTTGTTTGTGCTTGACCTTGCTATGGACCTCGTTGGCTGCCGTCTTCGAGGCCAAGCAGGATATTTTTCCCCATCCGACCAATTGGCTGTTGTCTGGCAGTTTTACCTACCTCATAGCAACCATTACAACTTGGCACTTCAGGTAAGCCTTGGTTAGAAGGGAGGTTGTAGCCTCTGCCTGCGCCTCTGAGGGAAACAGTATCCCATTAAAGGGATCCCAGAGGAATTGCTTCCATCCAGATGCCCAGCTGGGAGCTAGGACCAAATCACTCCTCAAGACAGCGATCTCTCAGGGCCAATGGTTATACCCAATGCCTATGGCAAACCTCTGACACCCGTAAGCAGTAAAGTTGTAGCCTTATTTGACCCAAATTCTAATGTGTCTTGTCTGCTTATTCCTGGTAGATGGGGCAACAGGGTGGGGTGGGGCCTTGGCACAAAACTAATGTTTATCCTTATCCGCATCAGAATTGACAACCGATTGCCTTTCGCACTCCTATCTTCTTACCTGATAACATGTTATCTGTTTTCAGTGAAGGAAACTTCAAAGTCATTTCATGTTTGTGCCTGTGAATCATCAGGTGATCCTCTGTTGGAAAACGCTGCCAAGCAAACACAAAAGGAAGGAAAGATTTTGTTTCTGAGTATATGTCTGGCAAAGGACATGATTTTTGTTTTTAAGGTAACTGTTTCAGCCATTACGACAACACGGTAACAATGTGGGAAGGGCTGGGATCCAATGAGGCAATGAGTAAAATTCATCTTTACCCATCATTTAAGAGAACCTATTTTCTATAAGGATAAAGGCACATGTAAATGTATTTCTCTAGTGGTGGTTGCTTTGGTGGTTAGTGGATTTTTTGGTTCTCCCTCCCCTTTCTCTATACTTTTCAAGGTGTGCTTAGACAATAGTCTATGGAGATCATCATAAATATTAATAGTAATATTTCAGTGTTGGTATCAAAGTAGCCAAAACACCACGATCAATGCACATAAAACCCACGGGAATGCCAAGGTTTGTCATAATAATTGTAAGGCCATGGAGAATCCTAAGGGGAAGGAAAAGCCCAAAACAGCTCAATGAATATTAGAATGCAGATTATTTTGGGAAACTAGATTATGACTCCACACTGTGACATTTTGTTTCAGGAGCCACTTGTTATTACTGCGCAAGATGTCCCCAAAGGGCTGGAGTTATTTTATTTTATTTTTCTTATTTATTAAAAGGTTTGCTCTGCTTTTCATCTCATCTGGGTCTCAAAGCAGTTTAAAAGGTAAAGGTAAAGGGACCCCTGACCGTTAGGTCCAGTCACGGATGACTCTGGGGTTGTGGCGCTCATCTCCCTTTATTGGCCGGTGTACAGCTTCCAGGTCACGACTAAGCCATTTCTGGTGAAACAGAGCAGCGCACGGAAACGCCGTTTAGCTTCCCACCAGAGTGATACCTATTTATCTACTTGCACTTGGTTGGCAGGAGCAGGGATTGAAAAATGGGAGCTCACCCCATCACGGGGATTCGAACCGCCGACCTTCTGATCGGCAAGCCCTAGGCTCTGCAGTTTAGGCCACAGCGCCACCCGCAGTTTACAGAGAATAAAAACATAGGCAAATGTAAAACATACATTCACTGGACTAGTGACAGCTGTATAGCTTAGCTACATAATTGTGTTACGTGGCTTTGTTTATTTATTATTTCTATCTTGCTTTTCCTCCCACAGGATCTTTGGGGTGGTGGTACAGCATCCTAAATATAGTTTCTATCAGTGGTTCCCAATTACCGTAGCTAAGTACTGCGGACTTCCTGTTTTTCAAAAGCCAAGCAATGACTTTTGAAAATGTTGGAATCTCTGTGGTAGTTCTTGTTAGGTGAATGGTGTCTCCTACTTAAGCATGGTCCCACAAAATGAGATGCCCTGGACAGTTGATGGCTAGGTGCCACAGACTCCCTGAAGTCCACAGGCCACCAATTGGGAACCCCTGATTTATACAATAACAACATCTGAAACGAAATATCCAAACAATATCAAACAGCCTTTTAAAACCTGTAATAAATGTATAAAAGACCCGATATGTGTTAATACACCAGAAGATGTTATGCTACAACTATAGGCTTGGTTAGCATCCCTAGCCGTTCAACTCACCTGTGAGCAGCCTGGGGCACTGCAGACAAAAGGCCTCTCCTGTTCCAAATTCATCTTTGATTCCTCATGAATCTACATGTTAAAAGGAAAGGAGGGAAAGGGAACCCCTGAACTTCAGAAAACATGGAAAGTATAGTTGTCTGGGCCCCCATAAAAAAAACCACCAACAACACACAGAAACTTTACTACCCACCCTTAACTCCTAAAATCAAACTTCCTAGCGTCTGCTCATAAGTGCCCTTCCAGAGCATATTTGTGCACTTAGAACGAAGACAGAATTATCCTGTCAGAGGAAATTTCTATTTGGAGAAAAAATATTCTCAGTGTTATTATTAGATAATACTATGAACGCTATTCAGAAATGTCACAAATTAAATACTGTATACCTTTTTACCTTTGCCTCTTCTAGTGATTTTTTATCACTTCAAACATAATGCTTAAGAGCCTTTTCTAAGACTCTGAAGTGATTATCTTGAGCACTGATTAAGTATTAAGAAGATAAGATTAAATATTATTTATTGATGTATTTATTAAACTTATATCCAGCACGTTCCTCCAATTGGTGGTGGAACCAGGATGGTGATCATCAAACAACAATATGAAAACCTCTAAAAACAGTTCTAAAAAACCAGCTGCTATAAAACAGTTCAAAAACAACCTTCTAAAAATAAAATTTAAAACTCCTAAAAGCAATTAGGTACTCTCTAACTAATAACCAAATCCATGAGTAAACAGGAATCTTTTTAGATTTCTCCTAAAAGTTTATACTGAAGGAAATGGAAGCACTTCAAGAGGGAGGGCACTGCACAAGTTGGGGACCACCACCAAGAAGGCCCAGCCGTGGGTCACCACCAACCACTAACTGGGCCTCCTTTGCTGATCATAGGGCTGAAGATGGTTGATATTGAGGGAAGCACTCTTTTAATTTGATCCATTCCAATATAGGGTTGGATCCAGAGGCACTTCCTCCATAGCAGATCAAACCCTTGCTGTCCAAATAATGAGTGTAATGAAATAACCTCTGAAGGTATACAAGGACCTTTTTGCATGAACAAACAAAGCATATATAATCCACCTGTTATCCTTTGCATGAATTTATTGAAAATAATATTCCATCATTCTGTCCCCACATTGTGGATGAGGGGAGAAAACAGACTTTACACAACCTGACAATCGAGCCACTGCATCTCTCTCTCTCTCTCTTTTAATGTTTGGAAAGATGCAATGTGACTTCAGCACAGGGAGAAGGGGGAAGAGCTGAAATATTGCCAAACAAGTGGCAATATTAAGAATATACTATATATTTTGGAATGTTGAGCAGGAGCATTCTTTTTGGGGGGACAGGGGGTTTACATAAGCCTCAATTGGTTATATAATGGGAAACTAATACCCTAACTTGCAAGTAACTGGATCCTTGTTGGAGAAACAGATTTGACCATGTCACCCCATGGAAAAATTTGCTTCACTTCTGGCAAATGTACGGTAGTCCTTCTGGCAAACATTCCTTCTGGCAAATGTAGTCCAAAGTTGCCTTCCATTGCTTTGCTACCTTCATCCATAAAATAGCAACTCATGCTTATTAAATTTAGAACTTCCAAGGAGCTTGTTCAACAAATTACATCCATTTCATCTACTGTATATCTGAGTCATTCTGATTCAATTTTACAGTGGTATTTGTTAGTTCAAAAATTTGGAGATTCTGTCACATTATTGTCCCATTTTCGGGATTGGCACTCTTCGTTGAGAGCTGGTGGAAGTGTGGGAAGTTGATATTCCACTCCCATATTTCATTGCATTGTGACTTGCGCTTGTATTTTTGCTGGCTGTTGTTGCGATAGTTTAAACAATTGTAGATTATATACATTTGGACTTCTCTAGTTATCAAGGCTATTGAACCTTATAAGTGACACCAGGAAGGTAGATCTGCAAATGGTTCACATGCTCGTGTTTCATTGGCTTTTACCAATCATTGATTTGGAGGAGGGGGAGATTTCCAGTAGACTCATGGCATCATAGAATTGTAGAGTTGAAACGGACCCCCAAGGTTCATCTTCTAGTCCAATGCCCTGTGACACAGTGTAGTACACACTGATGCTTGGAATGCCCCAGAAATAATAGCCGACAGCCACATCGGACGTTCGGTTTCTGAAAAATGTTCGAAAACCGGAGCACTTACTTCTGGCATTTGAGAACCAGGATGTTTGAGAACCAAGGCATTTGAGAATCAAGGTACCACTTTATAGTGGTTTCTTTCTGAAATAGACTAATGCCATGCTTGCTTGCTTGCTTATATTACATTGGACAACTCTAATATGGATATGCATCAAGACGCCATAGAAATCTCTTACTTATCAGAAATTAACAATTCCAAAAATACCCTTTTTCATTCTGTGTTAATAAATTTTGTATTAGTGAAAGGCTTTGAGAAACTTACACTTTACATTTATTAGAAGAAGGTACCACACTGTCCTGCTCACATTCTTCAACTCTGGGTCAAGAGGCAAACTTCAAGCGAAGAGTCTGTTGCTATTTCAACACAGGCCTTTATTGCTCTGCTGATGCAATCTAAGTAAGAGGGAAAAACTGGTGAGAACATTTTATGGCAACCCACAAACAATTGTCTTGGATCAAAATAACTGTTTGCAGTAGGGCAGTATTCAGTTCAAATATTAAATAGTGTTACTTTTTCTCAGTGGAAGCTGACAACCGAACATATCTTAATCTGAATAAAACTACAGGATTATCTATGAACGTGGGACTAGATTTTCTGTAACATGTGAAACAGACTTGGCCATAATTTTCTGGAGCTTTAGGAATTTTAACACAAGAAGTAATTCTCAATGAAATTATGGAGACATTTTTATAAAAGGAGTTAAGGCAATATATACTGAACAATCAGCAAAATTGATAGTAAATAATGTAGTGGCTGAGAATTGCAAAATAACCAAAGGAACTAGACAAGGTAGTCCACTGTCACCTTTATGGCTTATACAGTGGGACCTCAACTTATGAATTTAATCCATTCCGAATGCACACTCGTAGGTCGAAAACTTCGTAAGTCGAGTTTCCCATAGGAAAAGCGGTTTTCCATAGGAATGCATTGGAAACGGAAAAATTCGTAACTCGAGGAATCACATCTAGCCGCAAACGGGTTTTCCGTTCAGATGCCGAAAAAATCGTAAGCGCGCCACCACTTTTTCCGCTCATAAATCGAAAATGTCGGATGCCGAGTACTTCGTAAGTCGAGGTCTCACTGTAATAGTTTTAGAAGTTTTGGCACAAATAATAAGATGTCATCGAGAAATTAAAGGAACTGGGGTGGAATAGAGACAATATATATTAAAAGCTTTTGCAGATGATGTGGTGATATCTGTAGGAGAACCAATAGAGTCAGTCCCAAAAGCACTAGAAGATTTTTTTAAAAAAAAGAAATAGCAGGTCTTAAAATTAATAAAGATAAAAACAAACTCCTGGTAAAAAATATATATATATTTCCTGGTAGGGAAAATGGGGACATTCCAGGATCAAATCAGATGTCACAATGGCTTTCGTAACTCCAGAACAGTCCCTGGGAAATCAGGACACTTGGAGGGTATGATAGCAGCAGATGCATCTTAAGTGCTGCTCACAGGTCAACAGTTTGGGGTCCTAAGAAATCAAAGGCTGGCCTTGGAGAATCACCTAGGACAGCACTTTGTACAAAGCAGAACTTTTGCAGCTAGTGCAGCAGTAGGTGGAATTAACTTTCCCTCCTCAACCCGCCTTGACATAGATGTTCCTGCTGCTCAGGAACATGAGGCGAAGTAAAGCTGGTTGGTACAGATGCTACAGGAAGACCAAAGGAACAGGTGATGGTGGAAGACCAGCTTGTACAACAGGAAAACAGGGTGGAATTAAGATACTTTGCAAACATTTTCATCCTTGTGAAATTTGCCCACCCTTTCAGGATTCTTTGTGTCAGATTTCATTAAAAAGAAATCAGCACGGGACTATACAAAAGACACAGCAGACCGAAGAGTTCAAAGATCAAGTACAGATAGGATTGAGACTGTGCAGAATGTCAATATCTCCACAAACCCTTAGTCTGTAGGAAGCATATCCCACTGAACTTAAGTACCGTAAGTGAAATTAGGGTTGATCAGCTTCCTTCTTCTTTTTCTTCTTCTTGCCCAAAGTTGTTGAGCTAAAACATGAGTTTTTGAGCTATTTTTAATTAAAGTCATCAAAATCTACACTACTGACATGGGCCATACACCAGGATTTCCCCAGACATTTCAGCAATTTCCACCCAGACACTGTTTACGAGGACTGAATGCTGGCTATGTCCAGGAAATTCCGGACGTATGGTATATAGTAAAATATATGGGAACTGACATCTTAATATCAGAATCAAAACAATTGTGCTTGTAATCATTATATGCCAGTTTCTGAAAGTATTAGCATAGTTGTGCAAGTGAAAAGAAGCTTAGGGTTTAATGTAGATGTTAACAACATCTCTCAAAATTTATTGCACTGTAGTGACCAAGTAAAGCACGGTATTGGCAGCCTACATATGCTAGGAAACCCACCGCATTGTTGAAGCCAGACACGCCGATGAAATATCACTCACTCTGCACAGGGCAGAAAGATACATGGCATTCAGACGGAATGAGTGTGCATAAAGATCAGCTGAAGACAGAACTGTGTTCAGGTCAATATTGTTTAATATGTATTCTCTAATGGGTAATTCACATAGCTATGGAGGGGGAGTGTATTCTGACTTTTCCATAATCTTCACAAACTGACTGTGATAGGATGTGTATATATACATACATATCAAAATAGGCAACTCCTGCAGCCAAGGTGGTGCAAAACCTATTGCTCTCCTTTCCTTTGGACCACATCAGCAAGGCTGAGAGGAGGGTCTTGTTGTCTGGGCAGCCCAGGACCTCCATACACAATGCCCAAGCTTATACCACAGAGAGGTCACTTCAGTGCTGCTGAGGCAGCAAAAACAACGCAGGAGGCAGCACTTATGAGTTACTGGTATCTATAGCCACAGTAGGTGCTGTGATTCTCCAGCAGTTTAACTTCACCCCCGGAGGCGCATTCCGTTGTCTCTCAGATGCCAATGATACACAATAGGGGGGAAGGGACTTTTCGCATATACAGTGGTACCTCAATTTAAGTACACAATTGGTTCTGGAAGTCTGTACTTAACCTGAAGCGAACTTTCCCATTGAAAGTAATGGAAAGTGGATTAATCCGTTCCAGACGGTCCTCGGAGTATTCAATCTGAAGTGTACTTAACCTGAAGTGAACTTTCCCATTGAAAGTAATAGAAGGTGGATTAATCCGTTCCAGACGGGTCTGCGGAGTACTCAACCTGAAGCGTACTTAACCCAAAGTATGAGTGTAATTGGTTCTGGAAGTCCGTACTTAACCTGAAGTGAACTTTCCCATTGAAAGTAATGGAAACTGGATTAATCCGTTCCAGATGGGTCCACAGAGTACTTAAACTGAAAGTACTGAAACCGAAGCGTACTTAAACCGAGGTATGACTGTACTGGAAATGAAACCCCAATATTGTTGTAATGTTCTTGTGTAGATTAACCCACCACCACCACCCCCATCTCAAAACACGTGCTTAAAATTGAACGAGAGAGATTACAATGCCCAGGTACATCTTCAGTGGTACTGCCAAGTTGGAAGGAACTCTGAGCAAGATTCCCCTCTGGCAGGAAGGAGGGATGTTGCCATGACTGCTCAAACCCTTCCCCCCTAACCCTTCCCACCCTAACCCTCCCCTGTGGCACCTCCTTAACTGCTCTAGCACCCATAGCCTGCCAGCATGGCCCTTCTGTATCCAACCCATGTTCCCCATACATCAAAATCAACTTAGCCACAACCCCTCTTCAATGCCTTCCTGTCTATACCCCAAGGTAGCCCACTCATAGACCACCTCAAGCTCTTCCCACATTTCAAACTCAGAAACTAGGCCAATGCAGGGCAGGTGCTGGTAAACAGCCTCTCTCACTATCTTAGATCCCAAGCCTCACTGTCAATCTGTCATGGGGTTAGTGAATATACATTGCAAAGCATGGATCCAAACACAGCCAGGAGCAAATTACAGACATATTTAAGTAACCTGAAGTCTGGGGGTTTTGGCCCTTCAGATTTTCCGCAGGTTTGGAAACACCACCAGATCACACAAAAGAATTCAAAAATACAACACGTTAAACAACAAGCCCACTCCTCAAATGACCACTCCTCAAATATTTCAATATATAGCCCCCCCCCCCCTGCTCACTTTGTATCTTACCCTTGTGGGTATATCAGATTAGCACAACGTTGCCGTTGCACAACTGCTGGAAAGGAATGGCGTGAAATCACTGAACCCTGTTCTCCTTTCAGTCTTTGCATAAAAAACAAATAGCTAAATAAAATATCTGAAAAATTTGTACGGCTTAACTCGTAAGAATATCACGCAGTCTTGTTTCCTGTTCCAATGTTATTCTTGAAGTGGGCTGCAGTCAGAATCTGATTTTCATCGAGCTATTATTATTTGCAGCTGTGCGACCTTCTTAACCCTGTTTCAAAAGTGACATTTCAGCCTTCAGCTTCATCCTGACTGGATGTTGCAGAGTTTTCAACCTTGCGATTAACCCTTAAGAAAGGGACAGAGTAATTGTCGTACATCCACCCAGTCTAGGTCAGAGGCTCAGCCTTGAAAACTACTCACTATGGGCATATTTGTTTTCCATGGAGAAATAATACGTAAAAAAAAAAAGCAGCTTCGATGGAATGTAAAATCCACATGGATTCACGAGAAATATCCATGAAAAAGAGAGGAGGGGAATCTAGTGCCCTGCATGCTGATCTCTCTTAGAAAGTCCACATGCCAGACATTGGTTCTTCATGCTTGACTTGGGGCAACTTCCAATGTTACGGGACAGACAAATTTCTGTTTGTCTACACTACAGCATGCTTCATAAGCACTCTAAACCATGAAGGAGGGAGATGCATGCCAGCCTTGATGTTTATCATGCATCTTCAGTCACGCACCAGCTCCTCACTATACATTATTAAGTGTTTGATGAAAGAAACAAGCAGTGAACAAATGGGAACTTGCCTTGCCTGTGAATCTTGAAGTATCCCGTAGCATTTAGCCCAAGTTCCTGTGGGCATTATTCCCAACTCCCCTCGAGTTTTGTTTCCCCCCCATTCCTAGAAGTTAGCATTCTGTGGACCCCGGTTACGCTCAAGTCTTCTCTGGGTTCTTTGTGGGGAATTGTTTCTACAGATTCGTCCCGTACTACTGCAAACTTCAGAGTTGCACTCAATCTGCTGACAGCTCTCTCTTGTGTGTGGCTGTCGTTCGCCGGTGCTATTTTTCTAGAACTACCATGAAACGTCCCTCATTGTCTTAGACTGGCAATGGTGCCCACCTTAGAGGTGTTGGAACTGAATTCTGGCAAGTTCCGGTTGGGGAAATAAAGCCTTGATTGTCGCTATTTTGCCTGCATAAGTCACAGAGGATGGAGAATTGAACTGGAATCTCGAATGGACTGAGCTGCCTAGTGAAGACATGCACCCAGTTCAGACCAAGGTTTCTTGCTTTGAGCACACAAGCCTTGTGTTTACATGCTCCCACACTTGAACACAAGTGGAGAAAGGTTTTTAACTTCCATTCCTAGTCCACACACACACACACACACACACACACACACACGTTTCCCATTTTCAGCAAACTCAGTTTGATATCCTGGTTTGATATCCATCCTGGCTTGCTACCTAAATGTGGCTCGTACAAACTACAAACTCCCATATTAATCAGAAACAGGAAACTGATGTTTAAGGGGCCAAAAAACAAGACAAGAAGCTTTAAATTGCTGCCCTGTGCACATGAAGGCAAGTGCAGAGGCCTGAAGGCAAGTGCAGAGGCCTGATTCTCATGCTGACTTGTTTCTAACAACACATCTTGCATCCTTACACACTGGTCATCATTGTCAACCTCTGCAATTTGCCCAGCTTGATACAAAGGAATGGCCTGCAAACTTACATTTTCTAGCTTCTACACTAAATGCATGAGGTCGGGATTTTTGCTTTTACAGGTACGCTATAGGAAGAAAGGTGGCGCTGTGGGTTAAACCACAGAGCCTAGGGCTTGCCGATCAGAAGGTCGGCGGTTCGAATCCCTGCAACGGGGTGAGTTCCCGTTGTTTGGTCCCTGCTCCTGCCAACCTAGCAGTTCGAAAGCACCTCAAAGTGCAAGTAGATAAATAGGTACCGCTCCAACGGGAAGGTAAACGGCGTTTCCATGTGCTGCTCTGGTTCGCCAGAAGTGGCTTTGTCATGCTGGCCACATGACCTGGAAGCTGTACGCCGGCTCCCTCAGCCAATAACGCGATATGAGCGCCACAGCCCCAGAGTCGGTCACGACTGGACCTAATGGTCAGGGGTCCCTTTACCTTTACAGGCAGAAAGCAAATGCACCTTCTTTTTAAGCACTGAGATGGAAGACATTACCAAAATGAAACTGCATTAAATTAAGTTATATTCATCATGCACATACAGTGGTCCAGTATAATGAGCTTTTTCTTATTTGCAATCTACTATGTCCTCCAGTAGACTTCAGCCCACACATATATCTGCTACCTTCATGGTCTATTTCATGCATCTGATGCAGGATACTGCCTACACAAACTTGTGCCACAATAAACCAGTTAGTCTCTCAAATGTCATAATGATCATCTTGGTTGATTTATTTTCTGGGGGGCAGTAAATCCATTAGCATGGCTAGTTTTCTGGAATTACTCTAAAAACAGTATCATTCAAAACATGGTGAAGGAAGAGTTAATGGCAAACTTTGTTACCAGTTTCTCCCTGCCTGAGTAAACCCTCCCACCAATTTTCAGGATCATTGGAATGAAATGGAGTATGATGTTTTTCCTTCTGTCCAGCTGAAGTGCTTGTTTTAAAAACAGCTAGCATCAAGCTTTCCACATATGTACACATACAGGATTCATTATTACACTTGTGGCTGTTTGTGCTGCTATGGTAAAGGACCTGTCACCCATATTTTCCTGGATTAAAATATTTCCAAATGGGTCTGAATGCTAGGAAGAATTCTACATGTGTGGCTTTCTAAACAGGCCTTAGCATGATCGATGGCTGGAACCTCAAATCTCAGTGGTGCTTTTAGTGTAGTTTTATGCAATTATATGTAAATGCTGACTGCATACAGAAATACAATCGAACTGGAAACTTATTTATTTTTTTAATGGAAGAGTCCTCTATCAATCTATATAAAACAAAATGTCAAAAATTGTGGCAATCTTCTGAGTTCTCCAGAATTCTTCATCAGGGAAAAATTTGTTAAAGAAAGTAGGGACTGGGGCAACAAGGAAAGCACACGCACACACGCGCACACACACACACACACAATTATGCTGATGTTGTAGCCACAAGTTCAACTTGTACACTCAGTTCCAAAATGGAGGTTGCAGAATAAGTCCCTCCCATGTGACCTCCAAGGGATCATAGATTGTAGGATAAGGAGAGGGACAAATATTCAAAAAATGAGAGTACCAAAAAAACTTATTATAGGCTTTCTTTTCGTAGATATAGATATAAAAACAGAAAACAGTACAGAATCATTGAATGGAGAAAGTATCTGAAACAGATTTTTTTTAAAGGACAGAACAGAGATCAAATACTATGTTAGATACAGATCCCAATTTCCCTCATGGACTTACTCTGGTGAAGTTTTACGTCCATCTTCCAAATCTAAACATCACCTTTGGGATGCAAGAAGAGAATTTCCCCTAGTGTAGTTCACGGTGTTCATGAATTAAAAATTCCCAGAGAGTGGAGAATTACAATTCATGGCTCAGAAGCCAGTTACATATCTCCAAACACTTGAGCTGAGAAAGTAGATAGACATTAATGGGGTGTACCAGATGGCGCTGTGGGTTAAACCACAGAGCCTAGGGCATGCTGATCAGAAGCTTGACGGTTCGAATCCCCGTGATGGGGTGAGCTCCCGTTTCTCGGTCCCTGCTCCTGCCAACCTAGCAGTTCGAAAGCACGAAGTGCAAGTAGATAAATAGTTAGGAAGGTAAACAGCATTTCTGTGCGCTGCTCTGGTTTGCCAGAAGCGGCTTTGTCATGCTGGCCACATGACCTGGAAGCTGTACACCGGCTCCCTTGGCCAATAAAGCAAGATGAGCGCCGCAACCCCAGAGTCGGTCACGGTCAGGGGTCCCTTTACCTTTACCTTTTTACCAGGGTTAGGGGGCAGGCCTTTGGGGCATAGCTGCCAAGTTATCCCTTTTTTACAGGGATTTTCCCTTATGCTGAATAGGCTTCCTCGTGAGAAAAGCGAAAACTTGGCAGCTATGCTTTGGGGGAAGAAGTCAAGAAACCCACTCCACTGAATGAAGAGGAGGGTCCCTCAAAGTAGTACACCTTAGCATTAAAGAGGACCCGCTACAGAAGACTGCAAAACCCAGAGCGTAAACTACCTAAAACTGTGCCATCTGCATGTTGCAGGTTATGACCTAGAGAGCCTAAAATATAAAAAAGACAAGAACAGGGATTGCAGTACTGTAAACTGGCAAAGCAAGAATGGGAAGTAGCAGGAGATATTGGGGAGTGGGTTGGGGAGAGAGAAGGCTGGAGAAATATGAAAAGTGGTAAAGGAATATGACTCCCATGGCCATGCGATGATTTTAGTAAATGACTCTCAGGTGCAGTGAAGGCTGGTCCAGTAGGGTGAATTGGGTGCTCCTCCACCAGCCTCAGCCTGTCCTCACCCACCTACCTCCTTACTTGCAACCAGTTCAGTGGGTCATTAAGAGAACCTCACCGAGCAACAGTTTTCAGAGTGGCTTCACAATTTATCCCTCTTCACTGGAAACACTGGAAATATTAGCTCTGTGAGGAGAATAGAGGTCTCCTAACAATTCTTAGCGCCCTACACAAACTGCAGCTCCCATAACTTTAGAACTTTAGAACTTTTAGTAGTATTAGGTAAAGGTAAATAGAAATACTTTATTGTCACTGTTTACAGTGAGATTAAACGATTCCCCTTCCCCCACCACCTCAGTCCTCAGGGACCCCTGACAATTAAGTCCAGTCACACTTTAAAGGCCGAGGGAGCCGGCATTTTTCCACTTCCGCACAGTTTTTCCGGGTCATGTGGCTAGGATGACTAAGCTGCTTCTGGCGAAACCAGAGCAGCGCCCAGAAATGCAATTTGCCTTCCCGCCGGAGCAGTACCTATTTATCTACTTGCACTGTGTGCTTTCAAACTGTTAGGTTGGCAGGAGCTGGGACCAAACAACGGGAGCTCACCCCGTCGCAGGTATTCGAACTGCCGACCTTTCGATCGGCAAGCCCAAGCAGCACAGTGGTTTAACCCACAGCACCACCCACGTATTACAGGCCTTTAAATGTATGGTGTGAATGTGGCCCAACTTAGGCAATATGGATTCCATGGGTCAGTCAGGACTGTTTGGGCACAATAGTGCTAGAGGGCTATGGAATGATGCTCCCAGTGTAACACATTTGATGCCCACTGAAACATTTCTGAGGTAAATAAATTTGTGCATAAGTTGCCTTCCTTGGGTCCCATCTGGGGACAAGGTGGGGTATAAATAAATATATAATAATAAGTAATTTAAAAGTGTGCAAAGGCCAGAGAAGGCAATGACTGCTCCAGGGAGAGCTCTTAGCAACATCTGGTAAATACACAACACTTGAGATGCTTTCTCGTATGGTTGCAGGTGGGGCCCTGTCAAAGGGCTGCCCTCTCATTTTTATCCATGGGCTCATTGCATGTGGCGTTGTGACTTACAAGCAACAACTTTCCTTGCTGAACACCAAGCAACCGTTCCTGTTGTTGTTATTTGTCTACAGTTCATTAAGAGGTTTCCCTCCAAAAATAATATTGACAGAAGGTTTAAAAAAGAAAAGAAAAAAAGATTGTACTGTATTTCCAGTATGCTAATTGCTTTAGTTTACAGTACACCAGGAGATAAAAGAATGGGCCTACCTTGAGCGTAAATAAATAGCTGGCTTTCTGAAGAGAAGGAGGGGGAAACATGAAAGGCATCCTGGGGAAAACAACAACACGAGCCTTTTCAGCTGACTTTCATACCAAGAACAGATGTAAGGTTCTCCTCTCCACCCCCCACCCCAATGCAAACTTTGAAAAACATTTCCAGGCACCTTTTGCCTCCTGGTTCATCTTTCTGAAGTTTCTAAAACCAACAAGGGACATACAGCGCAATGTTGCAATGTGGGTATATCTATACCAGCTTTAAAGACAAGATCAGCCTGAATCCCTCAGCCTAAATGAGAATTCCTAGGGACAAATGAGAACTGATGGGGAATGCTGGTCATTTATAACTCACCAGGTAAAGGTAAAGGTAAAGGGACCCCTGACCATTAGGTCTAGTCGTAACCGCCTCTGGGGTTGCGGCGCTCATCTCGCATTATTGGCTGAGGGAGCCGGCGTACAGCTTCTGGGTCATGTGGCCAGCATGACTAAGCCACTTCTGGTGAACCAGAGCAGCACACGGAAATGCCGTTTACCTTCCCACTGGAGCGATACGTATTTATCTACTTGCACTTTAACGTGTTTTCAAACTGCTAGGTTGGCAGGAGTTGGCACCGAGCAATGGGAGCTCACCCCGTCACGGGGATTCGAACCGCCGACCTTCTGATCGGCAAGCCCTAGGATCTGTGGTTTAACCCACAGCGCCGCCCGTGTCTCTTTTAACTCACCAGGTAACCTTTGATTATTCTGTTGCTCCTAATCAAACAGGGCCATAAAATACCTCACTCCTCCAAAAACATCTAATTACAGTATTTACAGTACAGTATTACAAAAAAATTAATTACAGGAACCAGTATTTATATGAACCATTATATTTGGTAGGTTAGTACAGTATTATAAAATGTGGATCTAGACACCGGCAAGTGGATTTCTGCTCATAAAATGTGGCTTTCCAATCTGCTCCTTCCCACTATAGTTCCTTCCTTGTGTACCATCCCTTCTCCCACTGCTCCTGAGGCTGAATAATTCTCCAGAATGGTGCTTAGGGTGTGGCAGTTGCCTACCTACATGGCCCCAGGGCTGGTGTCAGAACATGGCATTTCTCAGCAGCTCCAGAAAGCTCAAGGAAGACTGTGACACATTTCTCACAGTGCCCTGATCCTATACTATAGCAGGGGGTTGCACAGGAGCACTGAAATAAATTTAAATTCCTTGCCACCTGGTGCTCAGAGTTCTAATGTTGCTGTTCACTGTCTAATAAGCCTCCACATCAAGGCTCATGATCTGTGTGTGTGTGTGTGTGTGTGTGTGTGATAATATAATAATAGTTACAGGTAGGTAGCCATGTTGGTCTGACGCAGTCAAAACAAAATAGGTGCTACTGGAAGGATTTTTTTAAATTTTGTTTTAATATAATAATAATAATTTATTATTTATACCCCGCCCATCTGGCTGGGTTTCCCCAGACTGTACAACTCTGTCCAAAGACCTTCCTCAACCATAATTCTCATTGCACATTCTCACATAGACCCAGTTTTTTGCATCAATCCACATAAAGTATCTGAGAGGATCTCCCAATATTTACACCTTTAGGAGCTACGTCCATGAATTCAGAAATTCTGTGTACATGTAAACCTGCCCTGAGACAGTCAGAATCCTGTTCTGATTGGATCCTTGTTCCACCTTTCCTCTTGGGAACTGCCTCATAAATATAACATGCTTTTGGAAATAGCTTATCTCCAACTTCTATGGCCAAGGACAAGAGTAGCTAGTGTGGTAACTCCTGATGTTGTGGATTACAGTTCTCATCATCCCAGACATTGACCAAGCTGGCAAAGGCTGATGGGAGTTTGTTCCAAAACATCTGGAGGTACATTGGTCCCCCCTTCAGCCCAGGGAACTCTGACCTCTTCCACAAACAGAACCCAGGCTTAGTTCAGGAAAGGATGATCTGTACATTGAAGTACTTTAGGATTTCTGCTGATAAAGCACTTTGTGTTTTATTTTCTTTTAAAGGCAATGCTTCACTCCCCCCCCCCTAGTAAATATATCTTAATTAGAGCTGTTGTAAGTGTCAGGCAGGTATAACTCAGGACCGATCCCACTCGCTAACTAACCACTCAGTTACATTATAATATTTTTGAGGAGAGTGAAACAGGAATAACTAGTTAGATCTAGGCTGGCAAGCAACTAGTAGACTTGACATGTGTTATTTCATGCTCTCTGGGATCCCCACAGCTCCACAATGGCCCAGCTCAGAGTTGGGGAATAGCAGGGCTGGTGGCAGCTACTCCTGTGCAAGTAACAAACAGGAAATTTCTCAGCCACTTCTTGTGAAAGATGGGGGATATTGTGTGCCTGTGTCAAAGGATAATTGGGGTGGGGTGGAAGCTTTGCCCCAATCTCCAAGGGTACCTCACATGTAGACCCTTGTTAATATTTGGGCATTTGATAAGCTTCACAACTTGTTTTCATCAGCGTCAAAGCAAAATATGGCACATACTATCAGCTTAGAGATACAAATTTAAGCAAATGCAAAATGTGATTGTGATTGTGTGTGTGTGTTTTGCAGCGCTTTTCTTTTTAGAAAAAGAGGTGCCAGAACTCACCCTCGTTCACTTGGTATGGCAATTGTGCTCACCTGAAAGGTGCCGGAACTCTGGGCTTGAAAAAAAAGCCCTGATATTTTGTCATATTAAATAGTTAAAATGCTCATAAATATTAATTTAAAAATGACTTGGTTCTGAAGGCACAAAGTAAGATGGCCATGGACATTTCCTCTCAGATTGCTTATAAACATACCGCTACTACCGTAGTGGCTGGTAATGGGTCCTGAGTGCTCACTGGAAGGACAGATCCAGAAGCTGAGGCTCCAATACTTTGGCCACCTCATGAGAAGAGAAGGCTCCCTGGAAAAGACCCTGATGTTGGGAAAGATTGAGGGCACAAGGAGAAGGGGACGACAGAGGACGAGATGGTTGGACAGTGTTCTTGAAGCCACCATGAGTCTGACCAAACTGCGGGAGGCAGTGGAAGACAGGAGTGCCTGGCGTGCTCTGGTCCATGGGGTCACGAAGAGTCGGACACGACTAAACAACAACAAATGAGTCAAGTGGATGTTGAAAGGAGTAGAACTGTTATATTTTTATGTCCTTATAATTTCACATCAAGTTGACCAAGGAATTACTTTTGTGTGAGAATTTCTCATTATTATCTTCATATGGTAGCTAAAAGAGGTGACCGTTTGCTTGGTATTTGGATAACTTGGGGGGTGGGGCGGCAGAGATAGAATATGACTAGACAAGCATTTGTGAAATAAAAAATATTCAAAGTATGTCTCGCACTTTTTTGTGTGCCTTATTTTGTTTTCATCTGTCCTTTTATATATGTATCATGGTTAGGGTTCTCAGAAGCTGGAAGTCATCTCACAAATCTAGAGCTGGTCCTGGGTAATCTTCTTAATTTTTATGTTCCCAGACTGAGGAGACTTTCTGTACATAGAACCTGGCAAGCAAATAATGTCCCAGGGCTCTGAGCTGCATGTCCTTCTGAGGTAGAGCACTTCATAGGTGCTTCATAATGCAATGTAGCCCAAGGCTCAGTCTGAGGAAGCTACTTCACAGGCCACACCCAAGGAAGACAACAATGAATGTGTTGTGCTGGTAACAAGAGGTGGGAGAAAATAAGGCACAAGCCAAAGGAGCAGGAAAATGTACTTTGAAAGGAACAGGAAAGGAGACGAAAGGCCAGAGAACCTTGTAATGTGGGGGGGAGTTACTGTGGCACAGACTGAAAGATGCACGCATACAACCCCACTTGTACTACCCCCCCCCAAAAAATGTAGTTTTACTCAATCTGGAATTGAAATAAATAAAAGAAAAAAGAAAAATTGTCCAGTAGCACCTTAGAGACCAACTAAGTTTGTTCTGGGTATAAGCTTTCATGTGCATGCACATTTCTAGTGTGCATGCACACAAAAGCTTATACCCAGAACAAACTTACTTGGTCTCTAATGTGCTATTGGACAATTTTCCATTATATATATATATATTTATTTCGACTGCGTCAGTCCAACACGGCTACTACCTACCTGAATCTTCAATCTGGAATCGTTTGTGCTTGTCCTTAACATGGTGCTTTTAGTCTAAATTGATTCCAGATCCTACCCCCACCAAGGTAGGTGTGGCTACTCGATATACATTTGAAAACCCTCCCTTTAATAGGGTATCCATGCCTTTTGCTTCCTGCACGCACTCAAGGTGAAGAAAGAGGTGGTTGCAATCTTCGTATACACCCAAGAATAGCAGATATAACCCCTACTGCTGGGACAACTTTCATCTGTTTGCAAATGGACACTCTGTAGGGTAATGCAGAATCAGTTGGCAACCAGCTTTTATTTTGGGAATAAGACCAGACTCTCAACAGGGGGTGGCAAATAAAAATAAATGCAAAAAACTAGGTTGCATGTTGGACTACACAGGGGGGGGGCACCAAGTACTCAGTCTAAACTGGTGTTAGAATAAAATCTTGTTTATACACAGCTGAAGGACTAAAAAAGCAAGAATGGAGAAGTCACATGCACCATAGTGGGGAATGGGCGAAAACAGATATAAAGAAAGAAGAAAGGAGCAAATGGGGTGGATCCAGGTGATCATTAGCCCTGGGCCATTTAAAACTAGCATTATAATGTACTGTATGTCAGTGTGTTGGGCTTATGGAAGGGCTATAGCAGTGCAACAGATGCATGCTGGGTTGAATGCAATGAGGAGTAATAAAGAAATCAGCAGATTATGTCTTGAAAATGCAGCTCTGTGCAGCTCTGTGCCCTTGCAACCCCTCCTTTTCCTGTTGTGTTGGAGCACTACCAAACACTTAACCACTTCTCTGCACTGTGATGTACTGCCTATGTAGTGACCTTTAGCCCATTCTGCACATTTAACAAATTTGCTAGCCAATTAACATAATGGCTTTCTGTACCCAAGGGCTCTCTGGAGATTATCAAAGGAGGAGGCCGAAGCCGAGCGTGAAATTTAGGGCACATCCAACAGAAACGCAGCTAACTAGATTAAGAGACACCACTGTCTTTTCATTCCTCCAGAATGAGAGTCCTGCTATTAGTTTCACAATGGAGTTGACGGCTGTTGCCATTTGCCGGCAGGATAAACACAGCATCCAAGCTCAGCTCCTCCAACTGAGCAAGACGGAGAGTAGATTTCTAAGATTCTAGACGATAGTTTGGATTTATCACTGGCAGAACAGGTAGCACATGTAAATATATTGCAGAGCCTGGCAGGCCAACCCTGCCCATTGTCAGATTCATGGAGCAGAGATTCCTTCGGCAAGTGAAAGAAAAATGTGACAAGAGATCTCTGTTGGAATGGGAAGATTTGCCTTTACTTGCACATATAGGATCATTTCCGTTCTCCTACACACACACACCTGCCAAAGAGCTTGATATGTGCCCGGGAGCTATGAAATAGCTCAATTTTGCTTTGGAGAAAAGATTGTTACACTATTGAATTACTTTTTTTAAAGGAGCATTTTCAGTTGAAAGCCCATTTCTGGAATCAAGCAGGCAGTTTTATCAGAACAATGTCACCCTGGTTTGCGAATTGTCATTAGGTGAAATTATTTACCCCTCCTGCGGAACATACATATTGTAAGCATAGGGCAGCGAAAATCAAGCACAACACACTTTCCTTTATCAAAATAATCTTGTATGTAAATATCTGAATAATACAAAATTTAGGAAAACCGAGTTCTGTTTGCATTACAGAATTGCTCATAGATATCTATACAGAAGGACAAAGCACAATTATTACCTGGGATATTTTCACAGCCAAAGAGCAGGTCAAGAAAGCTCTACTATAGCTCAGTATTATGCCCCTCCCAAACTTTTACATACATCCTAAACTACAGAAGCTTCATTTTTGTAAGGTAACCCCCCCCCCAAAAAAAAACCACAGAGCTTACTAGCACCAGTTGTTATCATTGTGTCTAGGACCATGTTACACAAAAGCAAACAAAATGATTTTGCATTAAAAAATATTTATAAAGAGGAGGATGGGGTATCCTCTCTCTGTTACCAGAGGTAACGTTGGCAAGTGTACCGTATAAGGAATTCACCATAAAGGAGGCCTAATGCTTTCAAAGGTTTACTCAGAGGATTAGTGGTTTGTTCTAGTTGTAGTAATAAAAAGTGGTTAGATTATACTGCTCAGGTTTGGGGAAATTTTCTACAGGGATTGAGATCTAAGAACCTGTTAACACACGGGAATGTGGCCGAGTTGAAAATTTCATCATGTATTTCATTACTGGGTTTCGTTTTTTTAGTGGGTATTGCCTTTTGCTGGCAATGGTTTGTTAATGGAATAAATCAAATTTCCAACACAGCATTCGGAGGAGGGCAGGTGTCAGAAAACACACAAGTTGTGTGGAAAGTTGATACCATTCCCCTCTCAGAAAACTTGTTCCTCTAATACGAGAAAAGGTTTTAAACTTCATGCCGTGGTGTTTTTAAAACTTTATGGCTTTAATATACCTACATGTGATTTTAAAGTTGTTATATACAACTAAAACCCACTGCTAATTCTTAGTCAACTTTAACTTGAAAAGAGGGGGGGTATTTAAAATAAACAGTGATTGAACTTGGTGCAAAGGATGTTGTGAAAAGCCTGACCATGCCATGAATATATATATATTCAAAATGAATTAAAATTAATAAAAACACTGACAGCGAGGGTCCCTTAAGGAGTATCAGCACCACAAGTTTCAAACAAAAGAAAAAGAAAATAAAAACAAGACAGCCTTTGTTTTTCAGTAGTTTATCGTCACTGGCACGACTGATTGGGCAATGGTTCTCAGGGAAGGACCCCAATGGCAGCGCAAACCTATTCATACTAAAAAATATGTACCTTCCCTGAAAATGAGAAGGTGGGAAATGTAATCGAAAAACCATGTAGCAAATACAGAGGGAATTTAATAAAACAACCCCACTTAGGGCTAACCCACCTAGGAGACCACTCCTTTACAGTTCTTGAGCTTTCAGCTTACTTGGGCATGCAAGCATAGGAGCCAACTCCTAGGGGCCATGGCGGTTTCGGCCCCCACAATAAAATATTTGAAGGGGCCGGGGCCCCACAATTTTTTTTTGCCAATTTCTATTCAAATGGTGTGTGTACACTGTGTCATGTGATCGATTATGTGGGGCAGGCCCCGCATAATATTTTACCTGGGCCACCACAATATTTTATTCAGGTTGGCACCCCTGCATGCAAGTAGTATTAGCTGTGCGTACCATAGAAACTTGCCGCGTAGACAGCGACAGAGCAAGCCGATTGGGCGCCTGGGGCGGTGCGCATATCCTGCGCATGGGGGCGGGGCCAGTCACCCGTGGGCAAGGGCGAGCCAGGGCAGGACACTCCACAGGGCCTCTGAGGAGTCTGCCTGCCTCCTCCCACTCAGCCGCCCTACAGCTCAGGGGGAGGCGGTGGGTGGACTGTTTGGGGCAGCGTGGAGCCTGCGGGCACCCAAGCCACCGCGTCACTCCCAGGAGAGACGCGTGGCTCGGGCGTGCTGCAGGCCCTGTGGTGAGTGCCGCCCGGCATTTTGTCACCCCCCTCAGTGGTGACACCCTGGACGGCCCTCACACACCACCCACCCCTTCCTTCCCCCCCCCCATGTAGATAAATATTTTCAGTGATTGACAATGAGCTGTGGAACTCCTTGCCCCGGAGAGCGATAGCTCCTTGTGAAAATAAATGCTCAAACACGCTGCTTTCACTTTTCACTTTTTTCGGGGAGAGATGCAAGATGTGTCTCCACATTGGGGGCAGAGTACATAACCCTCCTCTTCCAAAGCTCCACATTGTCTCATATAGCACCAAGTTTGGGTAAGATTGTCACCTTATATTTCTGCCACTGAGGAAATGTGGCCCTCTCAACCTTTAGCTCCATACACAGACGCATTGCAGAGCAAACCTAAGTGAAGTTGCTGAGAATGGTATACCAGTAGTTCTCTGGCACATCTCAAGCCCTGCTGGCTTGTTACTGGCCAGGGAGGAATGTGGGGGAACTTTATTTCCTACCTTTGCAGTTCCTGCTCCCAGCTGGCACAACTGAGAGACTCAAAGAATCTGAGCTGCTGTGGATTCAGCAGGTACAGGAGTCCTGCTCTGAAATCCCACCCCCTTCCCCATTTCAGGACTTTTCGCCTGCTACTGCCAGCAGAAGAGCCACTAGTTTCCCACATGCCTGGACACAGCTCTCCCCCAGCAGCACATTTTCAGTGGAGGGGTGCCTGTGCAAACCACCCTAACCCCCTGAAGGCACCAGAGACAGTAAGAGAACTTGCTCCATAAATTCATGGCTGAGCAAGCACCTGACTTTGAGCACATCTCAATCACCAAAGAAGGGAACATATCAAGCACACACAAAAAGGGCACAGATCTACATAGGCTATTTTGGGGGTGTATAAATGCAAATTAGGAAATGGTGATTTAAACAGAAATAAACTGCATCCCAGTCTGCTGACCAGGTGCTAATTGTTTATGGACAACTCCAGGGTCCCCAATCTTTCTTCGTATGGTTTGTTATCTTTACAGTAGACTTGGACCACACAACCCTTCAAACAGAGGACTCCATGAAATCAAAGACTGCATTTGTGAGTCGTGTAATGCCTACTCCCTTGAAGAACATGGCATTAACTAGCTTCATAGGCTGCCTCTGCTTTTCAGGATTTTGTTACATCTTGTAACTGTTAATGAATTATGTAAAATGTTCTGAGCTGCCTTAAAAAATGGCAAAGGTGGCAAACAAACAATGGCAGTGTTGATGATGATGACGACAACGACAATGATACATGGCTTAGCTTCTTAGAGGTCCAACTCCAATACTGTCCACTAAACTGCATATATCGAGTTGCCAGACACTTGTATATTCATCCCTTAACTGTAATGGCAAAAAATGGCTTCCATGTGCATCTGAGCCATCACTAACAGGAGTTACATATGACATAACATCACTTCCAATTCAATGCCCCTCAGCAGATTCAGTTCACACATTCAGCTGTCAAACGTCAAGTAATCAAGTGATGTCCCTGCATGTGTGACTCAGCCAAAAGTCTCTGAAATATTTTCCTTTTACATAATTGTTGTTGTTTAGTCGTTTAGTCATGTCCGACTCTTCGTGACCCCATGGACCAGAGCACGCCAGGCACTCCTGTCTTCCACTGCCTCCCACAGTTTGGTCAGACTTATGTTGGTGGCTTCGAGAACACTGTCCAACCATCTCGTCCGCTGTCATCATCAAGTACAACTAGTAGGTTATTCGCATTAGGACACCCCCTTTTTCCTGGTATATTCTGCTTCCCCTTTTCAACATAATTATTCTAACAGTATTCACATCACTCCTAATCAGAGGACGGAGGGGGGCAAGCCTGAAAGACCTACACTGGCTCCCGGTACGTTTCCGAGCACAATTCAAAATGTTGGTGCTTACCTTTAAAGCCCTAAATGGCCTCGGCCCAGTATACCTGAAGGAGCGCCTCCACCCCCATCGTCCAGCCCAGACACTGAGGTCCAGTGCCGAGGGCCTTCTGGCAGTTCCCTCGCTGCAAGAAGGGAGGTTACAGGGAACCGGGCAGAGGGCCTTCTTGGTAGTGGCACCCACCCTGTGGGACGCCCTCCCATCAGATGTCAAGGAAATAAACAACTATCTGATTTTTAGACGACATCTGAAGGCAGCCCTGTTTAGGAAAGTTTTTAATGTTTGATGTTTAATTGTGCTTTTAATATTCTATTGGGAGCCCCCCAGAGTGGCTGGGGAAACCCAGCCAGATGGGTGGGGTATAAATAACAATCATATATTATTATTAGCCTCCCCAAAATATTTTCAAGGTTCCCTCAAAATTCCACAGCGGTCGTGCATGCACACTGCAGGGTGTGCTTGCATCAGGCTTGCAAGTCAAAGAGTGTGCACATGGCACATCAGCATGCCCTGTGGTGTGAGAAAGTAACATCAGCATGCCACATGGCCCCTGGCCCCCTCAATCATGGGGGCAAGGCATGGCATCGCTTCTACAATTCTTCCTCCAATGTGATTACCAGTGCTTTTTTTTAAAGCAAAAAAAAAAAAGTGCCGGTACTTACCACGAAGTTGTTATACAGTAACTGCCATACTTTTAACATTAAAAAAAGAAGAAGTATCGTTATTGCATACCCTCGAGAATCCCCAGAAAAATAGCACCGGTGATTACTATACCATTCACATCTGAAAAATTGAAATTAGCATTTAGACAGCAAGAAATCGTAACGGAATTAAAACAGATCATATGCCTGGCAGATATGATTTGGAAAGCTAACTTCAAAATATGTCATTTCTTGTAACACACACATCCCAGCGCAAAATACCTAGAATTTCAAACTAAGACATCCTTAGGAATGCTGAACTTGATTCAAGACGGGGAAGCACCTGTACACAATTTGTGAATGATCTCACTCCGACATGGCTCTCAGTGATGGTAATTCAAGCTATACGATGGGGTCATGGACAAATCAGCTGTGGAAGTATTCCAGATTTCCTGGCTTTGAACTCCTTCCACTATATTCAACACAACTTACCAGAAAAACATAGTAAAATGAGATAATATAACAGTTGGAAGGTATGGCTTTATGCTTTAGGCAGCTCTTGTCCATCGCTGAGTTTTTGGGTTAAAGGTAAAGGTAAAGGGACCCCTGACCATTAGGTCCAGTCATGACCGACTCTGGGGTTGCGGCACTCATCTCCCTTTATTGGCCGAGGGAGCACAGCTTCCAGGTCATGTGGCCAGCATGACAAAGCCACTTCTGGCAAACCAGAGCAGCGCACGGAAACGCCGTTTACGTTCCCGCCGGAGCGGTACCTATTTATCTATTTATCTATTTATCTACTTGCACTTTGAGGTGCTTTCGAACTGCTAGGTTGGCAGGAGCTGGGACCGAGCAACGGGAGCTCACCCCAACGCGGGGATTCGAACAGCCAACCTTCTGATAGGCAAGCCCTAGGCTCTGTGGGTTACCCAGCTACAAAAGAGATCATGGTTTAATTGCCATGTTTTGTTTTCCTAGATCCCTGGAGAACACCTGGTGATTGGATTTTCCCTTGCTTGGAGCAAGTGCTTAAATAGATTTCAAATATGACACCTCCCTGACAATCACACTTACGGCCCTGAAAACATCTTTAATATATGGGGACATGCATGTCCTCAGTAGTGAAGGAAATTCACTTTGCATATGCCCAGAGGCCCCTACATTCTTTCCTATATCTTTGAGTGTTAGAGGGCATTGAAAAATAGGAGACAGAACCAAACCAATCCTATTTTCAGCATATGCAAAGTACTTCCTGTACCATTTTAATCTTTAATCGATTATTTTATTCTTCTGTTGGAAGCCGCCCAGAGTGGCTGGGGAAACCCAGCCAGATGGGCGAGGTATAAATAATAATAATAATAATATATTATTATTATTATTATTATTATTATTATTATTATTATTATTATTAAATACCGTGCTACCTTGTTGCCTAGCCTTATTCAGACAAAACCCCGTGCCAATACATGTATAAGGGTTTGTGTACACATGTATGATTTGCTTCTGACTAAACATTGCTAGAACTGGGGTGAAGAATAATATAATCGTAATAAATCTCTTCAGCAGGCATAAAAAAAATATTTGTGTAACTTAGACAATATTTTCTTCTTTAGATAAAAATAATGAAAAGCAACATTACTGGGTAATGTCCAGCTAAGTTAGGGTTGCCCTATGCCCCTGAACATAGCTGGTATTCAGTCCTCGTAAACAGCGTCCGGGCAGAAATCGCTGAAATTTACCGGCAGTTCAAAAAAGCTCAACAACATTGCCAAGAAAATACGGCAACTCTAATTAAGTCATGCTCAAAGTAGACTTCAGTAACTTTAGTCAATTAATTTCAGAGAGTCTGTTCTGAGTATGACTAAGGTTGAGTACACACCGATTACAGACATTTGAAGCACATTCTTCCCCTCAAAGATTTCTGGGCACTGTAGTATGTTAAGGGTTTCCAAGAATTGTAACACTGTGAGAGGAAGAGTACAGTGTCCAGAATTCTTTGAGGGAGAAAATGTGTTTTGAGCGTGCTTTAAAGGTTTGGTGTATACATAGCCTTATAGCTGGATATCACACACTATTTAATTTATTCTCTGGAATCAACATGGCATCAACTGTCTACACATGAAATAATTATATTAGCAAAGCAACTAACAGACGGAAACAAATAGCAACCCTCAAGTACCATTTAACAAATTGCTCCAAATCAAAACATCACCTACAGAATGTGTTACGATGCAATTAATTGGTAAAATGCTGATTTTTATTTTTTTACTTGCTGTAAACAATTTAAACATCTGGTAAGCTTTCAAAGAGCACAAAGGCTATACTTAAATGAATCAATGCCATCAATTTAAGACTCTGCAGCGATAGTCAGCAAAATTTGTGGAACAGCTTTCAAAGATATATATGAATTATTTACAAGCCTAACAGCGTGAGCCCCGGACTTGTTTACTTGGAAGTAAGGTCCACTTAATTCTACAGGGCTTATTTTATTGTGAGTATGCTTAGAATTTCAGAGGAAATGGTATGATGCACATTTCCTTTTTTGGAAGTAAAGGCCACTAAAATAACGGAATTTACTTTCGAGTAAATACGTTTAAGATTGGCTTGCACATTTAACACCTGCCAACAGTGTTGTGAGGATCGTGGACCTTGTAGAATTCATTATTATTTTGTTTATTTATTTATTAAATTTGTATACTGCCCTTCATCTGTAGATCTCAGGGCTGTTCACATGAAATCAGTACCCTGGAAAATAGTAATTGGTGCTTACATTGTATTCCTATTAATATTATTATTATTACCGGTATTATTATTATTAAGTAGTTAATATTATTATTAAGTAGTTAATAATAGTGTTTAGTGACAGAATATTATTACTACTAGTAGTAGTAGTAGTAGTAAGAGCATTTAAATGTAATAACTTTATATAAATTATAAGCAGTGCTTTTTTCTAAAAAAAAATGTTTAGGGGTACTCTTATTTTGACTCAAGCAAATCACCATTTTATAGCTCAAATTGGGGGAATTAAATACAGTAAATGGACAAAAGTAGAGATTCACAAAATGTTTAGCAGTATACATATCCCTTTGCCCCCCCCACCGAAAAAAACACTTATTACTGTATAAGAACCTTGTAAGATTGTAAGAACTAAGATTAATTGACAGTAAGAACATAAGAAGACTTTTGCAGGGTCAAACCAAACACCAATCTAATCCAGGATCCTGTAGTCCACAGTGATGAACTAGTGTTTCTCCGAAAACAAGACACCGTCTTATATTTATTTTTCCTCAAAAACAAACAAACAAACAAACAAACACCACTATGGCTTATTTTCAGGGGATGTCTTATTTTCTCTCTCTTAAGTATGGTACAGTTTAACCTACAAGGTTAAACTGCCCATCACTGTGGCTTATTTTTGGGGTATGGCTTATATTCCTTGAATGCTTAAAAATCCTGCTATGGCTTATTTTATGACTATGTCTTATTTTCGGAGAAACAGGGTAGGTGCCTACAAGAGGCCCCCATTATCTCATTCATCCTCTCCCACTCCAGTTCTTCAATGACTGGTATTCAGTGTCTTAGTGCCTCTGATCCTGTATGTGGTATATTGCCATTATTACCATTAGCCATTCATACCTTTATCCTTCATTGTTTTGTCTAACCCTAAGAGCTTTGGATATTTGTTTTCTTTTATGCTGTACAAAAGCAAAAGAATTGATGCTTTTGAATTATGGTGCTGGAGGAGACTCTTGAGAGTCCCATGGACTGCAAGAAGATCAAACCTATCCATTCTTAAGGAAATCAGCCCTGAGTGCTCACTGGAAGGACAGATCGTGAAGCTGAGGCTCCAATACTTTGGCCACCTCATGAGAAGAGAAGAATCCTTGGAAAAGACCCTGATGTTGGGAAAGATTGAGGGCACAAGGAGAAGGGGACGTCAGAGGACGAGATGGTTGGACAGTGTTCTCGAAGCTACGAACATGAGTTTGACCAAACTGCGGGAGGCAGTGGAAGACAGGAGTGCCTGGCGTGCTATGGTCCATGGGGTCACGAAGAGTCGGACACGACTAAACAAATGCTGTACAATCAATGAAACACAATGGCTTTGTCCGTAGATTATTATAACAATCTAACAAAACATTATGTTACGCAGAACTGGAGGAAAGTGCCGGATTGAACTGAAAGAAGTTCAATTCTTTCCGGATTGAACTGAAAGAAGTTCAATTCTTTCCGGATTGAACTGAAAGAGGTTTTACTCTCAGAAAAAGCAATAGGGCATCTTTGGGTCCATACGTTTCCTTTGTACCCATCCCACAGCTTCCAGCTCATGTAACCTAGATCACACCAAGCATTCTCGACGCAATAATATGCCCACATGCTAAATTGTGTGGAGGGGTGAAAGTGTGAATGGGCACTCAGAACACCTCGATTCATGATCCTGTCAACTGAATGTGATATATGAGGGCATGAAAATATGAATAACTTCTTCTTGGTGGGTTTTAAAGTTCAGGATCTAACATTATCAGGATACAAAATGTGCGAGGCTTTGTTGGTTGTATCTAAAGGTTGTATCCATACTGTTTCTCCCAACAATTCTACCGCCGTGCAAAACATAATTAAAGCAACTGGTAACATTTCCTGAATTTAAACTGGGGGAGGGGGGATGCCTCAATGTGTTTGACAAGTTCTGATAGGAGTATTTAAAAACCAAAAACAACGAAGTACAATAGTCTGACTATTCAAAAAGAGTTTTTAAAAATGGATTACGTTTCTGAATGGGCATTTAAACACAAACCCCCCTTTGCCTGGGTGAGGGGCAGTAGAGTGATCTTTTTTAAAAGGTTTCGGTTACAGAAAGCTGCAGGGGTCATTTCTTCAACTCAGATGTCAAAGCTCTAAAGCAGATAAGCAAAAGAGTCTGGTTCATTCCGACTTTTCCCTCAGAGAGATAGATTTCACTGCTATGCAGGCCCAGCGACTTAAGAGAAGCACAGGGTGACAGCAGCCTCTAATGGCAAATGTGGGCACAGGAATATTGTGACTTTAAATACAATGACACAGTTAATGCCGCAAAAAAAATAAATCCCTTTTGGAATCTGAATGAAACTCATTTGTACTGACTAAATAAATGTCTCTGCCCGCACGCCGCCACCCCCGCCCCCCAATTTAAGGACTTTTTGAAGTTTGGATCCAATTCCCTGCTAAATATTGTCAGGCTGATGATACTTTACAGGCAATGATTCCAACTCTTCAAATCCCAAAGCAATTATGCTATGAGAAGAAGAAAGAGCTGATAAAAGTGTTCCCTGGGAAGTTGAGCTCTGCTAGGCTTCCCCGAGCTTTCAAACAAACTCGTTAGTGTAAACAGAAAGACAATCCGGTTTGTGTGAAAGGGGAGCAGAAGATCAGATGCACGCTTTAGAACGGTGTCAAAAATGCAAAGAAAGGGGCACGTTTAAATTGCAATCAGTCTTGAGAAGACTGTACCCAAAAAGATGACAAATGAGGATTTGGGGGCTTATAAAATCTGAAGAATGCACATACTGTACTGTATTTGTCCATCTATAAGACACTCCCATGTATAAGGGTAATACACTCCATGTATTTTTTTGGGGGGGGGACTCAGATTTAAGAAAATGGGAGGAGATGGCCCATTTATGGAAAAAAACTAGTCTTTATACACGGAAAAATACGGTAACAGACAGACATTTGTGAATGGCAGCCAACAGATTAGGAAGTTATATTTCAGACACAGTTTGCTGTGGCTGCATTAGCCAGTGGGACAGTGTCTATAATAGGGAGAAGGGAAATTAACTCCTGAGAGTATTAATTATGTTAGCACTGGAATTTGACTCATTAATATAAGAGAGTTTTTAGAGTTGCTCAGTGTACACAAATCTAATGAAGAAGAAAAATCTAATTCAGAAACAAACAACAGATTGTATCAAACACAGCACAAGCTGCTTTCTGCTCATATAACAGGGCTTTCCCTTCCTCTCTTTGCCCCAAGTGCCCCCAAAATTTGCTCCAGAGGGTCCCTCAACCTCCTGGAGAAGATTTTGAGTGCACATCAGAGGCCGCAGCCAGCCAGAGAAGTTCTGCTGCACATGTGGAAGTCTGTTGTGTGAATAAAACTGTAGCATTGGAGAGAACACAGACCAAAAGGTGAAATACAAAACTTTCTTTTTTCTAGAAGTAAGGAGAAACTTAGATAAAAGCGGTGCAGGACAGCCTTGACGCACACACTCTTGCTTTAACATGTTAGTCTGAGAACTGACGACAGAGATAACTTTTTTCTTCTTCTATGCACAGGTAGAGTTTAAAGGAAGGTATGTGTGATGGAAGTTCTGACCCTTTGGACAGAAGCTTAGGTGGTAGGATGCACAGAGATGTGAGGGAGCTGCTAGCAAAGTACCCTCCAGTGCCCCTCCCCACACCAGCAGGGTACCTTAGCAAGCTTAACGGCAGCAGAGACAACTTCACTAGGATTACTTGGGGGCATTGTAGAAATTCTCACAACTGTCCAGTACAGTGGTAGCTTGGTTCTCAAATGCCATGGTTCTCAAACAACTTGGAACCCAAACATTGCAAACCCGAAAGTAAGTGTTCCGTTTGAGAACTTTTTTCTGAAGCCGAACCTGCTCCGTTTTGAGTGCCACACTTCTGTGGGGAACCCAGTTCAGCTACTGACTGTTTGATTGTGTGGATGCAGTACATTGTTTATTGCTTTCAATTGACGGATCAATGGTCTTGTTGGATAGTAAAATTCACATTAAATTGCTGTTTTAGGGGTTGTTTTTAAAAGTCTGGATTAATCCATTTTGCATTACTTTCTATGGGAAAGCGCGCCTTGGTTTTGGAACGTTTTGGTTTTGGAACGGATTTCTGGAACAGATTAAGTATGACAACCAAGGTGCCACTGTATAAGTTAAATGCAGATCTGTGGGCTCAGGTACAGACCAGGGATCAGTCTCGGTGGGCCTTGCTGACACCAGACTGCATGTATAAAAACCCATATTTAATTATAATTGCTTGAATTTAGGGAAGCTTTTAATGTTTGATGGACTACTGTATTTTAATGTTTTGTTGTTCTTGTTTTTAAGCTTTATATGATTACTCTTTTTGACTCTGCAAAACAGAAACAATTTGTCTCTTGTGTATAAATAACCACCTAAGAGATGTATTCAGGCTATCCTAGAATTTGCATCACCGAAACTGTTTTGAGTTTCATTCTGTGAATTTATCATGTACAGGGGAATTTACAGTGAAAAGTTTTTAGGG